>NC_133026.1:142540075-142843106 GCF_048771995.1 Taeniopygia guttata | reverse complement strand
AATTATTTTCCCACCTATCCACATGGGAGCACTTTGCTGGGCATGACAAGAGGAAGATGCAAAGACAGAGCCCTGCATGTGCACCAGCACTGCAGCAGACAAAACCAGAATGTTCCTCAGCCAAGGGGTGCAGGCAGGAGGCCAAATCCCCTCTGTCTGCTGATGAAGAGCTGAGATCAAATATCACCTGAGCAGCACATGAAGAGTTGCTGGGAGACTGTGAAAGATGAAAGACAAATAAGGCAAGGGGGAGAGGTCCTTGATTAGTGTCTGCAGTGCTCTGCAAGAGGTGGCATGGACAGCACATCTGTGTGAAGTTTAGGACAAATGCGGAAGTCCTTTGTGGCTTATGGAGGATGACAAAGCCTTCTCAGCCTATCACCACATTTTTATGACAGAGGAAAAGTTAACTGCAGGAATCCTTAGTGAGCACTCCGGAAACAGAGGGGAACATTGCTCAGTTGCACCATCATTTGTACCCGGTCTCTTTGGTGATACCTGCATGTGTTAGTTCTCACAGAAGATACAAATACAAGACCGCAATTTACAGTATTTTAAATGAATAGAATAGAATAGAATAGAATAGAATAGAATAGAATAGAATAGAATAGAATAGAATAGAATAGAATAGAATAGAATAGAATAGAATAGAATAG
Source organism: Taeniopygia guttata (assembly GCF_048771995.1). NCBI lineage: Eukaryota > Metazoa > Chordata > Aves > Passeriformes > Estrildidae > Taeniopygia > Taeniopygia guttata. The sequence goes on along the minus strand of NC_133026.1, from coordinate 142,842,450 downwards.
AATAATCTATTTTAGTTGGAAGGGGCGTACAGTGACCATCTAGTCCAACTGCCTGCCAATTCAAGGGTCACCAAAGTTAAAGCACGTTAAAGGCATTGTCCAAATGCCTCTTGGTCATGGGCTTGGGCATCAATCACCTCACTAGAGAACCTGTCACTGTTTGGCCAGTCATGATAAAGAAATGTTCCCTACTGTCCAAGCTAAACATTAACTGATGCAGCTTTGAGTGATTCCCGTACAGTCAGTCACTGGACCCCAGGGAGAAGTGCTCAACATTTCCTCTCCCCTTCCCCTCCTCAGGAAGCTGTTGGAGAGCAACGAGGTCACACCTCAGCCTCCTCTTCTCTAAACTAGACAAACCTACAGCCTTCAGCCGCTCCTCACAGGACATGACAGTTGGTAAAATAGAAATTAAATTGGTAAAAAAGCATGTGTGTCTATATATGTATAGAGAAAGATTACATAAATATAGGCTATTAAAGCATTTTATTAAACTTAAGCCCTTCTTATTCATTGCATTTTTCAATTAAAAGCTTTTTGTTCACTTTTTCCTCTAAATACAATTATCTTTTATTTCAAGAAAAGGAAATCCAAATGTAAAATGAGAAATAATTATCTTAGTCTGAACAAAAGGAAAAGGCAGACTGGGGAAACAATCATGTGAGGAGTTTTGTGATAATTCCTCTAACAGTTATGAGTGTCAGTTTAGATATTTGTGTATCACATAAAAATTATTCAAAATAGATTAAAATCTCTGTGGTCTCATGTCTATTAGCTTCTCTCACAGCACTTACAGTGCTTCAATGTGGAGGAGTTGTTGCATATCCCATCTTCCAGGGACAGGTAATTGTTTGTAAAATTTTAATATGTCAAGCCCTCTTGCTTGCATGAAATGAAGAAAACTAAAAGTTCTAAGTATAAGAATGCAGATAAATCCCTTCTCAAATTTTCTTTTTTTATTGTTTTGTGATTAAGTATTTTAAACCTTTTTCTCTTAGATATCTGAAATATATTGGCTTCCTGATGTGATAATCAGGTTTTGTAGCCAATCTACTGCACTGAGACTTATATGCCTGCCTTTCTCCAAGCTTCCGTAATACAAAGGGACGGGAAATGACGAATTCCTTATTTTCAATTTTTCACATTTTTGTGCAACTAGTTTCCATTTTAGAACTCTTTGGTTTTGTTGTTTTTTTTTTTTCTTCCCTTACAAATTGAGCTGATGCTCCATTGCAACAATGAAAGCTCAAGTATTGAATGCAGAAAGCAATTTACCCTTTTCTCCTCTACAGAGGATCTGTCAAGGTCATTACTGATGCATCTGAGGCAACGGCAGTTAACTTCAGAGCAGAGAAATAGAGCTGTTTATTCTTTCCCTGCTCTGTAGTGTGATCTTGCTGTGCTTCTATTGACTTCAGTGGCTGTAGGGATGAGGCCCTTTACGGAGACACAGCAGGTTTGTAGACCAGCAGTAGCAATGTGCTTTTCCTATCCTGAGCACACAATTTAAAGATTAATGAACACAAGCTCTAACACTATTTTTGGTGCAAACAGTTTTTGTCACACAAACAGAACTGGAAAAGCAGTCTCTTAATAAATACGCTCATTTGTGTTTATTTTTGAGAGGCGAAATTGTCACCGCCATCCCACAGAATGGACAAAACAGATTTTAAATTCACATAGTTGCCATGACAGAGCAAATGGTGTTCTGGCCAAATGTAATGAAAATAATCATTTGACAAAAAGTAACTGGAAAACCCAAATCAATAAAATAATATTTTTTAAAATTAAGTAAAAAATACACAAAAATATAAAATAATAGACAGGTTTGATGAAAATAGTTCCTGTTCCTGAACCATGTTTATTGTTCCTGTCTGTTCCATACTGTTCCAACAGTTCTGTACTTCCTGGACCTTTTATAATTCCAAGCTAAAGCACTCAATAAGTCAAACAAAATATTTTCACTCAGACATCTTTTTCACTCTCTATCATTCCCTTTCTGTCTGATTGAAATAAGAAGTGTGCCACTGAGCAATGCATGCAATTAAGTGCGTAATGCTAACCTGGCTTTTAGAATAATTTTATCACTACTTCTACCTCTGCTATTTAGAAAGTTCTCTCTTCATTTTACAGGCTAGACTGCATTTTACAGCTAATTGACATCATATTTTACATCATCCCCTTTTCAAAATTATATGGAAAATTGTGGCATATATTTTCAAGTCTGGTCATTTTCTTTCTTTGTGTGTTTTGTTTAACAGATATGTCAGATCAAGAACAAAGCATGACATTGACATGAGAATAGGGATTCATTCTGGATCAGTTCTGTGTGGAGTGCTGGGCCTGAGAAAGTGGCAGTTTGATGTCTGGTCATGGGACGTGGATATTGCAAACAAACTCGAGTCAGGTGGAATTCCTGGGTAAGGCAAAGTGTATTTCCCCCAGTCAGGAAACATTGCCAGCACATTACACTGTTAACCTTGCCAAGAGATTAACTGTCTTACGTGGTTGCATCAAGTATGACCTTTTTTATTGCTATTTTACAGTTGGCAAGGATTAGTGAGGCTATAGCCAAAAAAGGTAGAAATTGTTTGCTTGTAGAGCCATTTGAAAAGACAAGACAAAAATATTTATTTTTCTTTGTTACCCTTGATTTTCTCAAAATGATCAATTTTTTGTTTTCAGCCCTCACAGTCCACAGAGGTAGCCCAGATTTTCCAGTTAGATGTTGACCATTCATGAGATTTTTCCAAGCTTCATTCTCTCACATTTTTCATTCAAATGATACTATGAGATACAAAGCTATAATTTTTATTATTTCATAATGCACAAACTGTGGGAAGAATTATGTGTTCATGTATCAATAGTCTAATAAGTTGTTATAAACAGCAAGATCTCTGGGAAGTCTTTTAAATAATTTGATGCTTTAATAGGTGTTTTGCAGTATTTATCTTAACCTGTCTATATGTGAAAATGTATGGTTTTCCACTAAAAATAACCTAGTTTCTTTCTATGTCTCAGTGTCTTATGTGGCTGATTCACCTGAAAGTTGAATGTAATTTCTGCTTGATTTGGCTTATATATCATGCTAGTTTGGATGATACAAATCCTCGATTTGAACAGTAGTGATTACAGGAATCTTCTGTTCGCTTTCAGTTCCACCTGCCATTATTGAAAGATGTAGAAAAGATCACCTAGACAATTCCAATTTTAGCCATGGAATTTGGAAGCAATAGCAGCAGACATCTTTATGTGAAAAAAAAAATCTAAATGGTGCTGTCACCTTGAATGACAGAGATTTTAAGTCATCAGAACTGAGTCATGTGCTGTCCTCCCTACACACGCATAAGGATCTGTCAGAGCTGTCATGTTCCCAGGAAATTGGAAGGAAATTTGCTTCATATATTGCAAATGCAGGCCTATCCAGAGTTCTACATAGTAAACTTTATCCTAATATATATTGTTAGAATTAGCAGAAAATGAAATTCTGCATGCTTTGAGAACAACTTCTGTACTCTGCATATGTCACCCATGTATGAAATTTCAGAAAAAAATTTCATTGTCTACTGCTTGTCCCACATGGTAGCCCCAGATGAGCTATGAGCTTTGTTCACATGAGCGAATTGATCATCTAAGTTTCACCATTCACACCTGCAAAAAGCCGAGTTTGTTGCTGTTAATGTGTGCAAGTTGCGTGGCTATTAATGAATGACCTAGAAAATGCACAGATAAAATGCTGTAGATAAAATGTCTGGCAGGTTTTCAGTCTATCAGAGCAGAGTGATTTCCTGGTATCAGTGTGCCAGCAGAACAAAGCCTGTATATGACAGCAATGAACCAAATCCCTCAGAATAGTGATTTACATCAGTTTGCTAGTGTGCAGAGCAGATTTAATAGATCAGTTAAGTTCATTTCAGCCTCTCCTTACTTCTCCCTGCCACCAGCATCCAAATCCCCCTACTTTTTATAATAGTGAAGTTATTCCCATTCCTAGAGCAGCTTCACCAGGAAAGCTGCCCTGGGGTTATGAGCAGTCCTGCTCTCACTGTAAAATAAGAGCAAAGATGAACTGCAGCATTTTCCTGAGGGCATAGTGGAGAGATGCAGCTGAGGATGGGAAACATCCTTTCACTCACTCTGAGAGCAGGAAAGAAGGGGCTCAGCTCTTCCCCTCAATGCCTGCCTGTTCCCCTTGAGCCCCCATGAGCACGGGTGATGCAGGGAGAGATTGCACCTGACAGAAGGAGCATAAACCAACAGACCAGCTGCCGTGGGAGAAGGCAGTTAGGAGCACTGAGAAAAAAAATGGTAATTCCCATTTTTCCAAGAGTAAAAAATGTGCCTACAACACCTGAGAAGGAAATCTTGTGATCTTGTAATCAGTGGCATTCTTCTACCAGGATTCCATTTTCTGATAATTTTTACTTAGTATATCTAGTTATTACTCTCCAGTAGTGAATTGCATGAATCCTCGGTACTAATTAATTTTCAATGATGTCTCAATGACAGGTATCATCTAACACTGTGAGCCTAATATGCTTTCAAGAGGAGGTCAGGCAATATTTTTGACTTCAATACTCAAGTTCCTAATGTACTGTATTTGTAGAAAATGAAAAGGTATCTTTCCACATTTGAAGATTTTTAAAGCGAGCAGTACAAAAGGTGAAGCCAGAAAATACTTATAATCTGCCCACTATTTATTAATATTTGGCCCATCTAAGGATATCACATTAATATCTATCTCTATACTCTGGTAAAGCTGTTATCATATCCATCATAAAATCCATATTTCAGGGCTTTATTTCCTAAAATCTATTTGTTGAATCTAAAGAGATAGATAGTCACCTTGACAACTAGTATATCACTTACTCTTTCTTTTTTTTTTTTTTTTTTGCTTTAGTTTTAGGTTAGTACTTTGCTTAAATCAATTTAGCCTATTTGGATTTCTTAGAGCAAGGAAACTCATCATCTTTCTGAGAGGTCACATGCTTTGCTGTTTAAGTCCAGGCCAAATGTTGCTTATATTTGAGAAACATTTTTACTAGGTTTTATAATGAGTTTTATTGATTTTTCACTGCAAAATACTAATAATCTCTGTGATCATTATAACAACACAACTTTAGAAAGATATACAGAACCTGGGAAGAAGCAGGGAAGTTGAGACAGCTTAAAAAATGACTGGGATACAAATTTTTGATCTTTTAATTAGATGTTGATATTTAATGCTCCACATGGACAGTTTGTGCCAAGTTGTAATACTCCTGGGCACTTCATACTGCTTAAATACAACCAGCACTTTATTTTCTAGCAATGTATACAAATCATAAATGCCCTCATAGTCTTTTATTCCATCAAAATATTTTGCAGTTCAATTCTGTATTGGCATCCTTTGAGTTACAAAAAGAAGTTCCCAAGGGGTGTGCTAGGACCATTTCCTTCACAGGAGGAAGCCAAATTGTGGTGCCTGAGAAAAGCAGCACAGCATGTGTCATCAAGAAAGGATCAAGAATCTCAGTTCACTGTGAATGTTAGGAATATGTATGCAAGTCTGTCTTTCAGAAAGTGAAATACATCCAAAGTTTAAAAATTCAGCTGGTTTAAAGAGTCCACAACTCTTTTCTTTGGCCTAGATAAATGCCTAATTAACAGCTCCTACTGCATTCATGATGCTGCATTGTACAGTATAGTTCAGCCAACCGTGCTGATGGGTTCTAGAGGTGTCTGCAATTTTCCTACATGCAGGAACTTGAAGACTCCTTAAAAATGGTTTAGCTGGAAGACATCCAAATTCCTATCATACTGTTGTAAAATTTTAGCTCTTTTGCATGTAATCTCTTAAATTCAACTTCCCTTTGGCCAAAGTTTATTGAACTCATTGCTTACTCTTGATAGAAATTATTATGTTGCTTGCCTTTGGATAGTTCCCCTATTTCCCTAATTCACTTCAGGTGCAATCAGACTACTAATTTCAAATTTCTAAGCTACCTCAGGAAACTGAAGGAAATTAAACACCTTCACATAAATTGCTCTAATACCTACCATTTATTTTTCTCTCTACATACTTCCCTGAAGTACAGTTTGCTTTCCCTCAGAAGAGCATTTTACTTGGGAAGATCTCCCATTAAACTGTTAACTATGAGCAAAGGTATCAGGTGCGAATGTCAAAGTTTGTCCTGTGACAGGACTTTGTGCATTAATGACATCTTATTGATGTAAACATGTCTTGAGATTATTTGACCACAAAAAAAGCTCATGTTTTTAAATGCACTACTTAATTTTCATTGTTTGCAATAGAAACCCTACTATTTATCCATGATGTTAAACATTGTAGAGTTCAAAACCTCCTTCTAACCTATGTGTAGTAGAGCACAATCTACTACAATTTGCTACTACTTATTTCACTTATTCAGGAGGATTCATATCTCCAAAGCCACTCTGGACTGCCTGAATGGGGATTATAAAGTTGAAGAAGGGCACGGCAAAGAGCGCAATGAATTTCTGAGGAAACATAACATTGAGACTTATTTAATTAAACAACCCGAGGAGAGTCTGTTGACTTTACCTGAAGATATTGTGAAAGAGGCTGTCAGCTCCTCTGACAGGAGAAACAGTGGAGCTACGTTTACCGAGGGATCCTGGAGCCCTGAACTTCCATTTGATAACATAGTGGGAAAACAAAACGTAAGTCAAACTTCCTTTAATGTCATTGAGATGAATGCATGATTGAGTGCACTTCAACAATGGAGGCCTCAGAGGAGGCAACTTCATCTTTAACCTTTATTATAACGTGTACTGTAACAGCAGAGGATTGAACAAATCGTTTCAAGGCAGAAAAAATCATGTATCTAAACTGGGAAAATGCCAGTGAAGCAGAGATTTTGGGTTATTTGGTTGTTTTTTTTTTTCCCAGCTGAAATTAAATGCCTCATGTCTTAGCTTTAATTGAACCACTCCACCACTCCATGAAGAAGTAATTAAAAATAAATCTAATGTTACTAAACTAGTTGGAACATTCTAGTTAGAGTATGTATCTCATTATATAGCTTCACTGTAGGGCTAAAGAGATGAGGGAAAGGGTATTTTCCCATAGGAAAACACGTAAAGTAGTTAAATGATATATGAGGGAAGGGGGGGAAAAGCACCTTGTGAAATCAGGTTCTTAATTTCTCATTTTTGTAACAGTAAATATTAAAAACTCATGCTCTAAGATACAATTAAAGTTCACTAGCAGATGAGTTAGACTGTGAGGACATCTGTAGCTAAATAGAAATATGAGATAATAGCAACTTCTCCTGATCAGATATTTTCCAAAAGCACTGCATGACTGTTTGCCAGAAACCTGGGAACCAACAGTTCTTATACAGTAAAAAAAATTATTTTGTGAAGTCTAGTTGTTTAGAGGAATTAAAGATGGAAGGGTTAAAATGCCCTCAGACTCCACTCTTCTCACTGCACTTGGAAGATTGATGAGTCTTTATGATGCAAGGTCAGCTGAAGCTTTCTTTCATTTTCTTTGAGGGATCTGTAATGACATGATAGTTCCTCTCTTCTGCTGCACATCCTTATTCCTACTTGTCTGAACCGTCTGTTGAACCTTAAGCATTATTGTGTGGAGGTCTTGCTTTTGTCAACCGTCTTCTGCTTCTTACAAATGTGCTCAGAAGTGATTAAATTTCACAATCAGTCAGCCCACAGCAGTGTCTTCATCTCTTCAAACTGAATTTGAGCATGGCACAGTTTGCTGTTATATAAAACACCTGTTTTATATATGTTCTGTTCATCTGTGTATCTGCATGTACACTGCCTTACAGTATTCTCTATATTTTGTTGACCTGATTCTATATTGTCATTTCATTAGGAATAGAGATATGGGTGCATGCTGCTGTGAATCTCTTGTGATCTTTCTCTGTTTCTTTCCCTTTAAGATATTCTGATTTCTGTAGTCCAAAAAAATCTGTGCAGAGTAGGCTTTCATTTTTTTGGTCATTTTCTCAGCTAAACCTGGCCTTGATGCTAACAAAAACGAAGAAAAAAATAAAAGATTAGTGGGTTTATACAATTATTGATCTACTCCTAGTGCTAGTAAAAAGGCCTTGAAAGTAATTGAAATAGGCATAGCTTAACAGTCTCTTTAAAACTTTTTTTTTTTCTTATGGTAATAAACAATCTACTTTTAGAACAGTTTCTCACAGTTTTGTTGTTTTTTTTTTTTTAAGGATTTGATGTGGTGTTGGGAAAAGCTGTAATTTTATATAACACAGTTTAACAATAAGCTTTTGGTGGAGACAAGATTTTAAAAACTTGATGTTTTATGTATGATTCAATTATTATGTAATTCTTAATTTACAGTTGAAACAATAGGCAGTATTTCTCATAAATAATGCATTTTAGCTAAAAAATGCAGATGATAGATTTAAATTATACGAGGATGTAGTAGCATTTTCCAGAGGTGTGTCAGTCTTGGACAGAATAAGCATTTAATAACACTAATTAAGCAGCTTAAAGGTCACTGTCAGCAGCAGGCTTTGAGAATCGTCGAAGCGGCAATCCAGCAGTGAATCACTCTGTATGTTTGAATACTTGCCAATAGAATCTAAATTATTTCCTTACCCAACACAAATTACAACAAAATTTGAGCAATTTCTCACACGTATCTCACTTTTAACTCTAGTGATGTTAGGAAGCACGTGAAAAGAAATCTCTGGAATGTTCTTAAGCCAAACTCAAATTTATCCCAACCCACACTCATTACCTCAAACTTGTGTTCTATGAGCAGCCTGAATCAGTGAATTGTAGATGTGTTTATGTGAGTAACACACAAATAACCACTTTTTATATAGGCAGTCACAGATATTATCAACAACTACAACTACAGCCCAAGTATCACTATGTGCTCTTGCTCTGATCGTGAGGTAAGCCAAGAGTGCGAGTTCTTGTCTGAAATTCAGGCATTCCCAGAATAAATGGAGGTTTCTGTTATTGAAACAAGTGTCTGGGCTGCTTTCATAAAGCAAAGAAAATTGGACAGAAGTTACTTTATTTAAAAAGAGTAAAGGCCTCCTCCTCTAGAATGAATTTGTGGCTGTTTAAGTTGGATTTCTTCCACGTACCTTACAAAAAAAAAAAAGCTGAAAGCATAACATGGTCACTGGATATGCTGGAGGAGGCACCTGATGGACCTGTCAGAATGTGAACTAGGGAAAAACAGCACATTAAAATGTGTCTTCTGTAGGTGTATCTTAGTAGTGGCTGCAGTGAAGCTTAACCGTGAGCACAGAAATTATACTAAAAGCCTGCCAAGGTGGCAGACAAGTCCAAACAAAAGTTTTGTGGAAATCAGTTCAAAACCAAGGTACCCACGTGTTACAGCTACCCCACCGTTATTGTTGTTATTTCTGTGCTGAAATGCCCCAGCACTCCCCAGCAGTTTTTAGGCATTTGACCTTTGGTTTTCCTATTTCCTTCCAAAACCTGATGCTTGCAGTATGAAAAAAATAATTTTAAACCTTCCTAAGGTTTTCTAAATGGCACAAACTAAAAATTTCCCTTATTTATAAAATGTGTCTGAAGTTGCAGTTTTATTATTTGTTTTAATTCATCTTCTTTCAGTTTTAGATGTGAGTTTGGTTAGATTATTTTTTTAACAGAACTTTGTTCCTGTATGATGAATGGTTATTGTCAGCTTCAGAAAACTTCAAAAGCCAATTATAGAATTCATAGCTGTGTCTTCCATGGAGCTGCTCACAAAAGTGTAAGAGAGATAATAGCAAGAATCAATATTTCTTTGTGCTTGCATAAAGAAGTCTTAAGAGATGCAGAGCAAAGAGGGGGAAAAGAGACAAAATGTCGTTAGGATTTATTCTTGAGACTATAATTTGTATCTTTTTTTTTTTTTTTTTTTTTCTAAATACAGAGAAGCAGTTTTCTTAAGTATGTACATGCATATGAGAGAGAGGAAATGATGAAACACAAATATGAATTTCATTGTTATATTGTGAATATAAATTCAAATTCAGAGTCTATTTTTTCAAAATGCTACAGGCACCATGGCCATAGTGGTGATATTATGTCATGTTCATCTACCATGAGTTGTAAAACACTTCATACATTCAGCAAGAAGACAAGCCTTCATATCAACCACAGCTAAAAATAGAATTTTAACCAAAATATAGTCACTTACTAGGATGAACTGAGATTATTTGCATTGTATAAATAAAACAAAATGCTCATCAAAAAAATTAGGGACATTCTCCACTCTTGTTTCCAGTGCAGAAGCAGTAACACAAGGTAATTCTGAGAAATAAATTTACACACCACCATCTGATGTGATCTTACCCTTTAACAGGTACTTCAGACACACTCATGCCCATTCAGCCACCAAAAATTGATAACAGCTTTTCTTCCTAGCTCAGTTTAATAAGAGATAGGAGTACTTAAACAAAAGTTGTGTCACAGCATGTAATAATATAACATTTATCCACTTGCCTTGATTGTTTCCTCCACGGCCAGGATATTAATTCACACATATCTGGAACCTAAGCATGAGAAAAGTTTCTTTGGTACTGTTTTTTTTCTCCTAATGTTGATAATAGTTATTTGCTTGACAGAAGAAGGGAGGAATCAAGTAGAGTGTCATCCCAAACATTCTCTACTGAAGTCTTTTTTTTTTTACTAAACAAACAGGAAAATTGCTTTTCACTTTGAAACAGGGGGAAGATTTTCTGCCTGTATTTTGGGATCTTAAATTACTGTTAATAAAATGGGATATGAAATATTATCTGTGACTACAGAGTACATCAACTTGATTTTAGGATTGTAAGGAAAGTTGTCACCTGGGCTTTGGCAGTGGGTACCTCAGAACCTTCCTGTGTTTTAATGTGCTGCTCAAGATTCATTAGAATATGTTTGTTTAATTTACTGTAGTTTGAATATCAAGAAGTGAAACCTCCCTATAGCATTTGCCCAATGTAATCCTGTGATACAAAAGAATTGGCTTTCCAGGGGCATCTGGTGACAAAATATCCTAAGCTCCTGTTTCAACAATGCCCAATAGGAGATAGAGCTGAAGGTCTTTTCAGGAAGGACCTATGGAATAACTTTTCTCAGGCAGAATTTTATTTCCCACCCATAATAATGCTGAAATGTCTGATGCTATGATGTATGAAGTTTCACATCCTTTCCATTCATTAACATTTCTTAACCCTTGGGAATATTACAGTGGTAGTTTCTTTTCCCATTCAACTGGGAAAGAGCTGCTTCACTGTGGTTTGTGTCATGAAATGGCACCATAAAATGGGAATGAGTTATTTTCTTTATGAAAGCAAACTCTAACCCTTTGCTGAAGATGAAACACCCTTCATACTATATCTGCTAGAATTCTTTTGTGAAGCAAAAATATTTTCATTTTTTTCTTTGATTAGTCATTGAAATACCAAAGGAATAATGCATTTGAGATGGTATTTTAAATACTAATATGAATTACAGTTAAATTAAATCATATAGCCTAACTGTAATGTAGACTGGCTGAAATATACCAGTAGTGAAGAAGAACATATTATCTGAAAACCCATGCTGAAGTAATCAGAAATGTCACCTTCTTCACTCCTGACTACTTGATCTGTTCCTTAACTACACACATCCAGTAACTTTGAGATAAGTAAAACGTCACTCGTCCTATGTTGGGGGTTTTGTTTTCTATGGCTTTCATTCTTATTTATTAAAACACACCATTGAGTCAGCTATCCTGCTGTGATTTTGGTGTGTACTCCCCTCATGCATGCTTTAATAATTAAATATCAGATTTGGAAAGTGGAATATAGTCCTAGTGCTCTGTGCAGCAACAAACCTCCCAGCCTGTAAAAATAAGGCATTAAAATGCTCTCCTTAATGTACTGTATGTGTCTAGTGGAACAGAGTTACTATTTTACACTTCTATAGATTTCATTGAATGAATTGCATGGAATGGTTTGCAATGCAACATGAACTAAAACATTGCATTTTTAACCCAAGGGGACCAGCAGGTTTATTCTGTTTGCATGTGCTTTCCCCTAGACTCTGGCTGCCCTAACAAGAAATTCAATAAATCTGCTTCCAAACCATCTTGCACAAGCTTTGCATGTCCAGTCTGGGCCTGAGGAAATTAACAAGCGAATAGAGCACACCATCGACTTACGGAGTGGCGATAAATTGAGAAGAGAGCATATCAAGCCTTTTTCACTGATGTTTAAAGACTCCAGCCTGGAGCATAAGGTAGCTGGGGCTTGGTAGCTGCATTATTCACAACTCAAATTGTAATAAATGTTCACTGAAGTAGAAAAGCTGTAGGTTCTGGCTTGTGTTGGTTTTTTCCTGCTTTCTTTTTCTTTTTCATTTTGTTTCAGTTTTCAGAAGGTGGGGCTGAGCTAGAGTTCATAATACACAGTGACATGATGCAGGTGCTATAATGCTGAAATGATTGCATTTCGTTGTTGGAAAATATGTACACTGAACAAACTCATTTTCTGAAAACTGCAGCCACTGGCTGGGTTGAACTTGGTATTGAGTACAAGCAGTTTTCTGTCAGATGACAGGTTACTTTGGCACTTACAACAACGGAGTACATTAAAAAACTTACATTTCTATTCAAAAAATAGATATCTATATTTTTATAGATATGTTCCTTCCATTTAGTCATAGAATCCCTCTGATGTCCTCTATGCAGCTGCAATATTTATTTCTAGTCAAGAGTAATTTTTCAACTCCCTGTTTTAAACATCCTTCTTAAAAAACCTGTTTCTAAGAGCTAAATATGGTTCCTGTCTTTGCTGCTTCTCAACAGCAATATGATCTCATTAACTTCTCTTTCAGTCTACATCCAGATGTAAGTTATAAGTTTTAAAAGATAAGGTAATGGGAGAACACTCCTTGAAAGCTGATGGCACAGGGTGAAGTTGCACAGATCTCAAATAATTTCATTGACTTTCTTTGATAATCTCATATGCTATGACAGTGCAGCAACAGCAGGTCTGCCATACTATGGGCACTTGACTGAAAGGGAATAAAAATAGCGAGGAATTGAAAGCATGGAGGCTCACTTCTCCATCATCACTCCAACTTCCACTGGAAAACAGACATTTTTACTTGATTCATGAGAGACTAGTCCTCAGCAAGACTGATTAGTAAGAGTTATATCATGACAACTGGAAAATAAAAATTCTGCTTGAAGTATACTTAAGCCCTTATTGCACTAGTAATCTTGTAGAAGAAACAACAAATGTTTGCTAAAACAGAAATACAAAGTTTCATTTCCTCATGAGGATATTTACATGGAGACGCAAGGTAGAATCCCCAAAACCAAATTATCCACAAATAATTATCTGCTGAAAATGAAAATATGAAGATACTTCTTTCAGTGCAGTCATCATGCAAAGCTGACAGGGACCCAGAGCAAGAGAAATTCAAGATGTCCTATATCAAATGAATTATTACAGAAAGTCCCAGAAGTCATGATAATCTTTAATCTTCTCAAGAAACAAGATAAAAAAATATGGTGAAAGTATCTGATTTTTTTTTGGTTAAAGGAGGAAACAGCCTGATCACAAACAACTTGATGAATGAGCAAACTTTTTAGGGGCTCACCTTGCCTTACTGTTCTCTTTAATCACACAAGGCCTGAGCATGGGCTGGTGTAAAAGGACACTGCGCAGAATCAGATCCCATATGCAGAAAATAAACTTTCTTATTATTTTATGTTTCACAATTGTCAGCCACAAAGAAAAACTATAAGGGTAGTCTAGAATTCAGTTTAAATGCAATTTAAGAAACTAAAAAAGATCCATGTCCTAATCTATCACATTACATAGGTCAGATCTAAAACATTAATAAAGATTTTAATTGCATCTGAAGGAAAAAACAAGCCTATTTAAAAGCTAAAATTTTAGCAGGTTTGCTACATTTTCTTCCCAGTAAGATATTGCTACATTTTCTTCCCAGTAAGTGGAGAATTGGGCTGCAGTGTTTGGAGAATTATGCTTTCATTCAGTATTTCCTTAGGTATTAATTCCCAACTATTGCACAGGAAATAAAAACATAAAACTCATTCAGCAAAGTTGACTGAGTCTTCTTTCTGTTCCATAAATTATTCTGATTTCTCACACCAGGAAGGAGTAAAGTTTTACAAAATGTCACCACTGCTTTATTTGTTCTGGCACATCCCCCACCAACAGCTGGACAGCCTCTGGTCAGCAATCTCCTTGGTCTGCTCAGAGTGCTCGGACATCACGAGTGTGCTCAGATAGTGATGGGGAATGTACCAGGATACAGAGGAATGATGTGGATTAAGGGAAGAGGAATCATAGTGTCCTCTTTGTTGTAGACAGGAGAAATTATCTTATGGACAGCATGGGAAATGTCCCTTTCCTCCTGCATGCCGGTACAGTAATTACAGGTTTGTCCTTATAACCTTAGTGTTTAACCATAGGTTTCAGGAAGTCATGGAAAAAAATGCTATTTGAATTATTTTCCTGCAGAAAATAGATATTTCCTCTATCAATCTTATTACTGCCACTTTCGCCCTTCTTCCAGTCCATTTTGGAAACAGAAAAATCAGGTTTTTAAACCTGATAGCTGAGATCCTGGCCAAGAAGTGTTAACTTTACCTTGTTCAGTGAGAATTGTGTCAATGTTCTGTACCTCAAAGAATAGAAAAGTGAGTAACCACATGAACAATAAACTATATTTCTTCTTCCTGCATTAGTAACAGGACTACCATGGTGTGGGATCATGGGATGACATGAATGGATCGGAAATGTAAGACTGGGCTTCTGTTTAAACAGTCTGCGTTGGTTTGCATTTTTTTAACTATAAAGCAAGTCCAGATATCAGGTTTACACTAACCATGAAATTTCTGTATTTCTTCCTTTAAGATTTCAAAAGGTTAGGAAAAAAAAAAACCACAGAACAATTCTGGAATCAATATGCACAAAAGTACTATGGAGTGATCACAGATCCTGGTTTATATTGGTTTAGATAACAGCTATGTCAGTGCAGTTTAAGCCACTGGAATACCTTGCCACTCCTCTCTTCTGTCATTGCTCTTTGTCCTTCTTTGGTGATAGGATAAATGTGTATTCCACAGCAAGCAGTAGCAGTTACATTAGAGAATGGGTTAACTCTCTGAGGCATTATGTGTATTTCTACAGGAATTCTGCAATATTTCATTTTTCATAGTATTTGTGCAGGACCACACCTGGTATATGTTATAGATTCTTTACTGAAATTGACTAGTCATTACTAACCTGTGTTTCACTCATTAATGCTTGATATGTCATTTAAAGACAATTCACATTCAATTTTACTAGAGATTTTTTCACAAATAGCATGTACGCAGATGGAGCAGCTCATCACAGGAAAGTACTTCTGATGGTAGCATGAAAAGTTACTAAAATTTCCAATTATATAATAATTCATAGGAAAATCTGATACTACTTCAGATTATTCCAATAATTAAAAGATATCATCATGATGATCTCCCTAAATATCAATAACTTTAAAATATACATACCATGTACTTTCATATAGGGTAAAGGAGAGGTACAGGACAGGGAATTTTACATGCTGGTAGGGATTTATTAAAGAAAGTTTCCTGTGTAAATGTTTGTATAAAGATATTCAAAGTCTTCCTCCATATTTGCATTTGGATTAGAAAACAGGCTAGGTTTAGACATGAAACATTTACGTATTTTCTGTGAGGTGAGCATACTGGAAATATCAAAAGAGCTTTGAATTTCAAAGTACATGTTTTCTTAGTTCAAATATTAGACCTAAATATCTGAGTTTCTCTGTGTCAGAATTTCTGACTGGTAAGATAAATAGAAATTACATGAGCAGGAAAACAATTTTGCTCTTCCTGCTTGCTGTATCTCAGCAGACACAGGCATTGCCTCCTTCCTTCAACTCAGAAACTTCCAGTTGCGAGGAGGTCTGCAAGAGACGCTGAGCAAACTCTGTGCCTGTTCAGCAACATTTCTATTGCTGGTCAGCAACTGGATCTCTGCCTACTCTTTGGTCTTCTCGGGAGTTCTTTTCCTCTTCTGTCTTAGACTTCTTGAAACATATTCTTCTATTCCTCTCCTGTATTGCAGAAACTTTTACAGCATTATTCTGATGAAGAAGAAACTCGGTCTCCCTTTTCATCTCTAAGGTCCTCTCTGAGTCAAAGAGCACAGGATAAGACCAAAAACTTTCCTCCCCGGTGTACAAACATTTTCTTTAGGGGAACATGTGAAGCCTGTCATATTGCTGGCACTTCCCTTTCAAAGAGGCTTTGGAAGAGAAAGTGAGGAATAAGCAGCATTACTCAACAGAAGAATCCTGGCCTTTCTTAGTTTCAGCCAGCAGGGTGGGCAAGCACATGGATAAACAGTTCCCTCCCAGCAGAGCAGGTAAATGGCCCAAACCCCACGGGTGCCTTCACTCGGCCATCAGCAAGTCACACCAGCACAGGTGGCTCTGTGGGGTACTGCAGGGAAGGTTTTCGCTGCAGACAAGGTCACATCACAATTCTTCCTACCACTCTACACAGCTCTGGTTGGCCACATGCCTCCCCATGATTTTTGAAGGGCCTTCAGGCTTAGTGAATCCTTCAATTACTTCTACAAGTCATTAAGGGGTAGACTGCTACAGAGCTGCTACATTTATCATTTATGTCAGTGCTGCCTAGGGATGCCAACGATTCCTCATCACAATGTTGCCACTGATTAGAACACAGCATCCATCCTTTTGACATAATTCTCAACACAGCAGGCCGTTCTATGTTTGTGTTTCATTCATCTAGTTTGCCTTAATTTCCCTATGGAACAGTTGGGATTTCATGTTATATTTTAAGGAAAATACCTTTCTTTTTCCCTATTTGAAAAAAGCCTCTGGTCCATTATTTATGCAGACTGATGCAGTTCTGTTTCCTTGCACACAAAATCAGTGTCAGTGCCTCTGGGGTTCCAGCAGCAAAATGAAGTGGAATTACCTGTGGCCACTATCAAAAATCATGCCAAAGTGATACTGCCAACAGCAGACACAAGGTATAATCACAGGAGAGGACGAGTCAAAATGAGGAACACCAGAAAACGAGCCCCCTCTCTTACTCATGGCAAACAGGAGCAGGGAAGTGAAATCTTTTTTCCATCTGGGAGCTTGAGACTGTTTTGATCAGATGCTTATGCTGAGACAATGTCTCAACTAAAGGTCCATGTAGAGAAAATACTCTAAGTCTAGCTAGGATCTCCCTTCAAGAGCAAATCAGCTATGAAATCCAGTTCAAAGCTGGACTCTCTCAGTGTATGTTCTTGACACATTTCTTAATAATTTTTTTAATATTATAATGATTTCCAGTCATTTATAACAGCAGTTTTCCCTATTTCCAAATTTCTGGAGAGATATTCTGGTATCTGATATTGCTTTGACTCTTATAGCCTTTTTTTCAGCCCTTTTAAAACAGCAGAGCTTTAAACAAAATGAAGTTATTGTTTAGAGGAAGAAAAATGACTGGGACAAGCCTTTGCAGGGTTTCTTATAAGCAAAGAAACTTTGGTGGCATCCATAAAGATAAAGAGAGTTACAAAACATATTCCTATGGACTAATCTTCATCTGCTGTAAACAGCCGCAGTTTAATTGAATTAGCAATGATAAATAACAGCTGAGGACTTGGTTAATATTTCCATTTTAACTGATCCACTGTGGTCTATCAATGTGTCTGTTACTCCATTTCTTGGTAATTTCCATTAAAAAAAGAACCTGATAGTAGTCTCAGTTGTTTGATATGGTGGAGAAAAATATTTTTGCAATAAATCTTTATAATAATGCACCTCAAATAGTCTTTTACATTTGGCGAATGCCTATATCACCAATTTTCCACACAGCCTCTGACTTTGTTAGGATACAGAGTGCCAGCATCCCAGCATCCCAAAAAGTCACAGAATGTTCTGACTGCATAATTGTCTTAAACAATAAAATTATAAAAAAAACAGCAGACCAGCCTCAATTTGGCCACCATTGAGACATCTCTGGGCCATCATGCATGCAGAATCACAGATCACTCCAGTGCTTGTCTTCATGTGAGAAAATTCATGGTTTCTCTGGTTATTAAGTATTTCATAAGCAATTAAATATTTAGCAGCACAAGCTCCTAGTATCTACCTCAGAATTTTTAAAGCAAATAATTTTGAACAAAGCAGAACAATTTTGTATTGCAAATTACATATTTTTGCTCTCTTGGTTAAAATATTTTATCAGATTATTAACAATTTATTTGATGGGGTTATTTTTTCTAAGAAAATTCAGGTTTATTGATTTATTGGTGCACAGTGTTAATTTTCCCCATGCCTCCTATATAGATCAGGCTTAATGAAACTACTTAATGTATTAACAGCTAATTTACTTTTCCATGTGTGTGTGTTTTTGTTTTTCTTTTTTATTCTAGTATTCTCAAATGCGGGATGAAGTATTCAAATCAAACTTGGTGTGTGCATTTATTGTTCTGGTATTTATCACTGCTATCCAAAGCTTGCTCCCTTCTTCCAGGTAAATACAGAAATTTATCTCTATATATCTGAAGTCAGTCTTAGGGGCACAGTGGAATAACATTTTTAGGATTGATGTGCAATGAACCAATAAAATCTGCTTGTTCCCCAGAAGTGTTTGGAAATATTTGTTCACTTTTTTTGCAATAGTAACTCCTTTTTTACCACAATATCTACAGCTACATGTTTTCAAGTGAGACAGCAGTATGTACTGATGTTATATTGTTATGTTTTCAAGTAGAACTACCAGCAAGTTAAGTGGAAATTGAAGTTACAAAAATTTTCCACAGTGTGTCCTGGTGAAACATGATCCAGAGCAATAGCTGTGCCTCTTTGCTAAGTGATTGATAATCACCTTGGGTATCAGTGGCTCTCCTGGTTTTGTTTAATAAATGCTTTGTAAGAGAATTGTACTGCTTGCTTTGCTGCTGACAATGTGATTTGCCCAGCTGGGAAAAGCAGTCTCAGGACATTAATAAGCAAGAGGGTGAACTGGTAGATCTGTTTTCACTTTGCTCTCCTTTGAGGCTGACTGAGCAATATAATCCTATCAAGGTGATGAAAATCTGAGACATAGAAGAGACCTCAATATCCACATTTCACAGACTCAAACATATCATTTGGCATTTTATGTCTACAATTTAATAATGAGATCACAAGAGTATGTGCAAGGACTGAGGTCAGTTTTCTAGAATGGGACTGCCACTGTAACAACCCTCTGGTCCCATTTGGTCTTTGACAGAGCAAGTGTTAAAAGAGAATGCGCAGAATAACATATTTCTTAGGTAGTTTCTAGCACTCAGATGAACCTTGACTTTTTGATGGCTGACAGTAGAGTACAAGAAATAAGATATTTATTGTGTTAGAGTAGTGCAGCAAGATTTCTTGGATCATTTCTGGAAGACTTGAGTTACCAGGTTGATGTCTAAGAACACCAAAGAGGTGGTTAGGTGCAGGCAGGCAACTACATTCTGTAGCAGTTGTGTCTCATATGTTTTATAATTCTCAGCTGAGAAAGTACCCAGAGTAGTGTGTGACCTTATGTTGTTCCTTATGTGCTATATTGCCCCTAGCAAGTTTGTTTGCTTTTTAAAAATTCTTCTCCCAGTACACAGTTAAAGTTCTTCACTTCTGGTAGATGTTTTTGTTTGTTTGTGTGTTTGTTTGTTTTTTTTTTCCTCAATATGTACAAGAAGATTTATGGATCCTATTAACAGAACCTGTTTTCCAAAAAGATTTCTGCTGCTATATCAATCACTGCCATACCAGATAATAAAAAAAAAAAAAATAGACATTTTTTTCTACCTGCACAGATTCATCTCTGTTAACTCCTGTGAGGATGTTTAGTCCACTGGAGTGAGGGGGAAGGAGTCACACAAACACATTGCCTCTAGCTGTCTCAACTCCTAGTTTCTCATCTTGCCAGCAATCTTGTGGTGTTCCCTGAGGACCTTTTTGTCACTGAATGTTAAAGAGGCTGAAAATACAAATAGGTCAAAATTAAGATTAGGTAAATTCCTACAAGAAAAGATCAGCAGAGTTTTTTTTGAAACTATGACCTTGTCTTCAAAGATGCCCTGAAAGGCTGATTGCTAGAACGTGGGGAGATATTTAGGGAAAGGATATTTACCACTACCCCTTTTGTGAGAGAAGCTTTGGAGACACATGAGTATTTTATGGCAGTTCCTATGTTCTGTCAGGAGCTGAAGATCATTGTCAAGGCTTAAAGAGATAAATTTTGGTCTTGTTTTTTTTAATGTTCTGATACTCTGCTTCAAAAAGTGTGTTTCAGTTTTTTAAAGAGCATGCCTGTCAACAGATGAGCAACCCTAAAATAACAGGATAGGGGTTTTGAGTGAGAAGGTTTCAATATGCTTAAACATATTGGATGAGAAAATAATCTGGAAGTTCAAATTTTCTAAGTTCCAGTTCTAAAAGCAGCTCAAGGCATGAGCAATTGAACAAACTATCACAAAGTTAGACAGGATTTGGATTCAGAGAATCTTTGACATAACTGCATATTCATTTGTTACGCCTCTGGTAAATATCAGAGAAGTAAAATACTAGGGTGGAAAACCATGGAAATAGTTTCCATGAAACCACTAATAAACTATAATTCAGTCCTCATGGTAACTTACCAGTTTCCTAAGGACATATATAAGAGTTTTTCAATGAATGTTTCAGATTTCTGTTGAACAAGGATGAAATTTTGTATTTGCTTAAGTAGACATGTGAATATTTTTTGAGCTGAGTTTTTGGTCTCTGAAAATTTGGTGAAAATGCTATTTAAATTGTCATAGAACATATATTACTAAGGTTCTTTGGGGAGCTTCCCAGAGAGTTTACCTTAGTCTGTGTGTTAAAGAAGGGAATCATACCTCAAATCTAATAGGTGTGGAAGTTTCAGAATTTTATCTTAGTTTGTATCTGTCTCCCTAAGGAAAAATATTTGATCCATTCATGCATTTTTCCCTGACAGGGCAGATGCACGTAAATTTAAAAATCTTTACAATAGTTTTTATTCTCTGAAATATGGAGTTGGGGAAATTACTGTAAGAGAGATAAAGTAATGCCATATTTTTTACCATAATTGTCCTTTATGAAACCATTATATTAAATTCCCAACGTTGCAGTGATTCATATTCTCCATCTGAGAGGCCTGGGAGTGTCATCAATTTCCTGCAATGAACTATTTATATGCTCACATGGACAGAAGTCTTACTAGACTGCTGAGATACTCTTATTTCTGCCCATTTTTCACTGGGTTATTCTTGTGAAGGAAAAGAAAGCAGATTTCAAATTGTTATTAATTTAAACACTGGAATCTTCTGTTTTACATCAGTTTTCCTTCTGTCTCAAATCAGTCGATTTGGGGCTGAATGAGGGAAGGCAAAAGCCCTTTTTAAACTTAACTTCATCTTGACAGTAAGAGAATCCCTGAAAAGAAAATCAATTGGTCTTGAACATCTTCTTGAATGAAAGGGCGATCCAAGCCCGGTGTCGTAGTTCTGGGAGAAGTTCACAGATAGAAAATTATTAAAGTTTTTTGTTTGGATTCCTCTAAACTTATCAATGCATTTTATTGTACTTGGTCTTATCAGCATATCCCATCAAAATCTTAGCACTGACACTTGTTCATCTCAGAGGTCACACTAGGCCACCTTGAGTTTAGTTTTTAAATCAAGCAGGCTTAGGCAAGACACAAGCACATAAATCTTTGATTGAACAGCTACAGTAGAAAAAAAATCTTGCCTATAAATTTATAGGCAAGAACAAATGCAAGGTCTGTTTCTCAGGCACATAAACAGGTTATTCTGCCATTTTGGGTTTATATCCCAGACTTAGGTGTGTAGATACTCCCTTTTTAGTATCTTAATTCAATAACATGGGTCTTAAATATAGAGTTTGTCAGTCCAAAATAAGTACTAATGTTTAGTGTCCTCAGGCTGGATCTCTTGAGGCTTGATCCTAATCTTTCTGAAGGCCTGAATTTGGTTTTGTTCAGAGCTGAATCAGGCTAGGTTAGCAGAACTGGTAGGCTACACCAGCATATATAGACTGTCTATATATAACTGAGGTATAGTTAGAAACTATCAGTTCCAAATCTGGTCGCAGGCACTTGGCTTTGCACAGGAAGAAGGCTGTTGCAGAATACTGCTGGTCTGTGGGAAACTGAAGGAATTAATCTTCCATCAGCCTTTGTCAGTGTCCATAAACTGGGATCAAAGTATTGCCACTAAAGAATGAGTTAATCTGAATCTCAAGTGACTTCTATCTGCCCATATCTATGCAGTGAGATGAATTAGATCCAAGATACAATAAGGGTGATAAGGGTGATAAGCCCTCCTGAATCCCCTGACTAGTTCTACATGGACACGTTGTCAAGCTTTTCTCTTGACTGATTGTGTTGGGATTTAATGCTGGATTCTCTTTTTTTTTTTTTCTTTCCCAGAGTGATACCAATGGTCATTCAGTTTTCTATCCTGATTATGCTGCACTCTGCTCTCGTGCTGATAACTACAGCAGAGGATTACAAATGTTTACCCTTAATGCTCCGGAAAACTTGCTGCTGGATTAATGAGACCTACTTGGCAAGGAATGTCATTATCTTTGCATCCATTCTGATTAATTTTCTTGGAGCCATCATCAATATTGTAAGTTTATAGGGAACCAAGGAATATTATACAGTAAAAAATGATTTATGAATTATTAAGCTTGCTACAGGACTTGTTAACTACATCTATAAGCTGTGTCTGATTTAGATAATGTAAAAAAGGCAGAGCATCACAGCTTCAGGAAATTCAATCCATGGCTTGATCTAGGTATTTCTGAAATATCTAATTATTTCTCGCTCATGAGTATCATCTATTTTTAAAACCTTTTGTCAAGTTTCTGTCCAACATACCCACTCTTTGAGGACCATTTTTAATTTTCTGACATGCTGAAATACTTTCTTAGAGACTGTCAATCCAAAAAATGCTTATGGATGTTAAATTCTTCCTTTCATAAATTCTCAGCTCATCTTACAGTTCTACTATTATTTAGATTACTAAATTGCTAAAATTACTGCAATTGCTAAAATAATAATTTTAATTTTTACAATTGCTAAAATAATAATTTTTTAAATTCCAATAAAAGCCCTGATTGTACTGATGTATTCAGCAACATGAGAAAGCTTTGCATAATTTAGGCAGATTATAATGTCAGACAACCTGACAGGTGCTGAAGTCTGAGCCAAGAATGTGGTATATGTCTCACAGAGAGACTAAAAGTATTACTGATAGGAGACCAAGTAAGAGAAAGAAAAATGCATTTCTATCGTTACTGAAAAAATATAAATACCATAAATGTCAGGAAGTTCAATTGATCTAAAAACTTTCCGAAGAAAAGGACAGTGGTGCATTACAATATAAATCCCTAATCAGTGTTTTAGAATTTAGAAGTTTTAAAATCATGTATAGCAAATAGCTTTCAGGAAAGTTTTTGGTACAATTGGTCTTAATCGTAAAAAATATGTCTAACACACTATCTATGCCAAATGTGTTACTTCCCCTGATTTCTTGTACATTATTTTTTAAGATTTGTCCTCTGCAATTTTCTGGGCTGGCTAATCCAAAGACAGTCAAAAGAAAATTACATTTTACTGTCACACCAGTGGTTTTCTATAAAGTAGGAAACAGTCATACGTATTGTCATATATTTAGCTGGACAATGATTTGAGTCTATAGGAAATAACAATGTTAATATACTCTCATTATTTTATATGTCAAAGTTCTTCCATAATAAGAGTTTATTCAAGAGGGACCTGCATGTATTTGAGAACAGGTAATGCATCTGAGCCTTGCAGCTTTATGTGTTCATTGAGTTCAAATGCAGCCAGCTGGAGGGGTCTAAGACTCAGATGCTTTCTGAGCCATAAAACTTTGGTTTCACCAGGGGTTCAAATGAGTCTTGTGAGTCTTAAGTGTATTCTTATTGTTATAAAATTAAGTTTCTGATCCTGAAAGTCTCTTTTAAAAAACACCTGTGACATTCTGCCCTGCAGAGAGGTCTTCTATACCTCATAAATTTTCAGAAGGTACCATTAATTGTCTGGTGTCACGGAAGAGTGCAAAGCCAGCCAGGTAATACTCCTACACTGCAGAGATGGCTGAGTGGCTAAAAGAACAAACGAAAGAGTAACAAGTTCAAAATTAATTGGAATTTAATGATAAGAAATTGGGCCTCATTAAATGAATTCTTTAACTATTGGGTAAAAAGACCTCTAATCAGCTTGTACACACCAGGTTGATGACATGACCTATTATAGTCATCCAGAGTAAATAAATATATATGACAGGAGACTCCATCTGCTTTAACTGTCAAAACATGAAGCAATTAATAATTTTTTCTTCATTGTAATTATAGTGTAATCATAGTGTATTCCAACTCGACAATGCTTTGTATCTAATGCTCTTGGTATGAAATACAATTAAAATCAATGCAGGTTACAACAACAAAAAGCAATATTACATTATCATAACCATAGTTTCATGAGTGAATTTTTATTCCCTTCCATTCTAAGCATCACAGTTGCTGTTCTGGGACCACATCATGTTTTGGTACAACCAGGTCTGTGTGAGATCATGAAAATGAAGGCTGGATGTCCCATATCCAAAAGGATAACACTATCCATAGCAGATTAAAACAGCTTGCAGAAAGAGCACACATTCAATCTGATTTTGTGCTCCCAATTAAATAATTTTCTCTATAGTTTATAGCAAAGTCTAAGCACTTTGAGAGGTCATTTTTAAGAGTGCAATATGAGTCCTCTGGAAGTCCCAGAGGAGCTCATCTTTCCTCTCTGAAAAGAGAGCATAGTGAGGCTATGCAGATGCTAAATATCTGCAGCACAAATAGCTCCCTCTTTTCCATTTCATCTCCACAGCATGACTTCTTACTGTCTATTTATTCAGCCCTTGGTGCCAGGTGGAGAGCTGGCATGGAGAGCAGCAGGTCAGCCAGTCCCAGCCCTGAACCCAGACAGCCAGACAAGCAATTAGTTACCAGTGCACAATGTAGCCCTGATTTTGTTTTATTTCTTCACAGCTGTGGTGTGATTTTGACAAACCAATAGCACTGAAGAACCAGACCTTCAATTCCTCTGCCTCGTTTACAGACATCTGTTCCTGTCCTGAGGTATTTCTGAGGGTACTTTTGCATCTGAGGTGTGGATCCACAAAGGTTATATGGCAACCACTACCTTGTGGTGGAGTCAGGGGCTCAACACTGTGAAGAAGGGAACATTTCCATATGGTGATAGAAAAAGCAGAGGCTGGTTACAGAAGGAATTAACCTTAAAATCTAATGGGGCATTACAAATGAAATTTAACCTTTGAACATTATACAGAACCTTTATACTGGGAACACACCCAGCAATGATTCAATGAACCTAGTGCAATAAAGCACACTACCTAATTTACATGAGTGTAATGGAGAGCAAAACTTCTTACATGACAAAGACAGTAGTTAAGACTGCTATGGCTATTTTAAGATTGGTTTTGGAGAAAAGAAAAACAAAGAAACCCTCGCTAAGATGAGCAAGCAGGCAAGAAAATCAATGTGTTGGTCATGTGTGGATAAGAGAAGTATGTTGCTTAGAAAGTCATATGGCAGTGTCATGATACTGCCAGCAGTATGCTCTCAACAGCAGGGATGCAGACTTTCCTACAGAGAAACTGTACTAAAGCAAAGCTGTACCCAGAAAAATGAATACTATCGCTCCTAAAGCTGTGTGATTGGAGTTAATTTAAACTACATTTGGACTGTGGGTGTTGATGTTGCTATTTTAAGTCTGAACAGCTCATGACCATGATTGTCTCTCTCTATCCAGTATCAGCTGCATGGATTGCATTTGGCAGATGACTAATCATTGAGAAAAATGAGACAATGAAAAGATTAGAAAATAAGATAGGAATAAAATTTCCAGGCATCACATTTTAAGAGAGAAATGTAACCAAGCTAGACCTACAGTATTAAAAATTTGAAAAAAAAAAGTGGAAAAAAAAGTCCTAATCTGTGGCTTTATCCTCTCTCTTCAGTATCATGGGAAGAATTAAAGTAGAAATATGATTCTCCCATCCTGAGTATTTTGTGGGTCTTGTGGAAATTTAGACTCCAAAGGAATATAAATTATTTTCTCCCAGTAGACTTCACAGTAGCAAACTACTGCATGCAGCATCTCTCCCTTTCTCTTTTAATTACAGAGGATGCTGTTTCCCTTATAATGCAATGAAAATGCTATAAAGGCACAGCAAACTATTTCTGCTGATGTGGAGGTATGAAAAATAGAGAATTTGTAATTTCACTTCTATTTTAGCAAAACACTTATTTTCAAAGTGCCCTGGGCCCTTAAAGGACTTAGCTGAACACTGAAATCCAAAATAATCTTTCCATACTTATGGTTGCTTGATTGTTTACATAGATGCTTATCTCTGATCACCAAAATTAACCAGTGCTGTTTTCTGTTCAGTATTTTGTCTTCACTGGTGTGCTGGCAATGGTGACTTGTGCAGTCTTTCTTCGTCTCAACTC
The DNA here is from genome assembly GCF_048771995.1 of Taeniopygia guttata. Lineage (NCBI taxonomy): Eukaryota > Metazoa > Chordata > Aves > Passeriformes > Estrildidae > Taeniopygia > Taeniopygia guttata. Next base: position 142,815,822 of record NC_133026.1, on the reverse strand, counting down.
TGTCCTGAAGCTGGCAGTGCTCCTCATCATGATTGCGATCTACTCTCTGCTGACTGAAACTGTTTATGCTTCCCTTTTTCTGCAATATGACAACTTTAACCACAATGGAGAGTAAGTGTTCACAGCCCCCTTTAGGAACTGCTTTTTCTTAAGCTGATGGTCCAAGTCTTGCCAGAGTATGAGTGTATTGCATAGCACCACAGTTAAATATGGAGTGATGGTTGCAACAGGCAATGACTAATTCAAAATTATTCATAATCTTTTTCTTTCTCAAGCCTTTTTATTAAAATTTTCATTTCATGAGGGCATTTAAATATTGATCAGTACTTGTATTTTATGTCTCCTATAGTCTATCAATGTTGACTAAAAATATTCATTGCAATGCCCATACCTTGGTCATTACTATTCTTGAAAACTCCAGAGACACCAATTAAAATTTCCCCTCAGTTTAAGAAAACAGGAGTGAACAATTGATTTTTTTAGAATAAAATCCAAACAAATAATGAGCAGTTGTAAAAAATATAAGGAACACAGGCATGATTTGTAGAAGAGTACTTGAAGGACATGCTCCACTTCCTCCTCCTCCTCCCAGATTTCTTTTTTTCCAGAAGAGGAGCTGAAGTGAGCAGAAGAACCACAATGATTTTCAGAGTCAGAGATGCAATTAGTGTTGCAATAACTGAATCTAGAGCAGCAGTAATTTAAATCATTCAGAAAAACACTTCAGTCTTTGATACTTGACCAGGGTAGTATTGCAGTTGTTTGTGCTTTTAAGTGCAGATGAAGATGCTCAGAGTGAGAGAAAAGCAGGGATTTGCAGGACAATTAATTCTCACAACAGCCACATCCTTACACATATCGAGGATCTGCATATCTTTCCTTACTTGTTTCCTACAGTACCAAGGTACCAGAGACTTGGGGTGTAATTCCTTTTTCTAATGTTAATTATCATCCTACAGACACATATCCAGAATGGATCCCAGCAAATCTGAAAAACAGCAGTAGGCAAACCTTTGGCTAAGTAACTAGAAGTAGAAATCATGATAATTGTCACTAACCAGGTGTGGTAAAGAATCTCCTTTGTGTGAAAAACTTGAAGAATTCAGAGTAGCCCTGCCAATAAAACTTTCTAGTGACTGTTATCACAGAAGAGTGAGAAAGAGGCAGGAATATTCCCCGGAGTAGCCAACAGCCCAAGACATAGGGAAATCAGTTGAGATGCTCCTCTCTTACAACAAGGATATGAATTTAAGCTCTGATATTAGGGAGAATGAAGTTCAAGATTGTGTGCCCTAAAATTGTTTTTTGGCTCTTTGGTATTTTAGCAATATAAATTATTTGAATAAAAGGGTTTGCAGCTCCTCACAAAATTCATCCAGCTATGGTGGGTATAGCTACACCACAATATACAATAACAGGTGAGTTTGTAACTAAGACATTTAAGGCTCTTGCCTTTAGCCAGTGTACAAGGGGTCCTTTTGGAATGTGTTCAATTGGAGGTTGTATTTTGGGCAACTTCAAAATAGGTAATATTTGAATTCCAGCATATTTGCAGATGACAAGGTCACTTCCTGCTTGCTTTTGCTCTGTATTGATGACTCATCCCATAGCAGCACATTTCCAGCATAGTAAATTCATTAGGACCACAAAGGCAATTCCGTTATCTCTCTCATTAGAAATTTTCCTTTCGGTTTAGTCTCAAGTTCTGTTCTTTCTTTCTCCAATTTCTCTGTCATAGGAGTCCTCTGACAAATAGCATCCCATACTTCTTTAAAAATTACTATGGAAAACAGACCCAGTACCTGGACTTCGCTTTGTTCTTAGATCTCAAGGCAGACTAAAGGTTGTCCCAAAATATCTTCCAATCTCTGGTCCTTATTTACTCATTTATTATTATTTTTAAATTTTCAAGGTTTTATCACCACATAACCACTTTCTTTTTCCCATCTCCCTTCAACAAGATAATTGACAAGTATCTCTGTTCAATTCAACTCCAAATTTATTTTTTTCTCTCATTTGCTTTACTATAAGTTTGGCTCTACCATTTCCCCAGCTCTTTTGTCTGTTCCCTGGGAAACACGCTTTAAAAAAAACCACCCTGGCATACAGAGATATTTTCTTCAGTTTTTATTCATCTTTCCACATAACTGTAATTTCTCTCAATATTTGAAACTCCCTGTTACTGCTTTTAACCCCTCTCATTTTATTTTAAACTTTCTTTGTGCTCCATACACAGCACCTATGTGATTTCATACTGCCAGTACCTGCTTGGCTCATCTTCTCTGCTTCCCTGTGCTCTGCAAAGGTTTCCTTTACGTCCCTTGTCACAGGCTTCTCTGGTTCCTCTTTGTAGCTCAGTAAAACCAGTCCTAGCTCCTGCTTGCCATTTTTTTGGTCCTCTTTTAATCCATGCTGTATCCCTGTCATCTCCAAACCCTTCTCACAATTTGGGGATGTTTCATTTCAGCTCCTGCCTTGGACTTCATCCTTTAGCTTTATTCACTGGGCTTTTACTTTCACAGCCTGGAAGTTTCCCTTTGTCAGCTCCACCTCAACCTTTCCCCCCAACGATGTCACCTCCTGCACCCCACAGGGGCTCTTACCAAGCTCCCAGGAAGAGACTGACTGACACACAACTTGCATATCACATTAGAAAGTGAAAGCTCATCACCTCCTGTGTACCTCCTGTAGGCTACAATTTAGTTACTTAAAATGTGTCTCCAAACAGGGAGATCTCCAATTACACTCCTGTTCCCTTGAACTAATTGCTGCTTAATTAAATTTCAAATATAGAGTATTTTTTTAATGAACAACAAAAATTACCACTTATTAAATGAAACTTTTGAACAATTACAACACTGGAAAATAAATAACTGTATTTTACTTTATTGTTTGTTTGTTTTTTTCCAGCACAGACTTCCTGGGTACAAAGGAAGCTTCTTTACTACTGATGGCAATGTTCCTTTTAGCTGTATTTTATCATGGTCAACAGGTAATGCAAACATTTTATTCAGCCTTTCCCTTTGTCCCTTGCAATTACAAGATGTGACAACAATTACTTTTAAAATACCATCTGCCTTTTTACCCTCTTGAGCATATGACCTTTTGCAATTTAATAAACAATATGCAGAATCTGATTAAAGAAACCCCACATCTGACACTGTCTAGCATTCTTAAAAAAATGTGCAATATTCTATTCAGCAATACTCAAATTATATTGCATTTTCTATTTGAAAGAACAAACAGGACACCAATATTTTAGACATGTGTGCAGTTCTGGAGGCACCTGACAACTTCAGTGCACTTGAGTAGGCAAAAATCCAAAATATAGAAAGGGAATAAAACCCAGTAAATAATGAAAGTACTGTGAAATATCTTACTCTGTTTATAGAGAAAAAACTAACACACTCAAGGAAATGAGAAAAATTTGGGTAAAGCACCAGTACTTACTCATCTGTGTAATGGACCAGTTACAAGAATCCGTTCACATGGACCTAGATCTTAAACAGGATTTAGGGGCCTCAGAGCTTTAGGACTGACATCCTTGAGGAGGAATTGAGAAGCTGGGTATTTCAGGAGTATATACACAATGCACAGGGAGAGAGAACTATGGCAAATTTAGATTTAAAATAACAAATGCATTGAATAAAGACCAGCTAAAGCAGGGTGTTTTGTCCACAGTGTTCCTGGCTCTCAAGCTCTGGATGTCAATCATGCTGAGTTGAGGCAGTTTCTCATCACAAAAAGCAAGGGGCACACTGTTTTAGAGAAAGCACCAAGGACAGTTGCCTTTAGTCATTGTTAACTTGCTTAATGGCTTTCCCTTCAAGACCATTAGGTTGATAAATTCCAGCATTTCCCAATCCTCCTGGAATGAGGTAGTAAGAGAGGACTGAAGCTGTGATGAATAAGACAATATTACACACTTTATTGCAGTAACTTTCTAAACTGTCTCAGAAGTCAGAGCCTCCATTCTGTCCACATGAATGCAAAAAGAAACCAACACCTAAATATTCTATAAATTTTCCTACTGTTTATCTTCTCTTGGGGGAATGAGGAATGAGTGAGTAGGGGAAGCAAATGATGAAATGTGTTTTGCACAATTTAAATTTGCACAGATTTAAATCTGATGGAAGTCAAATTTAAATTAGATGGAAATTAATGAACTGCGACATCTTCATCATGACATAAAGTACACTTAGGAATAATATGGAACAAATAGGAACTGAACAACTCAAATTTGGGATAAGCCTTATAGTATTCCCAATGGTTATTAACATATGTCAAGATAAAAATCTCAGGCATGGAAATCACCCAAGGTACTAAGAAAAACAACACTAAACAAGTTTAGGTGGAGTAAGAATTAGGATGAAACCATGCGATGCTCTTCATGATCCCAATCCTGAATGCAAATGTCTGTCTTCTACAAAAGCCTGATCTGGGGTCTTAAGAGTGTTTTCCAGTCCAGAGGCCTGTAAGCAGAGCACATTTTCCATTTTATTAACCTTTCTGTTTCTATAAACAGAATGGCTGCATTAAAACTGCCCTTGGAAATGGTCCCTGAGATGTGCTAAGTTCTGCACGTTCTCCCAAATGATTCATAAGGCCAGTCTATCAATTTAACAGCATCTAAAGGCAGAGTCCAGGAACATTTCATTGAATTGCTTCATTTCTTATTATAGAGTTAACCTAAAGATTTCTGTATAGTTGTCAACTTATGTGTATATAAATGTTCCATTCAAACCACATTAAAAAAAGCCAAAACAACAAAACCTCTTCTAAAGTGTGAATTGAGGAGCACATTAAGTCAAATAAAACTGTCCTTCAGCATGTCTTCCCAGCTCAGAAGCTGCAAAAGTTATCTGAAGTAGAATAGCTTAAAACTTGTCTTATTCTAAGTGGATTTACTGAAAAGGATTATTTTTGTAAGATATTTATGGATGTTCAGTTTTTGAATAATTAACTATTTTTTTTAATCTATTGTGATTTACAGTTAATGCCATATTTAGCACCCAAAATTTAAAATTAAATTTGAGAAAAAGGTGTGTGGTACCATTTTATTAGATTTAATTTAATAGCATGTGACAATTGTCTGCAGAGTGGCTGGGTAGAGGAAATAATGTTAGGCTTTCTGTGTATTACGTCTCTCTTTCCTTCACTAACTATTGTAATTAGAAGTGTTTCTTAAAGCTATATATCAGGGCAGGAAAACATAGATACTTTCGGCTTTAAATCCAGGAATATGTCTTTAGAAAATCAAACAACAGACCTTAAACTCAACCCTGAAATTCTTTTAGTTATAGCAAATATAAGAACTTAGAAAAACATCTTAATATTTTTAATTTTCAAATCTCATATATATCACTCCTTTCTTTCTGAGCTGATAGTGTCTTCTTGGTAGTCCACTGATGATGAAAAAAAAAGTATTTCATGTTTAAATATGACCATAAATAACCAGAATGCTGTTATCTAAAATGTAAAGATTAGCTGCTGCTATTCTGAGCTAGGCTTAGAGACGTGACATTTCCCTATAGAGAAGTATAAAAAATCAGCTCTGAAAAACTACCGCAGTTTTTTGCCAAGGTCTTATTGTAGTAGCATTAAATATCTTGAAGCATCAAAGAACACAAAATCCAGCAGCAGCTCCTATTTGAAGTCAATCTTTGAAATACCTTTAGAACTCCTTGAAAACTTACAAATAATTTTTTTCTTCTCAGTAAGTTGGTAGAGATAAAAGTCAGTTATCTGGTATGGGCTCTGTCTTCTAGCATAAAAGAAAGGCAAAGGAAATTGAAAAAGGTTGAAAAATATGTCTAAAATACTCTTTCCTGACAGTCGTTTCTTGTTGCCATTAATTCAGGGGATTAATGGTTACAAGAGAAGATCAACATATCAGTAGAAAAAAGTTTATTTATAAAGCTGGCTACAGCACCCAGAGGGCAAGTAAATCACTGCCAAATTACATACAGATTTTGGAAACTTGTATCAAGCTATGGTCACTTTTAACTTTTAGGAAGGAAAGCTCCCTAGAGTACACCCAACTTACAAGGTCCCTTGCAAAGTGCTTTACTTTTTTTCTCCTGAAGAGTTTGCCATTCATGACTGCTGCTGACTAAAACTGTGGCCAAGATGAGTCACTAAACAATGCCTGAACCCCCTCTTAGTCATTCCCACCCACTGCAGGCTGCTCCTTTATTTTAGTTTGGTATATTAATTATATTTCAAAAAATTCCTCTGTCCTAGCGCCTTCTGATGCCTTTCAAAATTATAAAATTCATCTATTTACTGGCACAATACACTTCTTAGCTGGGTGTTATCATTTCTGGTTAGAGCATCTCAAACCTCACAAATAAATGTTCTCTTTCAGTTTACTAACTATATATGTATATATGTATATATATTTCCATCAATTTCAGTAATACTGCAGCTTAATAAGTCATCCCTTGTGCAAGCTACAGTATCAGCTGCCTTGAAATCTGCTTAAAACTCTGCTTCAGTGTGATGCACACAAAATCTCTGGCAGTGTTGGGCACACACGTGCCTCTCAGGCAAGTGACACGATGCTTCAACACATTCCCTGCTTCAGCTAGCAGACAGTTGCCATTCATACTCAAATGAATAAGAATTTATATATATATCAGCAATGCATATATATGTATGCATGTATAAGATCTGCTGTGCACAGCTTTTGTTCTGTACACACACTGCACTGGAAATCATTTCACTTCAGTATTTAGCTGTGAGTATCAGGCAGTGAGACTTAGCGTGGATAAACTGTGATTGTAGACTCTGATCCCACAATATAGGCACAGAGTATTGGAGGAGCTGACAAATAGCATGTTTTCCATTAATTTTTATAAGATTAAAGTTGCAAATAACTGTATGTCCCAACAGCATAACTATATCATTTTTGTGCCACAGATTTGGATGTTCTCTTTGGGAGCACTTTGGGCTGTTATACAGAGATTTACTGAAAGATGTTCGTTCTTGAGAAGGACATCCTTGCCAAGAGTTTAGAGTTAGTCTTACACTAATTTTCTACTTAATTTGAAAATACATATGAAAAGGGGAACATATTTATTTCATATCAATACCTGCCAATACCTTATCTCCTATCAGACTCCATTATCTAAATAATAAGGATATGCTTAAAGGGAAAATAATTTGGTGACAGTTTATATCCACTGACCATAGCAGTAATATGACAAATATTATTTTGCTCAAGATTACCCTGAGAGTCTCACTGTACATAAGGCAAAGAAAAAAATCTCTTTTTCTGGCAAGAAAATAATATTGTTTCAGAGATCTTCAGCAGCACTGAAGGTGGTTACATGGCAGGAGCAATCTGCCAGGATGGCAATACAATCTCTACTCTTATCTTGTCAGGTTTTATTTTTGCCTCTTTCCCTTTCTAAAACTACAGCTTGAATACACAGCAAGGCTGGATTTTCTGTGGCGTGTTCAAGCAAAAGAAGAAATCAATGAAATGAAGGAGCTGAGGGAGCACAATGAAAACATGCTACGGAATATTTTACCCAGTCATGTTGCCCGTCACTTCCTGGAGAAGGACCGGGATAATGAAGTATGTGTCAATTTTCTGATATTTTTGTCTAATCAGTAAAAGAAATGTAGGCCTGGTAGCAAATTGCTGAAACTTATTTTTCTATAAGATTCATTGCACCAACACTGCCAATATTTGGTATCTGATTAACATTGAAAAATAATCGTGTTTTGAAGTAAAGGTTCTAGGACCACACCCGGAGTGATGTTTCCATGTTCTGAACTCACCAGTAGGACACATATGGGCCACACACAGAAAAATTCTAGCAATAAATCATCAAGATGGTTATGGGACTGGGGGACATAACACGTGAGGAGAGGCTGAGACAGCTGAGATCATACAACTTTAAAAAAAAAGGCTGAAAGAGCAGCTCATTGTTGCCTTCAAGTACCTAATGAGTGTTTATAAAGAAGACATTGTTAGGGGACTGGAATATCTCTCTTGTGAGGAGAGACTTGGGAAGAGAAGACTGAGAAGGGATTTCACTAATGCATTTGAATGTCTCCAAGGCAGGTACCAAGAAGATGGTGCCAGGCTCTTTTCAGTGGTGCCCAGGGACAGGACAAGAATCAATGGCAATAAATTAAAACACAAGATGTTCCACCTCAACATGAGGAAGAACTCTTTTGCATAGAGGGTGGCAGGCCCCTGGAAGAGGCTGCTCACAAAGGTCATGGAGTCTCCCTCTCTGGAGACATTCCAAACCCACCTGGATGGCATTCCTGTGTAACCTGCTCTAGGTGACCCTGCCTGGGCAGAGGGGTTGGCCTGGATGACCTGGATGACCTCCAGAGGTCCTTCCAACCCTTCCAACCTCAGAAATTCCATAATTCTGTGGTTTTGTGATTCTGTGAAGGCAGAGCAGGGTTCAGCCCTCAAATCAAAAGGGCTGTGAAAGAATTGATCTAATTGGTCCTGCATTAAAAGCAAATTGTACTAAATGAGATTCAGAAGTCTGTTCCAATCTATGAGTCCATGAAAATCTAGTATTTGAGTCTATGAAAATCTACTATTCATATAAAAGAGACGTGAATTTAGCAGAATGTCTGTGCAAGTTTATGATAGCCCAGTGTTGCACAAGTATTATTAGAGCCCTGACAGTGACTATGGAAGGAGCAAGCTGCAACAGACCTGAGGCTCTCATATCTTCAGACAAGAGAACATTTTTGCCTTTTCATATTGCCCCTGAATTGCCTGTTTGTGGCAGATAACAAAACACCCATTTCAGCAACAGTTTGTGGCTATGTTCCTAAAAATTTTTTGCAGTACACAGAGAAAAGCATGATAATGGAGTCTCTGAATATTCCTAAAAGTTTGAAGATGGATAAAGGAAATTTCAGAATTTGTTTCTGATAGCAGCAGTAAGTCACTTACTCCTCATTTGAAACACAGTAAATGCATATTATAATATTACATATATATTAAGGTACTGTATGATGAAATTGGATTATTTTCACGCAGTGTTTGAATTATCTTTTATAATGGGAAGGAATGTTGCAAGATTCACTTTGCCAGCACTGACATATCTACTGATCATGCAGCAAAAAGGAATTAAGGCTACCATTTTCTGTTGTACATTTTGGAAATGGATGTAGGCAGACTAATTAGACTGCACAATGAGGAATCATTGTGTTCTGATTTCAAGTATCACCTAGGGAAGGATGACACAGTGAGAACCTCCAAGAAAAGGCACTTTAGAAATTACTCTAGAGAAATTTTAAACTCGGCGGGTATGAAAGTGCCGTAGAAACCCTGCTACGCACATGAGAAAATGTGAGTGTGAAAGCAACCAGGTTCAAATGTTTCATTGCAAGTGGAGCAGACCTTGATACCAGTCAACAGTGTGTTCTGGCATATCTGCATTATGGATTTTCACAGAATAAGTTTCCCATCTTACACTTTCATTCACGTACAGTCACATGCATAATAATGTTCAGAAGCAAGCAGATGCCCCATGGATCACTGCTGATGCTTCAATAATTTGCCAGTGAATTAAATTCCACCACCCCTGCTTTTTGTAAGGCAATTTCCAGAGTAACTATGATTGGGGATGATTTATGCATGAGATGGCAAACAGAAAAATCTACTAGATTTCAGGGCAATCAATCCTGCAGTTTATGTCTGGCCATTAAGTTAATTTCTCTGCTCTCAAAAAAATGAATTCCCAAATATGTACTGTAGCAATTTCTTATGGTTGTTTTATTTCTGTCCTTATGCTTCTTACCAAAAATAGAAAAATGGAGCAACTGAAGGCTCAGGCAGTTGTTTTCTATATTCATTATCACAGGCACGAGTATGGCTGAGTGTATTCGTACTTCTCCTAGCACACATTTTCAGATCTTTCATAAGCACCCATGAATTAATGTGTGTATTACCTTTTTCTGTACCCACAAAAGGGAGTAAGAGTGTTCTTAGGGTATGGCTTCTACAACCCTGAGGATGCTCTTCAGTGAAACAAAATGTAAGGGCAGGAAGGGAATCAATCATGTTTTCTCAATCAAAGCTTTGCAGTGGCTTTGCAAACTAAAGGAATTTGCCCACATTTACTCTAAGACACATTGCAAAAGAGCCTGGATAATTAGAATCATTAGCAGCATATCAAAGAGCAAAGCAGAGGTTCAGGATGCTTTTCTAGGGAGAAGCAGGATGAAGAAATAAGGGCCTGAATTGTTCATGTCAAGTGTATGGCAATCAGCAGTACGTCTTTTTATCATGAAACCAAAGTATTAACATTTCTTAAAGCCACTAACAAGAACTTTGAGGAAAAAATACTTCAGGTCATAATGACATAAGAAAGGTTCATAAACAGAAATGGAAGTGTCCACCATTACCTAAAACTACAGAAGCTGAAGCCAGGAAAAAAAAAATCAAAGGAGAATATATATGATGGTGGTATATTAGCTGCAAGAAAAGCATACCAGGAGTTGTGGTAGCAATCCCTGGAATCTTTAAAGTTAAAATTATTTTTTTTTCCTAAAAATTAGCTTTAGTTCAGACAAGAACTGTCTACATTTTCACATATGTAATGACACAAGACCCTTCATAAATAAATTTGTCATTCAGTACTAGAGTGAATTATATGAATAATGTAAGTGGAAGCTTATTGCAGGGCATACTTTATCCTAATAGCCTTCTGTGACTGATCCCTTATAAGCTGCTTTCTGTTCTCCCCAGTAACTTTATTACCACTCCCACTTGTTTCTCCCTCCTTTTGAACCCTAAGAGCAAGAACATCTCCCAGAGCCAGGCAACCTAAGAGCTCCACAGCCACCTCAGGAGAACCAGAGTTTACCAGAGTAAGGTTTTTCTGAAAACTTGTGAATAAACAAACTTGCAAAGAGCTACAGTAGTGTGAAGTACAAATTATCCACCAGAAAATGTGCTAACTGGTATTTGCACTTGACAATGAATCCTTCATGTATTCAAGTCATTCCTCATATAAATCAAAAGAAAAATTTCTATTTCACTTTTGCTGGTGTAGCTCCTTGACCTGAGAAGCAGAAAGAGCAGGCATTCAAAGAAAGAGAAAACTCTGCATATAATCTGCAATTAAAATATTAAGAGCTGTCAGCCTCCTCCTGTTGAACCTGGCTAGCCCTTAATATACTCATGTCAGCATCAGAGGTTAAGGTATTATGAATGGAAAATTAAGAAAGCTATTTTAATCGCTTCCAATTGCACTTTCTCTATTATGTTAACACTTCATTTTTCCTCATTGTTTTTTCAGGAATTATACTCTCAGTCCTATGATGCTGTTGGTGTGATGTTTGCTTCTATTCCTGGATTTGCTGACTTTTATTCCCAGACTGAAATGAATAACCAAGGAGTAGAATGTCTGCGCTTACTGAATGAAATCATTGCAGACTTTGATGAGGTAATGCCAGCTACTAGCGAAACCTTTATAGTGTTTAAACTATCATGGCAAATATGTCATCCTAAATTATCAAATTTGGTGATTATTTTACTTCCAATAATTCTCTGATTTTTTTTCTCTCATATTACAATTGTCTGGTTTTCTTTTTTGCCCTTCATCCTGCCAAACATTATCCTGAATGATCTAATGAGATAGATATTGAAAGCAATACTCAAGTATAAACATCCATAAAAGCTCAAATCTGCACCAGAGTATCTGAAAGTAGAAAATACTTCAGTTCTGTAGAAGAAAGACATATGAACATATCTGCAACTGTTCTGAAAAATAGTGGTCTAAATACAAACATGTTGCTTTAAAGGTGGTGATTGAATAGACTCAATGAATATTAAACAGTAAAACAGTGCCCAGTTAAATGTGAAGCACACAGCTCAGAAGCAAATGTTAGGTAGATAATGAAAGGTGGTGGTGACATATTAACTGAAAATACTTGTCTGGTTAGGATTTTTATAGAGAGATAAATGAAGTACAGCTGCTTTTTTCACTGAAGAATTCAGAGGTGAAGGGATTTTTGTTTATGGAAAGGACACAGAAAGGAAAAAAGAATTTATTTAGGTATTCTGTCCAGTTAATTTCAGAAAAGGAGCTGAGGAGGGGACAAGAAAAAAAGAAGAGAAGTCATATCCCCAATGTAGCTATTGCTAGGTGAAAGCAAAGAAAACCTGATAACTGAAGAGGAAGTCAGGATAAATTTGCATACTCTGTAAAGTAGTTTGTAAGGAAGCTTATACAGGTAGTATCATGTCCTGAAATGAGCCCAAGAGGAATTGGGCTCATTTCAGGAGAAAAGGAAAGGAGACAAAGCATAGGCCAAAGAAGAGCTTTAAAAAAATTCAAAACCAGGAAGGATGAAAAAATACTGCCAAAGTTACCTAGCAGAGAGAATTTTAACCTCTGTACTGCAGGCAGTTTTCAGGAGAGTGTAGCCCTCCTGAGATCCCTGAGTGGTAAAAATAGATTTGGAACCACCTCTACCTAGCAACAAGATTGGACCTATGCTCCAGACTGCAATGATCCAGAGAGAAAAGGGAAGGGGAAAATATGGTATCATTGGTCTGTCACTTCCATCCCGGGCACCTGAGCATGGGGTTGCTCTTAAAGATTGTACCAAGGCTAAGATTAGTGACACTGAAATTGAGAGTTTATCCTTATAATTGGTGAGATACTAAAACTATGAGTGGGAAATAGAAGAATTCACTGGGAACACTTCCCTGTGCATTTTAACTGAGAAAAAAAAGAACTCTGTCACCTGCTAAGCTCCCGCACTGCATTCCCCATGGGTATAAATGCCTGCTTCTTACCTCCAGTATCTAACACAGCTGTCAGCATTCTTCTTGATTAATAGTTTTGTTTTTATTTCCAGATCTGATTAAAATGATTACCACTCAAATTAATTCATAGCAATAGTCTTCGCATTAAGATATTTTGTCATGCACATTCATGTAATCTTCACAACAAAATTCCTTTGCTGCTGTGGCAATTACTGAAGACAAGGTTTTAATCAAAACTCTAACACAATATTACTTTCAGGCCCCTAACACCTACTCTGTAATTAATAAAGGACTTAATTAGAGACTGTGTTATATCCCAGACATGTTTAGTTGAAGAATAGATATGTTCTTGGTACAGGCAGCAAATGAAATTACAGGGTCCCCTGCTGACTGCTAACCTACTTGCAGCATGGTCGTGTCATTAGTTTACTCTGTCTAAACAATCTGAAAGGTGATATGCCAGACAGAAGAACTGAAAGTAGTAACCTTATCCATGGAAAAGGAACCAGAAATCATTCCAGGTGCAATGTTTCAGGGCTAGCAATGTCTCCATGTAACTGTTGACTGACACTATACAATGTCACAATTCCTTTTTTTCCCTGTTTTTCTTCCTGCTGTTCCAATACAGCCCTGGGAGGAAAATGCAGATGTGCCCCTTGAGAGCAGAACAGCTCTGATATCCATGGGGAAACTCTGCAAATGAACACCTCTGGAGAGATACCTTGGTGTAGAAATCTTAGTAAGGAGTGTAAGACAAAGGCACCTGATGTCATTTGATACATCCTAAGTGATTTGGGACACCCACGTGGGATTGTCAGCTCCCACACTGCATTGCCAGAAAACTCATGTTCTGGAGCAGGCACGTTGAAAACTCATGTTCTGGAGGTTTTCAAGGCAAGAATACTCTAGATCACACTGGACATACATGTTTAGACAACTGAATTGAATTCCTAGGCTCAGATCATATTCTACACTGTGAATTTCCTCTTTTCCTTACAGAGATAATAATATCAGAGATGATCTGTCTACAGGGCCAAATGATGTTTCTGAATGGAAACCATAGTAAAAATACAAATTTACCTGCTTTGGAAAATGTGATAGGTACACAAGAAAGAAATTTGAGTTATTTCTTCTTTTTAGAGGGTTTTCCTTGTTATTGCAACATAACAAGGTTACAGGCTGGATCTGTTACTTTGATTTCCATAGTAATAGGTCTATGTCAGGGAGACAAAGACAGTTGCAACAAAATAGTAAATAAATAGTGAAAATTGGAACAGAACCTGTCACTGACAACTGTAGAGGGTACATACCCAGAGAGGAGTCAGATTGTGACTGGGTCTTTCTTAGGGAGTGGGAGAATGTGATCCAAAAGTGAGTTTTGCAGAATAGGTGGTTGACTATTGTCAAAACACAGCCTTCACTCTTTTTCTTTTTCCCTCATGGCTCACAAATTTCTTGACTTCCAAGTTATCCAGTATTCCTGCCAGCTGAGGCAGAACAGGAGGTGCTAGTTTCTGGACTGGCAAAAAGAAACAAATATTAACATTGAAACCTACTTTTTATAATTACTTGCTTTTTATATGACTGCAGTTGTAAGACACATACAGGGCTAAACTCCCTTTCTTAGAGATGTTAGTCCAAAAAATTAACATTATAACATTTCTGAAGATATTATGAGTCTTGAAGGAATTTTTTTTAATGTAATATTCTTTCTAGGCTATTTAATTTGCTGTTTATGTATTTTAATGTTACAGTTGGGCTTTGTGTTTTCAGAAGAGCTTTCTTGTTCACAGATTCTTTTATTTTCTTGCATTTTATTTATTCTACAGTGATTTACATAGTGTATATTACAAAAGATATTAATATATTATGTTGCCACAAGCAGAGGTTTCAACAGAACACTGGATCCTTCTTTCAGATTCTTTGATTACTTTGAAGTTGTGTGATATGTCCTGCAATATTCTTTTTTTGTACAATTTTGTACATGTGATCCCAAGGTCTGACCTCCACACAACCTTGGCTGTACATGAATTGCAGCATCAATCCATTCGTTTCTTTTTAGATACAAACCACATTCTAGAGTTTGAAAATGTGTCCCTGGACTATCATGTTAAATTAGCAGCCTATTTAAAATGTTTTAACAAATGGCAGCTGAGCTGGAATATCTTTCCCCAGTATCAAAATCCATCATCCTGTCATACCATTAAGAAAGTAATTAGTAAATAGACCATTATTTACTTACATTGAAGAAGGAAAGAATCTATTGAACAGGCCATATAAAGCAGAGGAAAAAAAAAAAGCAGACAGGAGATTTGGAAACAATAATGAATGAGAAAAAACCCATAACTTGTGATAATTTTTTCTAAATTACATCACAGCCAATGTTTTTTTCTTTCCTAAGAAGGGTAATTTTAGATATTTATTATACATTTTAAATTAGTGTGCTATTTGCTGTTGCTTCCAGCAACCATCTGGAAATGAAAACATGGACTGTTTTGAAGCAAGACCATTTTCTCCCCTTGCTCAAGCACATGGTGCTCTCAGACTTCTCACAGAGGCAGAGCTACAAGAAACAATCTTTTTCTCTAAGAGAGCAGTTGGAAGAGCTGCCCTTGTAAGAGGGAAAGGTACACAATGGGTCGTTCTGGCAGTTTGGAGAAAAATGAGAAGCAGGTCAAGTCTTTGGACTTTCCTGGCTTGGACAGGAGCCATTAAGCATATGGCTTTGTGTTCCCTCCGTGGAATGCTGTGCAGCCTCCCATCAGAGGCAGATGGTGCCATATCTGCACACCAACAGCGAATCTCCCCAGGCCCCGGCGCTCCGGCTGACGGTTCTGGGGTTACTGCAGTGGCAGGGGATATTTCATCTTATGCCTTTGGTATGTTTCTCCCTTTGAATGAAATAATCCCTTTAGTGGACAGGAAATTCCAACATACAAGATGGAAAAAAAGAATGTGCAGTGTAGAAAAGGAAAGGGGAAAAATATTGTGTTATATTTTTGCCTGACCACAAAACTACTTTTTTTCCATTTAAACCTTAACTAAATTGAGCCTTTAGAATTGAAATTTTGAAATTTCTTTTCTTTGAGAAGTGCTTTTTTTTTTCCTCCCATGACTTCATAACCATATAGATTCCTAAATTTATTAGATACCATACAACTTATCTCAAAGTTTCACAGGGTATTTGGCATTAACACCAAAAGCAAACATTTTCCTGTGATGAGGTGATTAATGCCCATATCCCACACTCTGTTGTCACTGATAGAATCCACATCTTGAACTCTGCTAAGGTCTTTCAAGGAATGTAAGGCTCTGGTTTCTATTTCATGGAAAGTATTAAGTTAAACCATAAATATGGACTTGGAATAGAGACCAAACTTTCATTCCCACTTCATTCAGTGCTTTAGTCACTCAACTAAATTTTTTCTTCCTCTTCTTTCTTCTTCTCAATCTGACAAGTTCTTTCTAACACCCATAGCTATAGCAAATTCCAAATACATACAGGGATTTACCATTTCCCATGGGTTCTTGGAATTTTTGTCAGAAAGGGAAAATACATAAATGTATAGATTGAATGATCCAATGGACATATTGGTGTCCAGTCTGATCCTAAGCAGGGGGAAGCAGGAGATATAAGAGGACTTGGTGTCTTACAGGATTTCTTTGGAGGCATCTACCTCCATCCATTGACTGTGTATAGAACGGTTTGGGTGGGAAGATCATCTCATTCCAACCCCCCTGACAGGTCAGGGACACCTCCCTCTGGGCCAGGTTGCTCAGAGCCCCAAGCAGCTTGGTCTTGAATATTGGTCTCATCACCATAATTGTTGCTGTAGCACCACTTACTTTGCAAATTCAGTTCCTCCAGCAGAGTTTTAGAAACACTTTTAGAAGACTCAAGTCTTCTATTCACACACAGATACACAGAGAGTTTGTCTTCACTAATATTCAGTGATCATACCTCAGGAAATGCAGGACTTGGATGCATTTCTCTTAGTCTGGGGTATGCATGTCTTATATTGCCCACTGTGGAATTTACCAAACAGCATAATTTAGCTTGCATGCACTCAGTGAATAGATGATCCAGAGTTCCAGACAGTGCTCCCTGGGATCCAGAATAAATGATGTGCCATAACAGACTGGAAAGTGTAATGATACATTCTCATATGCTTAGAAGCATTTTGTGTTAGGAACTACAGAAGTAATGCAGTATTTTTTATTTTAAAAATTATTTTTTTATTTTAACAATTTTTTTTTTACATATGTATTAGTTACTAGGTGAAGAGAGATTTCAAGATATTGAAAAAATTAAAACAATTGGCAGCACGTACATGGCCGTATCAGGATTGTCACCTGAAAAACAGGTAAGAGCATAATTTTCTTCAAGGAGCAAAGCTTGTGATTATTCTGACCATTCATATTCAAAAATATAAAAAGTGTTATCTTTATGTTGTTCATAAAACTTTTTTTGCTAAAATAAAATAGACATTTGGGGCTTCTGGCAGACAGCAGTTACACTTCTCAATGAATTGAAATGCCATCTTGTGCTTGGAACAAGAAACATATGGATTCTTTCTTCAAATTTAAGTTTACAGGAGAAAAAAATTTCCTTTCAATCACACCAATGTGAATCTAGATCAGGTCTATCTATATCTTCAGACATACTCTAAAGCCACCTCAGTAATTCAGACAGGAACATAACTGACAACCACCAAT
Organism: Taeniopygia guttata; assembly: GCF_048771995.1. Taxonomy (NCBI): domain Eukaryota; kingdom Metazoa; phylum Chordata; class Aves; order Passeriformes; family Estrildidae; genus Taeniopygia; species Taeniopygia guttata. Next base: position 142,798,343 of record NC_133026.1, on the reverse strand, counting down.
AGCTGATGAAGAGAGATACCTATTAACTGATAGTGTACTTATGCAAGTGTAATGCTGCATTTGTACTTTTTTTTAATACAGCATATCTACAGGCAGCATGATAAGTACACATCAAAAGAAAGCAGGTGGTTGGTTCAACTGAAGAGCAAGCAAACCAAGCTGAGGGGATAAATAGTCACAGAGAACACACACACAGTCACAGCCATAAACATCCCATAAGTCAGATGAGAGAAATCCATTCATAATTCTAACCAAGTATTTGCCTAGAAACAAATCAGATAAGGCTCCAAAATACATCTAGTGAGAAGCCAGCTGTTGCTGAAATCTGTTTTTTTGGCAACTGGTGCCAATCCCCAAGAAGAGCAGCACAGAAGGGGCGCAATGCCCCTGGTCAGTCACAGGCTGGGAATCAGATTTGCCCACATTGATCACAACTTCTGAAAAGAAGAAGACGGATTATTATGAGCTTTATAAACCAGAAAATTTCCACTGTTTGTTAAGAATACATTATAAAACTCGTGGAGTGTAACTAGCTGAGCATCTCCCACCTACAGAGTAACAAGTGATGCTGACAGCTAGAAATCCATAAAACTAGATATGCATGGGATTTTTAATTGTCAAAATGCTTCTGTGTAGACATGAACAAAGAAGGATAGAACACCAGGGAGATAGTTGGTTATAGCTACACAGCTCCTAATCACTTCCTTTAACTCTTGATGGGGGTAAAATTTCATAGGGATAAAATCTTCACTGCCTTTCCAAGACTGATTAACTCATCTCTTTTCTTGAACTATAATAGCTTAATGGAATTTTAATGGTTGTTTTAAATATACTTGTTGTACGTACATGTCTGCCACATTGTCAGCACGTTAGAGGTGCAGGCTGCTGAGGGAGGTTGGCATGCTGTGAACAGAGCCAGTTAAGGATAAGGACCAAGCATGGTGTGAACAGAACAGGGATGCCAAGGAGAGGTTCATGTTCAGTATTAAACATATAGGGTGATGAAAACTGCAAAGGCTGGACTGCATGACCTGGGGAGAGATTTACAATCCTTTGTACTATGAACTGGAAATTTGAAGGAGTTGCCTTGCTTCAGAACAGATGAGAAGACATCATACAATCATTGGGCCAAAGCCACAGTGATCAGTTCTGTTGGTGTTCTGGGAAGACTAAAACCTACTGCAGTCCCCGTCTGTATATTGACTGCTTTGTAGAAATGGAAATGAAGGGAAGGAGCAGGGAGTGACTTGCCTGCCCTAAGCAAGGGCAATTAATGAGCTACAGAAGAGCCTTTTCTCTCTCCCTTAACCAACCCCAGATTGCCTGGCTTGCCCTGCTGTTCCTGTCATCATTACATCTCTGAGAGCACTTGAATTGATGCTTTTCCTGGGTGATAGTTTCAGCAAAGGAGAATTACACATCCTTTACTTCTTTCAATCTACTTCATGCTTATGTGGGTCATCCCTTGTTCTCACTAGATTTTGACCCTTGAGTCTGAGCAATTTCAGTCCTCTCTATACTTTCTTTCTCAGCCTTGTTGATTCTCGCGATTGCCTGTCAGATTGTTGACAGAAAGTTACTTTCTCTGGCCCTTCTCTATCCAGTTATACAAGTACAACATAATGGGAAGCATTACCATTAACAGCAGTGTACCTCTCTTTCATCTAGAATGTCGAGGCTACATTTCAAATGCAAACCCTTGGTACTTGTAGGGATGGGTGGCAGCTGGGCAAACACAAAACTTTATTGACATATTGGTGTATAATTTTTTCCTCAGCAATGTGAAGACAAATGGGGACACTTATGTGCCCTGGCTGACTTCTCCATAGCTCTGAATGAAAGCATACAGGAGATCAACAAGCATTCCTTCAACAACTTTGAACTCCGGATTGGTAAGCATGGTTCAAACACCAGAGTTAAAATGGGTTTTTGTCTGCAAGGATGTGACTCCAGAGTGCATTCCAGTAACATTGCAAAGACATGCACGGTTTAGAAGAGTCCAAATACTGTATCCTCTGTTTTCAAATTGATTTAATCCCAGGCAAAGTCAGAAATATGAAATACTCAATTTGCAGAATATAGGCCCTGATTTGGGGATTGCAGGGGTTCAAAGTTTCAGTGAATTGTGAATGGGGAACATAATTAATTCACTGTCTTTAGTAAGTCTGGTACTAAGAACCCATAGATATAACACAGAAAGTGAACAGCCCCAAGACTGATACTCACACAGTCCCTAATTAATCTCCCTGCATAATATTCTTCTTCAGTAAAACAAGTAATTTCTTCTAAATCTGGGAGTAGAATTTCTGTTTTGCACAAAAATTGAATTCCATCTCTGACTTGACCAGTGGCAGCAGCTCTGAATTACTTGGATGAGTAAGCAATTGCCCTGGATGGAATATCCTACATGGCTAGTGGAATAGGACATTAAAAAGTGCCCTGAATATATGGCACATAGCAGGAGCAAATTTGATGACTTCTCATGCTGACTGGATCACTGGCCAAAACAAAAAAAAATCACCTGGAAGGGACACGTCTTTTACAGATAACCCTGCCATAGAAAAGCTGAAGTATATTCATCAGTCACAGCATAGAGGGTCACAGCATCACTATCTGATCTGCACTTCCTAGTAGTTTTGAATGCAAAACTCGTAGTTCCCAAGATTTCTCAAGGAATGGGCATTCTCATTTAGTAAGTGTAGATCACATGTAAAGATTTCATAGAGCCTGAGTGCAAGAGTATTTGATAATATTTCTATCACCATTTAAAAAAAATCTTACAAAAAAAAACACCTAAGAAACCAAAATCCTTTTCCAAAAGATATCTTGCACTCTACTGAAATTATTCTTAAATCACTGTTCTAGAAAATAAACCAAAAGATATTGCTTGTCTTTTTATGCAACAATCTTACAAAATGAAGTCTTTCAATAGCTTCACAGAATGCTTTAATATTTTCACTTCACAGAACATAAGAATGCATTTTCTTGCCTGTATAGCACTAACAAGGTCGCCCTCAACAAGTGTAGTTCCAGAAATCTTTCCTATTATCTGAGAATAAATTTTCAGGAGCTTTGGCAACAATGTGCAGAATACAGATGACACAAAAGTATTGTGATTCCACTGACAAAGGAGTCCCATAAAATAAACCTGCTGATATCAGTTTTCATGTTTTATAGCTTTTACAGATTTTTTTAAATATAATTTCTTTAAATATGCACCTCTTTCTTAAGCCTGGAGATATGTGTATCTGAACTATGCTTCACCTGGTTCTTAAGTGCAAATATGGGGTTTAGTCATTATTGTATACAGTTTACCTTCTCTTTTATTTTTACTTTCTTTTCTTTTTTTTTTTTTTTTAATTAGGGATTAGCCATGGCTCTGTCGTAGCAGGAGTTATCGGTGCTAAGAAACCCCAGTACGATATCTGGGGCAAAACAGTGAATTTGGCAAGTCGAATGGACAGCACAGGTGTTAGTGACAGAATACAAGTGCCTGAAGAAACGTATCTGATCCTGAAGGACCGGGGATTTGCCTTCGACTACCGTGGAGAAATTTATGTCAAAGGTATCAGTGAACAGGAAGGAAAAATCAAAACATATTTTCTTCTAGGAAGAGTTCAACCAAATCCTCTAATCTTACAACCAAGAAAACTGACTGGACAGTATTCATTAGCAGCTGTTGTATTAGGACTTGTACAGTCTCTTAACAGGCAAAAACAGAAACAAATTCTTAATGAGAACAATAACTCTGGAATCATAAAAGGACATTACAACCGGAGGACTTTGCTCACTCCCGGTGGATCTGAGGCAGCAGCCCAAGCAGAGGGGGCTGACAAAACTGAATTGCCATAATCAGCATTGTTTGTGGGGTTGTTTTTGTATTTCTTTTATATATAAAAATAAATATACAAATAAAAAGGGTTTAATTTTTTTTAGAAGGAGTGTGATTTTTTTTTTTTACTGGTGTGATATTTTGATGAGATTCAAATTCCTGTATTTTAACAAATGATGCCAGCATCCCCAGCCAGCTCTGGTTAACCTCTGAACATCCAGACACAGTAGGTGTAAGCCACCACTCTGCTGTGTCATCTACCTGCAGAAAGGGACAAGAACAAACCCCTTACTGGAGGGATTTAGAACACAAATTGTGCAGGCAGTTAAGGATGGCAATAGGAGAAAATACTGTCCACATGTTTCAGATGAAAGCAAACCAAAAGTGAGTAGGTTCTTCTCACCTTTAATCGCCTTCAAATAGATTTATACAATCTAAGGTAGCTGCCTCATCCGCATAACTGCAGGAAAAAATATTGGCAATACAGCTGAAGGATTTCAAGGTGTGTCATCTGGCCAGGTATGAGTCTGGAAGACAGAAGAGATGAATCTTGTCCTAAACTCAGTGATTCAATTGATTTCACTCTTAAAATGGACTAAGGCATCCTCCTCCCAGCTGGGTTACTGCACTGTAGATAAACTGATTGTTGGTGTACACCTGACCTCTTACACCCAAGGCAGAAGGTCAAGGCTCTCTTGTGGGCACTGTCACGTCCATCAGTCCTGTTTGGAGGGCTCAAACACATTGCAGTGTCTTTACTGTCACACAGACAGACAGACAACAGATTTACATCTTGAATGATGTGTCTGGAGCCTAGTGCTGAATCAATTGTACAGCCAAGAAAAAAAATTACATTCTCTGGTGCTGTTTTCCAGAGCTTAGCTCTTAACCCTGTCACTAGTCTGAGTTGTCACCAAAACAAGGGTTTTCTGAGGCTGTAAAATGAGTCCATGTTGAAGTACAGCAGGACACAAAACTCACTGCTAAACTCCCACTCAGCTGCCTCAAGATGAGGGGAAGCCAAGACTAATACCCTAAATTATTCATGTGCCAGCACAGACAGTCCTATGAGATGCTACAAGGGCACACCTCAGTGCTACAAGCTCTGCATCAAAAGGAGGTTAATTTTTTGGGGGACTGGCTAATCAACTTCACCTTGGAAAGAGTAAATATATAGCCCAAGTTTATATATACCATGAGTAAATATATAGCCCAGTTTTATATCGTGTCATGATTCATACCAGGCTGTAAAGTGCATGAAGCCTCTCATCAAGTCTGTTCTCAAAGGAGCTGGGTTTGTTTCAGTAAATACTATCTTTAAAGTAAATCTCAGATGAAAGAGCAGAACCTGTAATCACACAGCAATCCCCAGACAAACCACACTCAAACAGTACAGTGCAACATACAGATTCTTTGTAAATACAGATTTGCTTTGTGCAGGCTGCTGCCACCTAGACCTTAATAAAAACTGGGGATTCTTAGGAGCACTGCTGTTGGATTAGCCTCATTTTTAGAAGATGACCAATTTGGCTAGAACATCCTAATATATGTTAGAAGACACTACTGTTTACAAACAAAAAAGTACCAAAGCATGAAAATGTTTCATTTTAATGGGATAAAAACCAATGTGTTGCATTGTAAACTGACTCAATCAATGGGGTTTTAGGGCAATATTTTATCAGTAAAGTGCTACATTCTGAAATAGAAAATAAGAAAGATAGACAAGTAAATTCCACAGAAAATTCTATCACTGAATAATAGGTCTGAAGAAAGAAAGTAATGACTGGTCTGAAATGTTATACCCAGTGATGTTTCTACCAGTAACTGAACTCTCATTCCAAATGTATTACTTCTTTTAGTCCCCACAAATACCACTTTTATGCCATGCATGGAATGTCAAATCCTTCAGCTCACCTAGGCAAGTGCTGATACTGTAGGAGATGAAGACAAGGAAGTAATGACATCTGAAGCATTTAAATTAGTTTCATATTTACAGTGGTATTTCAGGCACTAAATAAGGCAGCTTTTTTTGGCTGCTTTGAACAGTTCATTAACAACTGTCGTCTCCTTAACAACCTTTTTTTTTTTTTCCTGTGCTGGATGGGTTCACTTCTCGTGGTCTCTAAATATTTAATTCTTGCTAATAGCCCAGCTGAACTGATTTTCTAATTCTCATCACCACTGTAATGACAATCACAGTGAGTGGAAGGTGCTAACTGGATAACAAGGTTGCAGACTGGAGTTATAAGTTCAATTCACTGCTCCTTACCACAAGCCCAAATGTCCTGCTTCTTATCAGAGACACAGATATCTTTCTTTGTTATCCCTCTCAAATTCTCCATTAGCATAATAACTGTGTTCCCAAGAAAAATCAGGCCTAGTGAAGCCTGAGTCCATGTTGACCAGATAAAAAGGTTGCTAAATCAGCTCATTGCTATGAGCAATTCTCTAGTGAGGAATTTCACTTGTTACTGTAGCAGGTAAATCCCTGCATGAGACTATTTTTCTACACTTGCTGGCTATTTGTCACCCCAGCAATTGCACTGTTTGTTCCTTTTCAAATGCGGTGACCTTATAGGTTCAGAAATGTTATTTCTCATTGTAGCATCTGTCTTCTGTGGAGCACATTATTTATGGTCTCAGTATTCTTGTACTCCATGACTTTATGGTTCTGCTAGTGTATTCAGCTTTCCCTCACAATCATCTTCAGGGTTTCTTGTTCATAAAGGATAGAATTGCTCATACAAAGACCTATGAACCAAACACCTAGTAATTATCCCTTGAAACAGGGATGCCTGGCTTAATAAAAGCAAATTGCCTTGATATCATAACACTTTAGCCAAAGCAGCCATCAAGTATTGAGGACTTTAATATATTTTCCCTATTAGAAGAAAGCCTTGGCAAAATTTACCAATATTCTTTGATGTCACCTCATTCCTTTCTACGAATGTGGTATACACAGAAACAAACAGTAGCAGGCTTATTCCTCAGAAATTTGTACCTCAGTTCCTCTCACAAGCTGCATGTCAGGAGCTCTTAAATGATTTCTAAATAAACAGGCTGAAAACCACAGCTTTCTTCTCTGAAAAGCAACATACAATCAACTGCATCAAGGGCAGCTTATGCTTTGAAGTACTCAATCATTAAAGTAAATGGAATATTGACAATCTGGACAACAGTTTTGTACCAAAATCATTACTTTGTAGTGCTCCAAGAGCATTTTTGTAACCATCACGCCTATATTCTAAAAAAAGTTATACCTGTAGCTAGGGTGTTTGTTTGAAGGGTAGTGAGGGAATTTTTTTGTATATTAATTTATGCCATTGACCAATTTTTATAATGTATATTTAGAAATTCACAGTTAAGTGTCTATACCAGTCAAGATATCTACTCTTGGCTGACTTTAAGACTCAAACCACTGAGCTTAACTCTCCTGAGAACAATGTGACAGGTGTGATATCATTTAGAACTGTGTGCTAACAAAAAACGCAATTCAAAATATAGCTTTTAAACACAGGGGGGAAAAAATCACTTACTGTCCTCAGCTTTAATCCATTCCTGATTATTTCACAGTTGTTTTCACATTTGGAAAAGCACAGCAATAAAAAAGAAAACAATCTCATCTAATCCTTTTCTCATTAGCAGAACTTCAGTTGCCTTTCCTGAGTGCACTGGGAGTCAAGGAGTTTATCCAAACACCAGCACAGCAAAGTGCCTGATAGCCAAGTTTCCTGGGGCTGCTCACTGTAGAGCAGCAAGGCAGGGAACAGAGCCTGGCTCCCCAGCTGACTTGAAAAACAGGCAGAAAAATAATCAGAGGAGTGGGAAATAACCACATTAACCATTATCAGTGGTACATGGTGAGTGTTATAATTGCACAGTCAACTTATTAACCTCCCCATCAATCTTCTTCTGTGCAGTGACACAATTCAGGGTTTGTTGTTTCCCCAGCTCTGTGTTTTACTGGAGGAGGGAAAAATTATGACAGCAGAGCAGCTGGCAGATGGGAGGGAAGGGGTAAAAACTCAATATGCATATCTCCAGGCACTTGAGGCTTACAGCAGTTTTTAAGGAACGCTCTCATTAGGTCCTCCACAAAAAAAAATTCTGTTGTTTATATAACTTTAGCAGATAAGGCCCAATTTTTTTTCTAAAAATTTTCTTCTTTTCTGTCTATTTACCCCTAAGCTGTTCTATATGTGATAGCTGTCAGAGACTGATTCATTCAGCTCTTTCATGTGAAAACAACAGCTATATGCAGGGCTGGTTAATCTCCTATAAAGTGCCATCTCATGCTACTTCTCCTGACCTAGATCTCCCCTCACTTCAAGGTGTTCTGTTTTTCTGGTTGTGAAATATTTCCAGATCACAGAATCACAGAATATTATCTTAATATTTATATACTCAACGTCTCTCTATTTCACAGTCCATGTACCTTTTGAAGGTCCTGAAATCAGTGCCTCTTTTGCCTCCTTCAACTTTGCAATATTAACTGAAAACAAAAAACCACCACTGTTGTCACATGGAGACAAAGAAGAAGCAATCTCAGCTGATTTGCTGAATATCTAAGGTTCTAAAACAAATACATGTGAAATGACTTTTCCTTGCAAAACCCACTCCCAGCAGTATTGACATGGGGTACTCCAAGGGATATTTATTACACCTTCAAGATATTAGGTATAATTTTAATTAACTTATCGTTACTTAAAATAATAAAAAATACAGCTGCTTCTTCCTATTCATTATTCTGCACAGAGACGATTTTGACAGGCTCTCAGTTTTGTACGCTTCTATAAATCACCAAGTATTTTGCTTCATATGAGTGACTGCCTCTTTTGGGTGTGCCCAGATCAACGTTTTAAAGCTCCATCCAGGAGTCAGGAGTTACAGCCTTGTCTCAGAATCAGCTGATTCTGCATGGATAGGACCAAGTCTTGCAGTGGCAGCAATTCATTCCCTGTGTTCCTGTTCCCAGGAAAGGCAAGACCAGAAGCTTGAACAATCTGGGAGCTGTTCTTTTTCACTTTTCCCATCTGAATGATGCTGGGAAGAAGATCCTAGTGGGATCTAATCCACAAGGTGAATCAACATTCTGCCTTTACAGCTCATTCTTCATTAACAGCCTAATAATCTGCAAATTGTTATGCTTGGCTGCTTGGCAGTCCCAGACCAGTTCTCAGGATAATGAGGGTACAGGGAGTACATCCCACATGCCACAGCTGACACTGCAGTGTGCAGCCACCTGCTGCCCTGTGGGACTCCCCTTTTCCTGGCAATTAACTTGGCAGGACCCATTACCTCTCAGAAACCACGATAAGGATGTTGGCAGGCAAGTTCTCATGGAACCATCTCCAACAGCTTCCTTTTCTATTGCTGGTTTTGTTTGGGGTTTTTTTATTGCTTCCTGCAGAACAAGGAAAAATCCAAGTATTTGTAATTTCCATTTTATTTATCTGCTCCAAATTTATCAGGAACAAAAAACTCACCAATATTTAAAACTTAATTTAAGCAACAACATTTCCTCCTCTTATTCTCTCAGACAAGGTAGGTCACATGCCAATTGCAGCTTGTGGATTTCCACCATAGTTCCCTCCCAGGGCTGTGCTGTCCTCACCTCTATGAACTGAAAGTTCCCTGTGCAGCATATTTGCAAGGCAATCCCAGGCACCAATTCACCCCATCTTTCTGCTCACATCAATTTCAGAACTAGAGGACTAGAGCAGAAGGGCCTCCATGAACCTGAGAATCATATATTTAAAAAATAAGAAAAAATAAGAAAAAGAAACTCTAGGAAAAAAACTCCAAGCTATTTCAAACTTTATGGATAAAAGTCAATATTCTATTTTCAGCTTTAAGGTCATGGTGAGGACAGAGAACACCATTATCACCCATTGACCCAAGAACACAGTTTCACAGGTTTTATTTTCACATTTGATGCTGCCTTCCTGTCTGTATACATCTAGTCTGTATTCCCATGCAGAGCATAGTGACATTGACCAGTCTCAGCTAGGCACTGCAATCCCAAGCCTTTGCATTCTCTCTTTGGTGCATCTCCTGTCAAACATCCAAAAAATAAAACTTTGATAGTAACTGCTGCAATGGGGACTTCCTCTTTCAGACACTTTGCTTTACCCTGTTATGGATTCTTTGATTAAGGGTCCAAAAAAAAAAAAATTCTTATAGATCGAATCTCTTTTTAAAACTCATTCTAGAATGTATCTTGTGGATGTCAGAAAGTACTGCATCCTAGCATCAATGCATTAGGAAGTTGCTTTTGCTCCATATTCCAAAAGTTAAGAAATTACCAGAAAAACAATAGCAAAAAACTTTCTTAATCTGAAATTCTTAATTTGAAGCAGAGACTGGTATCCAACCAGAGTTTTTACTTTAAGGTAGAAGTCACTATATCCAAAAAACAGCTATCATTGCCTTTGTTCAGGGCCACAGTTTCAAATTTGGGCACCTGTCTACATAAGTCCATTTCAGATGTTAGACACTTTCAGCCCTGAATCACAGTTTTGTGATGGTCTTTGCTACTCCAACAGGCCAACAGTGACCATTCCCCTGTACTCAGCACGGGTGAGCCTGCACTCAAACCCTGTGTCCAGCCCTGGGTCCCTCCTAAAAAGACTTTGAGGTCTTGGAGAGTGTCCAGAGAAGGGCAATGGAGCTGGTGGGAAGTCTGGAGCACAATTCAGATGAGGAGCAGCTGAGGGAGCTGGGCTGTTCAGCCTGGAGGCATGGAATTTAGGGTATTATTGAATGGTGGAGTTGGCAGTGGTGGGTAAATGGTTGGACTTGTTGATCTTAGAGGTCTTCCCCAGTCTAAATGACTTTGTGCTCTTGTGATCCCTAAGAGTGTCAAAAATGTGTTCATAAAAAGTCTGCTGTAGGTCAGTGCCAAAACTAAGTCAGGCTGTGTAGCTTATGGAAATGAAGGCTTCACTGGAGTTAATTGATTTAATTCCAATGTATGAATGCTTCCATGGCCAAAATTAGTAGTTTATGAAAATCTCTTTAATCTAGTGAAGAAAAGCAGAACAAAAATTATGATAGAAAGCTACTAAAGATCAAATTGGAAATAAAGAACGTCTGACAGCAAATATGCCTAACCACTGGAACAGGACACAATGAAAAACAACGGATCTGTTATCTCCTGAAGAGTTCAAAAAAAGAGATTTTGGAGACCCTTGTGGAAATTATGCCTTATTCAAATACAAGTGCCTGAGTCCACTGATGAGGAACAGCATGGTTTTTACAATCTGTAAAATTCCAACAGACAGAGTGGATATTTCAAGCTTTATGTTTTCTATATCCATGAATTTGGCATTATCTCTTCACCACTGAGATAAACAACCAAAAGAGAAAGAAGCAAAATCTCCAGTCCTGAGAATGTTTCACAGCTCTTGCTAGTACTGAAGATAAAATACTGACTGAAGATGAGGAAGGAAAACCTTTTCAATTTCATACATTGATTCAGAGCCTGGAAAAAATACATCATTTGTTATATATCTCCCTTTGTGAATGCACTGGAGGCATTGCAAACCAGCGGCTCAGCTCACTGGCAGACACTCCACCAAGCAATTTAGCTTCCCAGTCACTTATATAACTGCTTCATTGATTTTACCAAAAAACTTTGTAGTCAAGCATCAAGAAAGAAACTGAATTACGCCCAAAATTGCATTCCACCATTCCCACCCCCTTACTGCTCACTCTGCCATGTTTCCTTCCTTGCCCCAATGCTCAGAGCAATCACTCCCCATTGCAGCTGTTCTGAGCAAGGCTGTAAGACCCACTGGGGAAGAGCATTTGTTTCTTAACAGGAGTTTGTTCACACAGGGCTCAGTAAGATGTCAGGTTTATGTGTTTATGGTGTGGTGTGACCTTGTCCAAGTGAGGGTGTTCACATTTTCCCTTATAACAAGGAACAAGGCCTTGACTTGAATAAATGGAGGATTTTCTACAACAGCAGTTTATTATAACAGTGTGCTTTGTCATTTTTGTATAAACATATGCTATTACATATGTAAGATACTCAGCCTGACAAGGCTTCTGTACATTTTTATTCTACATCCAGAAAAGCCTCTTGGGAACAGATAACACAGGATGCAGTGAAAGAAGAATGAAAGGAAAAGTTACCTCTGAACTTGTCTGGAGGGAAGAAAAAGAGGCACATTAAATGCTCATAAAATACCTTACAAATAACCCAATTACCTACTTACAACCTGCAATGCATGATGTATTTCTCAAACTTCTCACAAAGGCTGACAAGAAGAATTTTTCCCTTTCACTACAAAAAATGCAGTTACCTAATTCTGACACCAAGATGAGAATAATTCCCAATATTTCACTTGGATCAGCAGTTCCCACCAAGTGACAGAGGTGAGAGATTTGTGCTGGAAAGTCACAATGGCAAGGCTGAATAAGTCTCTGCTGCTCTGAATTATTAGTAGTGCCTCACCTCAGAGCAGAGCCCAGTCACACTTTCTTTGTCAGGAGCAGTTTCCTGTGCACTTCAAGCCTTGGATGGTGCTTTGAGCCTACACAGCTGTTTCACACCAGGGGTAGTGTCAGGGCAGGGCAGACTTCTTAAAGACTTAACATCCTGCTCAGGGGCATTAAATGAGGATTTCACAAGGGTTAATTTTGGGAAGACATTTTCAATGGCATCTAAGTGGAGGGAGAGCAGTTTAGTGACATCAAGCCCCTTAGATGCTGTTAAGAAAAAAAATTAATTATGTAGGCAAACAATTGCATCTGAAATGTCATGCACCATGATTCTTTTCTATTGGTTGTCTTTATGTAGTTTACCCCATAGGTTCTGATGCTCAGTCTATTCCTAATATATCTCACACCATCTTAAAAGTTGTTTTTGAGGCAGAGAAGCAGCTTCAAGACAATAGGAAAGCACTTTGCTGGATGCCTGTCCAAGGTGTCCTGAAATCATTATAACTCACGGGAAATGCCAGCAAGCACACCTTAGGGGTTTGCCAGTCATGTTTTTGCTGTGTCCACATAAATGTTCTGAAACATAATGACCTTGCTTTCTAAAAAGCTTGAAGTTTAAGCTGCAGCATGATGGAGTAAGTTGTGTCCATTGTGCCCTTCTATGGTTGCTCTTGAACTATGTAAAGAGCTCTTTCTCCAGAAACATCTTTATTTAGAACTTTTCCTACCTCCTCTGTCTTGGACAAGTGAAAAAAATCAAGGCATGGTGGCTTGCAGAGGAACCATGAACGTCTTTTTTTAGATTAATTTACCTAGAAAACATAAGATTGTAATTCTGCTGCAGAAGCCCACTTTTTATTTCTTTGCAGAAACACTGAAAACATGAAAAAAGTATAAATTACATAGCAGTTCCTTTTTTCACCTGCAGGCAGGATGAAATTATTGGCCAGAGAGATGGAAATGATGAAGCAGACACAGCTGACCAAGTTACTAATTTTCATTCCCATAGCAGCAAGGTGTCAGGCTCAGGATAAATCCAGACAAAAGGTGCTGTTGTATGTACCCTTTTCACAATGGCACCACAAGGAAAGGCAGGGATCTTGTATTCAGAGCTGTGGGCATTGTCTGTGGGCACCACCTGTGGACACAGTCCTTCTGCATGTTATGCCCCTGTTTTTATTGTCTTCTGAAAACATCTAGGGCTGAATAATCTAAACAAATTAGTTTTATGACCCGACCAAAAATTAGCATTAATTTATGACCTCACTTGATTTTAATCTATGACCTGGAGCCTGTTGGTCTACCAAGTCCTGAAATTTCTCTCCCAGCCTGGGGACAGCTAATCCCTTCCTCAGAAGTACGTATATTGCAGTTCTCCAAGGAAACTTATTTCCCTAGAGCTGTGTCTGAAGACTCCTTAGTCACTTTAGGTCTCCACTCTCCTGGTACAAATCTCAGACATGTGAATTGGGGGAATGAATGAGCCCAACATTTTATTGGAGCACCCTCCAGCTCAGCTAAGGCTTTTCTTTCCAAGGCAAACAGTATAAAGTGGCTACTGGTGTCTCAGACACCCCTGTGAATTCTCGTTCTAATCTGATCTTTGCTGTTGTTTTTCCCTCATGATCATCATCCTGCCAGTATTGACAGGCCACTCCAGGGACTAATCTTGGCATTCTTCATGCTGAATTTTGTGCTCTTGCTGGACTGTAGCCCCTGAGTGTGATGTTCATTACTGTGGTTGCCAAAGCACATTAGGGACTATGAGCTCTATTTCAGAGCAGATCACACCAGATACCTCTCCTGAGTTATGCTATAGCACTTGGCTGCATGACACCAAGTTTGGTGCTGAAACACTCATATGCACACTTATATGAAATTATTTCAGCATATCAATATTCCCACACTTGGCATTACCTGAACCCTTGTTAGAGTCAGATAAAAATCTATGGTTTTTTTTTTTAAGACAGCTGGTACCATGAGGAGCAGCTGAGGTCACTTGGATTGTTCAGCCCGGAGGGGAGACCTCACTGCAGGTACAGCTTCCTTGTGAGGAGAAAAGGGGGAGCAGACACTGATCTCTTCTCTCAGGTGACCAGCAGCAGGACCCAAGACAATGGCCACAAACTGTGCCAGGGGAAGTTTAGGCTGGGTGGGTATTAGAGGGTGGTTGGGCACTGGAACAAGCTTCCCAGGGAAGTAATAACAGCACTAAATCTGACAGAGCTCAAAAAGGGTTTAAACAAAGCCCTCAGGCATATGGGGTGACTCTTGGGGTGTCCTGTGGGGGGCCAGGACTTGATGATCCTGATGGGTCCCTTCCAACTCAGCATATTCCATAATTTTATGATGAAAATGATGGAGGTTATAAAGAGTCGCAAGTACAGAAACAGGATACAAATCTGCATGCAGAACACACCCATGGGCAAACACAGGCTCAGTTCTGCTCATCTGAAACAAGCTGTCATAAAACCCATGTGCTCTTATGTCTCACTTCATTTATAAGTTAATAAACACCAAAATCTGTAATATGTTGTGGGTGGTGGTGAAAAAAAAGAAACAAAATAAGGTCCTTTTGTAGGTAGGGTGCTTGAAAAAATCAGAGGAATTCAGTAGGGTTGTCTAAAAAAATGGTTCTGGAAAACAATCACATCTGCTGACTGTTGCAGTCTAATTCATCTGCAAATCTGTAATGCTGCATTCAGAGGAAAACCACAAGCATTGGAAATCATTCCAGTATTTTCTGAGAGATCCATTTACTGTGTAATCATTGTTTAGGTAGCTATGAGCAACTTTCTCTCTTTCTTGCTTTGCTGTGACACCCTTAAATAGTACTAAGTCTTTTAGCAGCACAGAATGCTAATGTGCTGAAAGATCTGCTGTTTTCATTCCTCTACAATGCATCACTTTTAAAAGGAGCTCATGTGGACCTCTAATAAACAGCTATCAGATGCTCTGCTCATGTTCAATACCCTCTGCCTTGAATAAGGAATGCAGATATGTCCAAAAATATAATGTTATTGTATTTATAGCAGAGCAAAAGATTTAGAATGCAAATTAAAGCACTTGGAAATCATCTGACCTTACTCAAAGATCACATCAGTTCCCCAGAAGGACACATAACTTCTGAGGTTTTCAGGCCAGCTGTAGGGCCCAAACTAACCTTAAGGTTTGGCAGTGAGGCTGGACAAGATAATATTTAAGGGTCCCTTCCAATTCAAACCAGTCTGTGACTCAATGCTGTGAATGAGATGGAAATTGAAATAAGAGGCAGAATGGCAGAAAACAGGTGAACTTTTCTAATCTCATTTCTTCTGGCAATCCCCAGCATTTCCTGTGTTTTCCTTCAAGCCAGAACAAAGATTTTTTTTAGCATCTTTGTTCTGTACAGCAGCCAGATGTGCTAGGAATACCTAAATGGAATTAATACTGAGAATAACACCCAGGACATCTCCCTGATGGACCTGCATAAACCCTGGGCTTTATGGGATTACAGGTATCCAGTGTGTATATCCCTGACAGTGTCACACAGATCCTGCAGTAGTTAACACCACTATGTTCCAGCTGCACAGACAAATCATTGCTCCCCACAATGCTTAAAACAAGCTTAACAGTGTATTGCAACCCACGAAATTCTGGGGCTTGTTGTCTTTGATCAGGAGAACATAACCTGAGACCCAATCCTGAAAATCCTGAAAACTCTGCCCTGTGCCTTATATTCTCCAAAATATTACCTTACTGAGCAAAATACAAGCAAATTGCTCATCCATGCTACACTTACTTTTATATTACACCAGATGCTCCTTGATTTGTAATCCTCTCTAGCCAAACTTGGAACCCTGCTCCACACTGTGCAAAAGGAGTTAATCATCTCTTCAGTGCTCCTGGAAATGTTATCAGATGCTGCTCCAGTGCAGTTATGCTGTGGATGAAGGGAAGGATTCAGCAGTGCTTTTGCACTGATACAGACTCAAGTGGGGTGCTGACCCTCAGAAGGCATTGCTGATGGAAGGGGATCTTCCCTGGTTCTCCTCCACTCCATCACTGCACACAGACCCAGCACAGTGGGAATACACAAGGCTCCCTGAGTGTCTCAGGTTGCATTAATCACTTATTAGCTGTTTCTGTAACTGTGTCTATTATGCCAGCCTTGAGGAGTTTGCTACCAAAGAGATAAATGGGTGGAATATGGAAGGAAGTGAAGAGCTCTAAGCACCAAAGGGATTTGTGTGATGCTTCTTGGCTTGTTTGTATCAGAGTCAAAATCATATTTCAGGTTGTTGATCTATAGAATGGGGTTGTTCCATTTCAGATAGCATACAAGGTTTTTCAGGCTGCTGTTTTGAACTGACCATACACATCTATCAAACTTTTTTTCTTGCTATAAACAAATCCTTATAGAAGAGTTCCTGCCTGAGGAGTTTAATCCTCTTTGAGCCTCAGAGGGACTCATGGATTTTTGTCTGTTTTCTGTCAGTGTTAGAGGATTTGATTGATTCTTTCATTATTCTTCCAACTCAGAATAATGGAGAGTGGCATTTTACTTGGAGAGATGTGCATTGGCTTAAAAAAACACTCCCAGTTCATCCATCTGCTAGAGCTCTGGAGAGCTGACTGGTACTTACAATTTTAGATTTTCAGTCTAACACAAAAAAGATTTAATTTCCCCTTGCTTTAGAGTGTTACACATGTTCATAGTTGTATCCCACACGGGTTTCACTTTTGGTCTTAACCAGGGTTGGACTAGAGCCTTTCCCTCTCTGGAACAGATCTAGTGTTGATTCTTTCAACCCTGAAGGGATGGGGCCATCATCCCCCCCACAAGAAGCCACAGCAGAAGCATGACCCAAAGACCACAGAGACACGGGGTGCCCTGGTGTCAGGCAGATGTGCTGGGGAAGCTCGCACAGCTGCAGGCCGGTCCCAGACCAGACCCAGCCTGCTGCTCCACAGAGCTGCACAAAGGAGGATGCTCTGCACCAAATGGGATGCTCTGCAGTGAATGCTGGACTGTCTCAGCCTGTGAGCAGCAGCAGACAAGGTACAGTGTTCAGTTATCACTTTTAGTGTGAGTGCTTAGTTGTCACTTTTAGTTTGAAGATGACATCACCACCACAAAAAAAGGAATAGGTCAGTTTGCAGTAAAAAATGAAATGCAGGGACAGAGGCACACAGAGGTAACAACATTTTTTTAAGAGTAACGTTCCAGGCAGCCAGGTTTGTCTCAGTTAATTTGACAGCTCTGTATGGCCACATCCACCTCAGATGGCAGTGGGGGTGGTCCCCTTCTTCATCTGAGCAGCAGGTTGGAGCATCGTGGTGCTTCCCTTGGGGCAGATGTTCAGGGTTTGTTTTCAGGCAGTCAGGCACACGGTGGGGGATGACCAGGTCTCCCACCCAGCCCAGTAGCCCTGGGACACTGTTTTAAAAGGGGTGGTTTCTCTGCACCCCCAGCCTCGGGTAAACTCTCACGGTTTTGGCTGCACTTGTGGTTTGCTGCAATTCACCTCTCATTCTACTGCATTCACTGGAAGACACCAGCATGGAGGGAGATCCTGCTTGGAATGAACAAACCTGTTCCTTGTCCCTGTCCCTCTCACTTGTGCTCCAGTATCACCCAGAGCACAGTTTCTGTGAGGTGCAATATGGCAGCAGGGGTAGCAGAAAATGCCACTATCCTGAGGCTACAAAATTACTGAGATTGGGTCCAAATCCAAGCTCTAATACACTCCTTGGAAAGATGCCTTCACTTTCCTATGCTAATTTTTGTTGTGTTATTTTTTCCTCTCTACTTTCTCTTTGTCATCTATTCAGAAGCTGTAACATTTAAAATGGGCAAAATTCTCCTGTATATTTTGTAGGTAATTAACATGCTGGTGCTCTGGTTGCCCGCAAGGACTACAGACCACATGAATGAAAATGCAGCTTTCTGCACAGATCCACTTTGATTAAACCTCTATTTGCATTCAGCACAGCCGCTGTGGCTCACAGACACTCCCCCAGCAACTCCAGCCAGCTCTAACACCCTGGCTCCTGCTCGAATAGCTCTGGGTAAAGCTGCCAAACATCACCCCCAAACCTCCACTCCACCCACCCCCACATACCCAATTAGAATCCCTTTATTACTTAGGCTGGATTTTGGGATAAAATATCCCAGAGTGAGATCGTTTTGTTGCCATCAGGTCATTCTTCAAGTGTAGCTCTTTCCATTTGTGTCAGGGCTTCCGCAGGCAGTGTTTAGAAATGGAAGGAAGGATTTGAGATAAAGCACTTAAATTCTGAGATAATAGAGCGATTAACACCAGAGATGAGGATGCTGAAGCCCGGGAGACCTCGCTCAGCTGCCGTGCTGTTATCACATGATGATCGGGGAGCATATTCGAAGGTAATAGCAAATAACTTCATTAAGCTATCAATAGATTGAGAAGCTTGAAGAGCTTTTGGGGAAAAAAAAAAAAATCTCTTTCTCTCACCAGGTGGCTTCCACAAGCTCTCCTAGTTCCCACACAATGGTATTTTCAGAATCTTGTTAAACACAGTGGGAAACTTAAGCGCTTAAACGTCCTTGAATGTTTTTGTCTTGGATTTTAGCAACCATTTTCCTTTGCTGCCCTCTTGTGAGAGAACAGCAGAAACACGCCCATTCAGAGCAAAAATAAAAGCTTTCATTCACCAATATATCCTGACCTAAATTCACCTAGACGGGAGATAGATCTCAGTGAAAGAAGCCTGTTTTATTTCATGCAATTTCTACACAGGAGGAGGTTTTCTGTTGGTTCTAGTCTCTGTGTGGTGCAGCAGCTCAATGTCAAATATCTGTGTGGTAACAGCATCAGCCAGGGCAGGTGAAGCCAGCATGAAACAGCTTTTCCTTTAATGAATTGGGCAGAATAGACATATATACATACCTAAAATATATATCAATATCTAATGTATGCTCAGGCATTATGTAAACATACATTTAAGCACAAGTACAGGCTGGATGGAGAATGGGTCAAGATAAGCACAGGAAAGAAATCCACTTTGTGGACAAAAAGCTTATTTTGATTCAGCAATGTGCACTTGGAGCCCAGAAAGCCAAATGTGTCCTGGATTGCACCAAAATAAACATGGACAGCTGGTTGTGTGAGGTGATTCTGCCCCTCCACCCTGCCCTGGTGACGCCCCACCTCGAGGGCTGCATCCAGGTCTGGGGTTCCCAGGACAGGAGGGACAGGGACATGTGGGAGCAAGTCCAGAGGACACCCATCACAGGGCTGGGGCACCTCTCCTATGAGAGGAGTTGTTCAGTCTGGAGCAGAGAAGGCTCCAGGAAAAACTGATAATTTCTTCCGGTACCTACAAGGGTCTATAAGAAACTTGGACTTTTGACCTCAGTTCTGAGGTTCTCAGTGTCACTTGCACTCTGCAGTCATCTCATGTTACAGATGATTTTTACTTTTGTAAGTCCATTTTTATCCAAGAATTTCCAAGAAGAGATCTATTCTTCGAGGTAGTACAGTTTTATTTCTAAAATGAGGCTGAAGAAAACTAATTTTGAGGATTATATGTTTGTGGAACTGCTTGAGATGATGAATGATGAAGATTATGCAAGCCCTTGTTTATTATCAGGTAAATACTTTTTTATTTATGATTATGACAATAAAAAGTAACACTTCTCCACACAGACAGTCTTTTTTTACAAAATAGGGAATAACAGAAAATACTCAAAAAAACCCCAAATAATCATTCATTTGATGATGTAAGGATTGCTCAAGCCCATAGGAATGACAAAACTCACAGGCAATTTAAGGATGCCCTGTGGCATCATGAACATAGAGTGTAACTTTATGGTGGTAAATCATAACAATTTACCTGAATATTTTATAGCCGTGGCAAGTTCCCTTTCACAGAACCAGTTTATTAACATCTTTAATTTCTGACTAATGATTCCATGTGATGTTTATTTATGAGTAGCCAAATGTTATTATCCAATACAGGGTGGCCCAGAGCAGATAATGTAATAATCTCTAGATGAGCTGCAGCCAAGGCTGCCTCCAGCTTGCTCCACTGTCAAAGAAAATATCCACAGAATGTGTGACATAAACCTGAGAGGCCTGGAGGTCTGTCTGCCATCCCTGTGAAACAGTGCTGTAAAAGCCTGGGGGGCTGCAGGGCTCTGTAGGTGCTGCATTGCAACTAAACCTGGTCCCTCACTAAGGCACTGAAAACAGCATCGGCTCAGACACTTTAAATATGTTCCTTTGAGATTATTTCTGCCTCTTTTTTCCTCTCCAGTTAAAAATTATCTCTTTTGGATGGCAAAGGCTGAATTCCATAATCAGCAGGCAGATATTCACATCTTTAAAAAGCGGCTGACATTTCCAAACTCTGGCAGTTTATACCACCATAAACTCTTCCCATGCGTTTTCAAGAAGATGCCCCAAGTTTCTCTTTCCTTGGGCATGCAAAAACCTTTGGAGTCATCATTAACAGAAGTAGATGAAGGAGCACTCCCCCATAAATCCACCACAAACCCCCTTCAGATGCCACTTTGGGTGATGCTGGCATGTACAAGTTGGCCAAGTTAGTTGTTTGACAGTGCTTAGGGAAATAAATGCCAGCCATAAAAGAAATGGATTTGAGAGATTATGCCACTTGCGCCCTCCCCAAAAAACAATTAATTCATTAAACCAGTGAGTTCTTTGCAGTACTTCACAACTACTTCTAAAGTAAGACCAAACATTAGATTTTATGTAAAATCCTGCTATTCTGAAACATAGGGAGGTCACCTAAGGGGATGTTTTCAAAGATTCCCATTGGTACCTTCCTATTTTCAGAGAAGAGTATCACTGTAGGTCTTCCTGTTGGACTGTGCTGTATCTCAGTTTTTGGCGTATGTGACTGCCCAAATCCAGAACAATTACAAATGTTCTGTGTTAATGGTTCTGGGATCATTCAGAGAAACAAAGAAAATTCTTTGTGTAAATTTGGTGAATTACTTGAAAACTGTTTAGAGGGGGAGACCACAAATCCTAGAAGAGGACATCTGGTAGCTGGAGTGGGAAAGTTCGTCAGCAAGCAATTAATTCATTATGTTGGTACAGTGCAGAACAGCTACATCCCCATTAATTTTTCAGGAAGCAATAGAACATATCTTGTCAAAAGTGGTAAGTGTTGTGAGCCAGAACCTCAGTTCAAGAGGGTGAATCACTGTAATGGAGGGATTAATCTACTATGAGCTTGGCACTAAAATTTAAAGTGCTCTCACTGGCCTCTGCTAGAGATAATGAAGTAGGAATCACTGGGGTTTTTTTTCTAGCAAAGTATCCCAAAATATTTTTCAGTGGAGATCAGCAACACAGCTGTAATTCTACAGATGAGATAACTGAAAAACTAAGAGGCAAATCAATATATTCAAGGTCACACAGCAAACAAGCATATCCCATTCTTTGAATTGGACACCCTTATTCTGCTCACTTGACCAAACTGCATAATGTTTGCATTCTCTCAGGCCAAAAAATGCTCTATTTGTTCCTGCAATGTCTGACATAACTGTGAGTGCCTTTCTGTGGCTGATGAATGCTATCCAGTGTGCAAAATAGTCCGGCAATTCACTAATGCTCTCCACTCATGTGAGCCCCAAACTCTTTTTTATCTCCTCTGACCACGTAGCAACACAGCTGGAGGCAGCACTACCTCATGATGGAGCCAGGTAAGTGTTAGCATCAATAATTTGCTACAGTAACTACTGATTTATTTAAATCACTGACACTTGTAAACTCATGCACTCCCTGCCACGTATCTCATTAGAAAACAGTCCAAACATGAAGAGCAAAAATATATATTGCTTTGAGATGTGGGGAAGGTGTGAAATGGAAATCAGGACCCTGTTCCAAGCCGATGCAAATTTCTGTAAATCACTGATTGGTGAAAATGTGTGTAACTCTGTTGCATTGACTGATGCTACATTAATTACCACCTGCAGACATTCTAGCCCATAAGGTATCATTTTCCTTGTGTTCAATTTAAGGAACAGCTTAACCAATCTTGTGCTCAGAGTATTGAAAACAAACCAACACCTTGAGTTCCTAATTTTCTGCAATCATTTTTCTTATGTCCTCATACAGAATGTGGCAGAATGAATGAACACAATGTGAAATCACAGTTTTCCACTCATTGGACCCACAATAATATTTAACACCCAGAAAACACAACATAAATTATGAGAGAAGGAAGTGATGTCAATTAGTATCTCACCTATTAATTTTCAGTAATGAGCAACACATTCAGTTCTACAGCAATTTCTGATCCCCAAATTGTTGAGACCGCCCTGCTTATTCACACTCTGTGAATTTAGTGCATTATTTTGTCTGAGAGACCAACCCTGACCTGGCTACAACCTCATTTCAGAGAGTTGTAGAGAGTGTAGAGAGATAGAGAGTGTAGAGTTGTAGAGTGATAACATCTCCCCCGTGCTCCTTTTTCTCCAGGCTGAACCACCCTCAGCTCCTCCTCTGACTTCTGCTCCAGACCTTTCCCCAGCTCCATTGCCTTTCTCTGGACATGCTCCAGAACCTCAATATCTTTATTTTCATTAAAGACCCCAAACTCTCAGACACAGAATTCCAGGTGTGGCCTCACCAGTGCTGAGTACAGTCCTGCTGGTCACTCTTTATTGATATCAGCCAGGATGGTGTTGGCCTTCTTGGCATCAGCTGCTGTTAAGGAAAGGTGCAGGGCCCCCCTCCCACCCTCTCTGCTGCTCACCCTGTTTGGAAGATCTGCACAGCAGAGAACTGTCATGTCAGAAATGCCACAGCTGTGCCACTTTCCCTCTGCTCTGGAACTCTGCCCAGCCCTGCTTACAGCACCTTATTTAGCTTTGTGAATTTGGCATCTAATACTTTCTTCTTACATCTATCTATCTATATCTTATCTATCTATACATAAGATATAAATCCCCCATTTTCCTAAATGTCTCAATTTTCTTTCTTTGAATTTTCATTGTGTTGACTGCTTTGTCCTGCATACAGTGATGCTCAGAATACAGATACTGACACTGCTCAGCTAAATTACTTTGCTTTGCCCAGTTTGTTTATGGTGGCCAAAGTTTACAGTAGTAGCTTGTTGAAAAGTTGCAGAGTCCTAGAAAGCAGGACAGAAAGGAAAAAAGCATCTGGGCCATCCTTCTGATCCAAATCCTGTCACCTCTATCTATAACATGCCCACAGATATATTTCTGTTTCTACATTTTAACCAGAACCATTAATTTTTAATATTCCTCTACCTACCGCCTAAACATAAATATCGTTTTCACTGGATCATTTTGTTTATTTTCCTCTAAACTAAACCTAATATTTTATTTGCTAGAAGCTTTTGTGCTTTTATTGTTGTTACTGGTGTTCACATTTCCCTTTAATTAAAAGGTCTAAGAACCCCATTAACAATCAGCCTACTCACCCTTCTTAAACCACTAACATGGATGTTAAAAAAGATTGATTCTAACTATAACCATTAGCCATGACTTCAAAAATGCTGCAATGTCAGTGGTTTTTAGCCCACTTGCCTGCAAAGACATTTTGAATTTGTGTTTTGGGTAGGAATCCATTCACGCACAATTCTCAATATCTCTTTTTAAATCAAAAGCTGCTTTGGCTTTAAGGAGATCTGCATGGACAAACCTTTGCAGTGTAATTCTGTCAAAAATCAGATTTTCAAAACATGTCCCATGCTTTTCTGCACACAGTATTTTCTTCATTCAACAACACCCCTGTCACTTTATTCACAGTTTAAGGGACAACCATTTCCAGGGTCGTTTTCCTTTCATCTTCTGAGCACTATTCTTTGGATTTTCAGACCTATCAGTTGTCTGATGCTTTCCAAGTTTTTCTGTTATTCACCTAAATTAATGTATTTCTTTGTCATTTAGACATGTCTCAGCTCAAGGGAAGTGAGAAAAATATATATCCTTTTTGATAATACCTGATGAGGCAGCTGGACCATGCACCTGCACATGGCTCTGAGAGACAGTGTTCAACAAAATAGCACAATGGCTCCTTTTCTGATGCTGAGAAGCTCTAGAAGGCTCCTGTACCTTTTGGTGGTTGACAGGTGATCTGTAGATCTCAGAAGTGTGGCACACCTGAGGACCTGAGCAGCTCAGCAGTCCCTCAAGCTGCTGGCTGGCCTTGGTGCATCTGGGACAGGGATCTGCAGAGAGCTTCACTCACTGCTGCATCATGCCAGGACACCTCAGTGGCAACCCACCATGAGAAAGTGAGTGCAGATTCCAGGCTGCTGCTTTCGAGCTGTGTCTGCATCACCTGGGCCACAAGGCTGCACATTAACAGCTGCCCAGACCTGGCAGATCTGCTCCAACCTGGAAGGTTTAGAAGCTCAGCTAAGAAGGCCTAATTAGTTTTGGGAGATATTCTTCTATGCTTTTAATTGGCTTTATGCTTAAGAAAATTTAGGCTGTGAGAGATTTAGGTATGGTTGTGAGAGATTTAGATTTTCAGATAGCAGAGAAAATATTTATTCACAGGAATAGGAGTCTGCAGAAATCTTTGCCCTGTTTTGTGAGAGGGGAAAAAATATCCAAAACCTGTGGTTAGATGCTTGAAGAACACCAGCACAATTATACATCTACCACTCTTAGAACAGGAAATGATCTGTGTAATAGACCCATAATACAGACACCTCTTTTAATTAGGAAAAATGCAATTAACATTGAAATCACTGCCTTGAGACACTGGTTTACTGGAAGAAAGAACCACTGGTCTGGTATTAAAAAGATAAGGATATCTTAATGTCCATTTTACATCAGGACGTGCTTCCAAACTACTAAACAGTAACTTCTCAAGGTCTTGACCAGTTACATTTTATTCTTATGTTGTTGCACAGGAAACATAAGCAAAAAAAATGTTTTTTTAGCAGTGCATCAGACATTGTCATCTGCTCAGGACCAGCCCTCAGCAGACATTCACAGGGAGCTCATCCAGCTCTGCACAAAGTCTATAGGTTTCCTCTTTACAGTGAGAGGGGTTTCTGCATAAATTTGGATATACTTCTTTAGGCATCTTTAGAACACACAAATTCCCATTTGTTCATTTTAGGTTTAAGAATGTTTCTAATAAGATCTGAACTAGCCCACCAAGGATCTGAGTTTCACAGGACTGGTACAACAGATATTTTTTGGAGAGATGCATCAGTAATTGACTGTCCCTGAAGAAGACCCAATTTTATTTCAACAGAAGGCTTACCATGGCAGATATAAACCTTGATTCTCCCATCAGAACATAGTAAAGAATCCCACATTTAATGCCTATCTTAGGCTTCTCCCCTATCTCATTAAAACCAGCTGGAACCTTTCTGTCTCTTGAATATGCCCCAACAAGATACAAAGCAATTGTGATTAATGTTTAACATTGGTAAATTTAATACAAATGCCAGCATTGGTAGTAATTGACTCCAAGACCTTTTAATCTCACAAGTAATCAGTTAAAATTAATTCTACTAGAGGACTTCTGGACTTTATGTCAGCCCTTGTGTGTCATGATGCAGGTTTGCTCTGCCAAAACACCAAACCCCAGAGTCATGGGGTAAGTGGGCACAGAAAGCTAAGGGAGGGGAGAGCACAGTGAAGCATTGTCTTGACCAGCTTAAGTGCTCTTGTAGCCAGTGCTGAGTCAGTGGAGTCTGGGCTGTGACCAGCTGATCAAATGTGGGCACCTGCCCTGCAGCCAGACAATCCCATCCCACACTCCTTTAACCCCACCCAAAGGATCTCTGCTGAATACAAAGGCACCCCACGGTCTCATATAAGGGTCTTTGTTACAAACTCCCAGATCTAAGTGAGATAAATCCCCCACAGGTGCCATCTTGGATTTTGGGGGCAGTAGGTGCTATATGAAGTTCCTGGAAATGTAAATGCAAATCTGAACTAGAATCCTGGATAGGAGATCAGCTCTTCTGTGCAAGGACAACTGCAAGGTGGAAGGTCTGGCTCCATCCTTTGCAGAGAGCTGGGCATTAGTGTTCATACACAAGATCTTCCAAATTCATTCTACTGTCTCTAATAATTTAATGGCCTCTATAAAAGGTACTGATAAAGTTCTACTACATTTTTATTTTTCAAGGCATAACCATTCATTATCTTCCTGCTTTGCTTTTCACTGACTAAATTTTTTGTTTAATCTTCTGGCTAATATTGATGCTGATATTAATGTACTTCTCTTCAGAAACGCCCTTTCCATAATTGTTATTAATATGATGTCTGCCATTCAAGGAAAATGCAAATTTTTATAAGGGTTCTATACAGAAAATTAAAGATCATCTCTCATGGCTGATGGAAAAAAAGTTCCTCTCTATTAACCTTCATTATCATAATGAATTGTCAGCACTGACAAGTGGTGTAAAATGAGGTTTAAAAATAACCTCAGACTAAAGTTAATCAAGTCATGCCCGGGGATGGGAGGATGTTTAGTTTGTGACATCTGTCAAACCCTCAACAAAGGAAAATAATCTGTACAGATGTGTTAAAGGAAAACTTGGGACTTCAGCCTGCAAAACCAAGGAGGGCAGTTCTTCATTAACAACAGGATATGAACCCCCAGATTAAATTTAATCACCTTTAACTTTCATCCTTCTGGGGCCACGCATCTGTGCTACTGAAAACAGAAGACTGGTATAACTGTATTCCTTCAGGAGTGCTAAAGTATGAAAAGCCTCATTTGAGAGACATCACAGAGGATTTGTTCAAAGTCACAAGAGACCTGAGGTGTTTGTTGCCTTACTCACAGGACCAGCCTCTAATGTGCATTCTACAACTCTGTGCCTTGGACAGCTCCCTTGGACCTTGCACAATGTCAGTTTTGACCCACGCAGAGAAAAAAGATCTGAGGTCCAATCCTAACAAATCAATGAGTGTGGGTCACTCCCTCAGCCTGCACAGGGTGGGATTTACAAATCTGTCTTTTAACAATGTTTTGGTTACCTTCTATAAGGTGCATCATGACAACGGAATAATTTGCTTCAATACCATTGTTTGCCAATCACATCCATATATTTTCTTTAAAATTCCAGAAGATTTAAGGACCACTGTGCTGTCAGAGTGTTTTCAACCCCTCACATTTACACAGTCAGCAATCAGTGAGGATGTTACACTCCAACAACAATTATACTTCTTGCCATCTAATCAAGATAACTGATTGACTTTGCTACAGGGTCAGTTTTCCCCTCATTATTTTATGAAGGCAATGCCTTATGCAGCATCACAGAAACTCTCCTCACACACCACACTCAGTTAGTACACTCGTGTATTTTCTTGAGAAGGAATGATAGTTTTATCCAGAAATGCACACCTTGAAAACTTCATGTAAATTCATGTTTTATGCAAAGTGAAATTCAGGGTATTAAATTTTAGTAGCAAGCCCTTTAATTCACTACCTCAACTTGGCTAATAATGCCTCAAATGCAATAAAAACCAATGCCAGTATAACTACTGACCTAAAAATTTTGTACAAGCTGAGAAACAGTGGGAAATAAAACATTTCAAGAAAAATTTTTGCCTTTTCATGAGAAATGAATCTGCCAGACATTCATTGCAATCAACTGGAGGTGGATAAGTACTGGAGTTAGCAAAGAACTTACTCTTTTGCCATATATATAGAGATAAAAATTGTTTCACATGAGATGGTCAAAGTTTAACCCCTCATCAGAGCAACATCTCATCTTCTGTCATTACATCCATCACAGCTTTGATCATTCTGTGTTTGCTCCTATGATAGTGATTGCCAGGCACAGGCTGTGTCCACTTGCTTCTGTTTTAGTATTGAGGGCTTTCCAGCTAAATATTTTTGTGATTTTCTCCAGTGACATCGAGGCAGACAAGTGCCCCAAGTATTTACACTTGGTGGCAATTACCAGTTGTTGCAGTCAATGTAAACACCTTTAACAAAATAAGAAATTAAAATTGGATGGCAATTCTAGCAGGTGATTGCAAGAATACAACTTTCATTGTTTTAGATGAAAGTTATGATGATTTATTGTTAAAAACTCAAGTAAAACAAATAAAATGAATTTAGTTTAAAATGCACATTAAATTTTATTAGATAGTTACAGAACCCAAGAAACACTATTTCACTAGAGCTTTGACCAAATTAGCTTTTAAATTTGCAATTTCCTTATTCCCTTAAGGGCTGAATTTTTCATTGCCTCCCTAACAATATTCCACATCTCCAACCAGCACCCCTAAGCAAAGATATTGCAACTAGAGGCTTTCCTAATTTTTGCTGCCAGCTCCGACTGATGTTCTACTTTTGGTCAACAGACCTTCATCAGATGTCAGGGCTGCTTCTCCCTTGTGTTTGATGGCCTGTCTGACACAACTATCACATCTCCTTTGCAGAGAACACCACCTTACAAATCTAAAGGTGGCCTGAGAGTAACCATCTACCAAATTTCTGCTGTGCTTTCAGTTTCTGGTGATTTTCTTTCAGACAACTTCCTCAGGTCACATCTTTTTGACTTCAGAGGAAATCACAATATTATTATCAACAGATTGATTATGTGGTTGATTTTATCTAGAAGTAGCAAGTACTAATTAATGTAAAACATAGGGTTTTACATTATAGTGGTATATAGCTACATACCACTATATAAGATCTTTTAAAATTACTTTTAATTTTGACTTATTTTCCACCCACCCCTGTGAAATGCCATATGCCAGAAAGAATGCAGCAACTTATTTTGTGTGCAGAACAAGACAGGAGAGACCGGAGCAAAGGAGGATTTGCAATGTATCATGACCACTTCTTCAGAGCACTTCTGAGGGTGTTCAGTAAACAACTTTCAGTGCATATGGCTGAGCCAAAAGACTCAATTCAACCACAATAATTAAAATTCAGCTAAATAATTCAGAAGTGAACTTAATGGGGGATTTTACTCTCCAGTTTTTCACATGCATTTTCTTTTCAGAGGCAGTTTTGCATTGTTGTTTTTTTCTTTCACTCTATTATTGCTCCTCAGCCTTTTGTCATTGTGGGGAGGTGACTGTAGAACAAAGAAAGTTTGGCAATATCCTCCATAAAAGTATTCCAGCTTCAGCCAACCCATCCTCCACAGCAGCCCACCCTTTGCTGCCTTCATGCAGGCTCCTGTAGAGTTTTGCAGTGGTGATGTTCATTGTGTTTCCCCAAAGGAAAGTGGTGCTCTCACAAATCAGAAATGTACCTACAAATGTTCAGCAAAGCTCTAACACAGTTGGATATACAGGACCATATCCTATTCCTACTGCCAGTTGCTAAAGGGAGCATATAAGGAACACCATATGCAAAATGAAATAAAGCATGTTACACAGTTATGAGCAGGGATTTAAAAATAGCAGCTGAAGAGGTTAAATCTGATTCTCACTGCTTTTTATTAATTATTTGACAGCTCCCATATCAGGTCTCTATCATAGCAGCAGACTACAGCTCATATTCCTTTTTATTCCCTGTGGCAAGGATTGCCACTAAAGATAATGATAATAATATTTTATCAGATTTTTATCAGATACATAGCAAAGTCAGACTGAAAGATTAGTGGTATGTCTTGGAGGTCTCTTGGATCCACCTCAAGATGAAGAGGCTGACCTGGCTTGCAGGCATAGCCAACCTACGGAGATAAGTCAGGAGGAAGAAAGAAAGTCTTCTGGAATCTCCATGTGGGATCAGCATTCCCCTTCCCAACTTATCCTCACGTAACCACCCTGTACTGAGGGACAAGCCCAACAGACTCCCTTGTATGGAAGAATCACCCAGTATCTGACAATTGTTGTACTTTCTTGGCATTTTGGATTGGTCATCTCCACAAGACAACTAACTTGTATATTTATTCCTGAAAAACTTTAAAAATTGTTCATTTTGAGGGTCACAAAGGAATCATATATTCATTATGTCATATGTCTTAAAATATTATAGGCATAATGATGAAGTATCCATACCCAGAAATATTCTGGTTAGATACTCTGTGTCATACAGGTAGGCCATCAAACACAAGGGAGAAGCAGCCCTGACATCTGATGAAGGTCTGTTGACCAAAAGTAGAACATCAGTCAGAGCTGGCAGCAAAAATTAGGAAAGCCTCTAGTTGCAATACCTTTGCTTAGGGGTGCTGGTTGGAGATGTGGAATATTGTTAGGGAGGCAATGAAAAATTCAGCCCTTAAGGGAATAAGGAAACTGAAAATTTAAAAGCTAATTTGGTCAAAGATCTAGTGAAATAATAAATAACTAATAACAAATAAAATAAACAAATGCCCCCTCCAACTTTTCCATATGCTTCAATGACTTGTAAATAGCCCATACTGTGAGCCTACACCTGAGCTGTGCCCAGGGAAGCATCCCACGGCCATGAAGGTTCACCCAGCAGTTTGGGGAAGGAAAGCACAGGATGGGAAATCTGTGGTAGAAACGCTTCTCACAGCACATATCTGTAGGACAAAGGAAGAAGTGGGAGAACCGTGCACGGTCTGCATGGTGGGACAGCAGCAAACAGCCTCACCTGACCTCCCTCGAACCCCAGTTCCAGCCTTCTTTCTCTCTATCCCAGCAGGGGGACAGCAGTGGCTGTAGGTTTTCCTCCCCCAAGAGAATTTCACTGTTCAGGAAGTGCAGAGGGGAAAGTGCTCTGAGAAATGCAAAACAGGCACAACTTTCCCCAGATAAGAGACCATTCAGGGTCTCAGCTGGTCCCAATCCAGACCATTGGACCCAATCAGGGACCATTTTGCAGCTGATTCAAACATTTTAGCATGGAACAAGTGTGTGCCATTGCCTCTTCAGAGAATTGATGAAAACCTGAGGACAGAGGTTGCATAGGCACGAAGAGGAGTTTAAATTAAAGATAGCATAAATAGAAACATGTTTTGTGGCCAAGATCTAAAAATATGGGATGGTAAATAAATGGGCTCTGTTAGTTCCTTGATCTTTTATCTAGCCCTGTCAGATTAGTATATTAAATTATTTAGGCTGGATTGATTAACTCTGATTTTCTTTTAAATTCTTCCAAACGTCTGTCTTTTGTTGCCTGCAGCATGGCACAACTATTTTGCTTCCCCCTCCCCTCCATATGTACTGCAAGGCATAAAGTTAATATGCTCTTTGCAAACTGCATAATCAGCTAGGTGATATTGAAATGCCTCCAAAAGCCTAAGCAAGTGCAGTGTGCTCAAATCTCTTTAGCAGCAGACGGATCCTTTAGGGATAAATATTAAAGGTGGTGTGGTGGGATTTAGCTCCATGCCTCCTATTACTTTTCACAGGAGGCTCACAGCTGAGATTTCTGCACCATGTTAAAAATTTAGGCCTTGATGTCTAAATATTGAACAAAATGTTTAATGTGAGAACATCAGTTGCTCTTTCTTTGTTGTTCACCCACTACAAAAAAGGGATGGAAACAGTTTATGAGCTGTCATATTTCCTCCTTTCACTGATGCTGCTGAAAGTGAGGGCACCATTCAGGCAATTTGTGAGCCTCAGCCAATGGCACAGAAGTGCCAATTTTAATTTATTTCACAGTTCCTAAATACATATAGAGAGAATGTTAAAATTCCCACCCTGGCTTTCAACATCACAAGCACTATAGGAACACAGATTGAAAGGGAAGAAAAAAATGCCAAATTTTCTTCCCAGGAGGGAAATTTTTACCTCCCACCATGCTTTGGAAATCCTGGTTGGAGGCAGGATGGGCCATCTTGGGCAAAATGCAGCTGCCATATAAACAGGAATAAGGATCACTCCTGCACATGAACCCCTCACCATTTTCTGTGTCCCTTTATCTGTAATATTATTGATATCTGCCCCTGTGCTGCTGTTCACTGTGTATTTGTCATGCTGTGGAAAGAACCACAGCCACAGAATTTTGTATTCTCATTTCAGTGTAGGAGTTAATTTAAGCAATCAGTAGGACGGCGCACACATTATTTGAGTTGGTTTTTGTGTGATAAGCTTTTAGTAACTGATGGTTAATCACGTTCTTCCAGGATTTGTAGACCTATGAAGATCTGAGGAGGTCCCAAAATTTACTAAGAGGATGAGGAAATAAAACTTCACACAGAGGACATAAGCCCATCAGACTCTGTAAATAGGAGAAAGACATAAATGGGCAATGGGTTAAAGTAGCTCTTTTGCTAGCTTGTATTGCTGTGGTGTTCTTCACTACTGATCCTTCTTCTGGGGCCCTGTGGAGACCTGGAGCAGATTTGCTGGCAAGACCAGTGATCCTGTGGGGGACCCTCCCTAGAGCAGCCTGTTCCTGAAGGACTGCACCCCATGGAAAGGATCCACATTGGAGCACTTAGTGAAGAACTGCAGGAGTGTCCCATGGGAGAGACCCCACACGGCAGCAGGGAAGGACTGTGAGGAGTCCTCCAGGGAAGGAAGGAGCAGCAAAGTCAACCTGTGATGAACTGACCTCAATCCCCACTCCCTGCTCCTGGGTGCTGCTGGCAGGAAGGAGGTAGAGAAAATCACAGTGAAATTGAGCCTAAGGAAGAAGGAAGGGCTGGGGAGAAAGTATTATAAGATTTGGTTCTATTTCTCCTTATCCTGCTTTGGTTGGTAAAAATTAAGACTGATTACCCCAAGTCAGGTCTGTTTTGCCAATGACAGCAACTGGTCAGTTGTCTCTTCCTGCCCTTATCTGCACCCACAAGACTTTTCCCTTATTTTTCTCTGTCTCATCCATCTGAGGAGAGAACTGAGCTGCTTTGGTGGGAACCTGGTGTCCAGCCAGGACTAATCCACCAAATTAAATAAACTCCAAAGCAGAAGGAAGAGAGTTCAGAATAGTTCCCAGGCTTCTGAAGGCACAAAAACCCAAAAGAGAAATCAGTTGAAAACAAAGAGGTGTGCAGTTGGTAGACTTCAAATATTGTTTTATGCTGCACATCTCTTTTATACCAACTGCATCTCAAAAGAAGCCAGGTTGACACATGATGTATATTAGCTCAGGGTACTCCACCAACACTTTAGCCAGAGATCCTGGAAATTTGCCAGCATGCTCTTCTTTCCTGATTAGTGGTATAAGAACCTCAGAGTCAGGCAACAGGAAACAAGAAAGAAGGTAGAGAATAAGTGACAGCCAAGACTTTAGTGGCAAAAAATCAGGTAAAAGGTTGGAAACCTGTTGCTACTATATCATTGTACACATAAGTAGACATTGTCCCATGAGTTCTTTTATACAGATTAATTTTATCATGTATGTGGTTACAAATAGGAGATGAAATAAATAACTTTCTGGTGGCAGCATCTCTGTGTACTTTCTGAATATATGAAGGAATTATCTATTCAGCAGTGCATAGAAATGAATGTCAGACCTGAGCAGTGCAGAGAAATGAAGGTGAGACACCTGAGGGTCTTTTCACAGCTTATGCTTAATGACAATTGTGTGATACCCCCAGGTTATCTTATCCCTGTGCCTTTCCAATGCCAGCCTGAAGAAAGGAGACAGCAATATTTTCTTCTCAGAGGCCTCAGGGCCTCTGAAGGCAGCTTAACTGCTATTAATGCAGTTGAAAATGGAGATAAAAGCATTATTTTGCTTTTTCTTTAATTAATATTTTCCTGAACTACAGAGATGCTCCAAGATGATTTTGCCTGTTCATTTTTTCCCTATTTAATAAGAAACAACTAAATCAGAACCAATTACCCTTCACATGAATTTCTGTAGGAAAAATTATGATCAACTTTGGTTGTGTGGCCTAAGGCTGCAGTGCCCCTGCACAACTCTCTGCTGTGACGTCAACAACTGTGACATTAACTACCTCCTCTTATGGAAAGCTTTGTCTGCTTGAGCTGCTGGTATCTGAGATGCAGGAGCTGTATCTTAAGGGAGATACTTGTCTGTATTAACTTGTGTCTTCCATCCCAACAGAGACCCAGGGGACAGCTGCGCTGCCATTAGGTCACCGAAGGTCTCCATTTGCAAAAGCATGAGCTGAGACCTTGCTGGAGACAGGCACTGAAGCCACCTCCAAGTGCAAGCACGTACCTGACAACCTGTGCCAAGAATTCAAGATGGACAGATGGAAGTTCTGGCCACAGCTTCCCCTGCCCTTGAGTGCTGCTAGCTGGGAAGCTGCAGTGCCTTCAGTCAGAAGGCAGAGCAGCTACTGACCCTCACTTCCTTGGGGCTTTTCTGTAGAAATGCCTGTGTTCAGCAGGATAGTTTAGATGACCTACTGAAGTCCATTCTATATTTATAGTCATTAGTTATAAGCCAGGATAAATGATAAAATGGTAAAGAGTAAAGTTGTAGAATGACCCAAAACCAGGTAAGTTTCTCAAAGCAGCCATTAGTCATACAGTGTGATCTAGAACATATGCAAGCTGAACTCATGCAAGATGTTATTTAATACATGCACAATAAGGCTCATCAGAGTGACTGAGTTGCACTTTCATAATAAAGAACTGTGTGTTCAAAAATGCTGCTCAGAGTTCCCTGAGGGTAACCAGATGAACACTGACTCTTTTTATAATAAATCACTGAAGAGACCAAGCCCCATTCCCAACTGTGGAAAGGAAATGATAATCAGGAAAGGGTCTAAAGTATTTTCCTCTGCCTCAGGAACTCAGTGCTAGGATACTGATCTCAGTGCTAAGGTTTTCATATTAAGGACAATGGTTTCCACCCACTGCAAAGTCTGGGGGATTTTTATTTAGTTTCCAAGAAACAAAGGTTCGAGAACAGTGTAGGGAGAGGTTGGAGATAACACTAGGGAGAAAGACTAAAGAAGATTGATAGAAAAGCTTAATAAAAATCACATTGAGAAGATAAATTGATCACAGAATATAAATGCTTCCATGCGGAAAAGATGACCTCTATAAAGATTGCTTAACAGAAAAGGACAGAATTCAGTCTTTTTTAAAGTTGGGCAAATTCTAATTGGAAATAAAGCAACATTTTAATGGGTAATCAAGCACTGAAAACCTTTCTTTACAACCTGATTAAATAGCCATCTCCTATGAAATGCATCCTCTGTGACACTTTGCCTCTCTGAAAAGATATTTTTGAAGTCAGTTGTGGGCATTAAACAGAATTGCTGAGTGATAATCTGTGGTCTGGGTGATTCAGGAAGTCAAATCACAATGCAGTAATGATGGGTTAAGACAGTGGGACACAATTCTTCCAAGTCCTTATCCAAATTCCTTGTGTGCTATTATACCCTCTAAAATTCTTGCATAGAATTTTAGAGGGTATCATAATCTTTCTAATCTTTCAGTGTCCTCTAAATAACTTTTAGAGTAGGTGAAGTGTCCCTGACCCCTGTGAAGAAAATATTTGATTGAATCACAACATCAGAAGGATATTACTGTTGATATTACACTAAGACATAGACTCTTCAGCATCTCCAGTAGATCCACCTCCATGTCTCTTTGGACTATTTTTGACTTAAAGAGTATTAAAATGCATCACTTCCTGGAGATATCTTCCAGATCCTTAGACTGCAGTATAAATTCACTATGACTAGCAATTTTTTGCGTATCTTCTATGCAAAAGGCAAACAAAAAAGCAAACAAACAAATCAAACAAAAAACAAAAGGGAAGGTGGTATTTTCCTCAGCAATTTAATTATGTATTTTGCGTTTTGACGTCTTTGACAAGATATTATTTAGAATTTCACTGATAATCCTCTTGGTTGCTAAGTGACAGTAGAACTGAGGATGAGGAAAATTCAGTTTGCAGGATGGCACCCACAGAACACTGTTCTCAAGATAACATTTGTACTGTTACAGTACAACACATGTCATGGAAAATGATAAGATAAAGAACATCCAAGAAAGGGACTCCTCCAGGAAAGCTGACGGTTTGCAGATTTGAACTGAAGTAGTCATTGCTCAAAAAAATAGATGTGTTTCAGAGTGAAATCCATGCTGTCATGTACAATTGATACCTCCAGCTCATACAGCAGTCACTTGCAGGGCTCTCATTCAGTGGTTTCTTGAGCTTGCTGCCACAACCCAGCCCTGCAAGGAAATGTGGGCTATCAGTGGCTAAGTTTATTCCCCAGAAGATTTAATCCCAGTGAAGGTGCAATCAAGGTATTCTATAAGTGGCAGGCTGACATTTCATGATCTCTGGTTCCTGTTCTTGTGAGAAAATTTAGCTTGTCAGACGTCTGCTGGAAACTCAACACAGCAGAGAGAAGGCAGTCTAGGAGGCTCCTGGAGCGTGTGGAAGAGATCTTCTGAGAGTTTATGACCTTCATAAGAAGAGGTAGGCAACTCAGAAAGAATTCAAATATGCTAGGTCATGTAGAGAGAAAATTAGAAAGGTGAAAGCTCAGCTAGAACCCAGTCTAAGCAGTGCTGTGAAAGATAATAAAGCGTTTTATAAATATATCATCAACAAAAGGAGGGCTAAGGAATATCTCTATACTTTATTGCCAGTGAGGAGGAGGAAAAGGCTGAAGTATTTAATACCTTCTTTGCTTAAGTCTTCAACAGCAAGACAGATATGCTCAGGACAAGCAGACCCCTGAGCTGGTAGACAGGGATGAGGAGAAGGCTAGACCCCCTGTAATCCAGGAGGAAGTAGTTAGTGACCTGCTGAGCCATTTAGACACTCACAAGTCCATGGGACTGGCTGGGATCCACCCAAGGGTACTGGGGGATCCGGTAGAAGAGCTGACCAAGCCACTATCCATCATTTATCAGCAGTCCTGGCTCACTGGGGAAGTTCCAATTGGCTGGAGGTCACAAATGTGACATCTATCTATGAGAACAGTTGGAAGGAGGATCAGGGGAGCTACAGTCCTGCCAGCCTGAGCTTGGTGCCCAGGAGGCTTATGAAACAGATCTTGAGTGCTGTCATACAGGATAACCAGGGAATCAGACCCAAAAAACATGAGTTTAAAAAATGAAGGTCCTTCTTCATGTCCTTCTATGATCAGGTGACCCATCACGTAGATGAGGGAAAAGCTGTGTCTGTAATCTACCTGTACTCCAGTAAATCCTTTTATACTGTTTCCCATGGCATTCTCCTGGAGAAGCTGGCAGCCCATGGCTTGGACCGCTGCACTCTTGGCTGGGTTAAAAACTTGCTGGATGGCCCAGCCCAGAGAAGGATGGTGAATGGAGTTACATCCAGCTGGCAGATGGCAAACAGTGGCATTCCCAGGGCTCAGAAGAGAGTTAAGTTCTGTTTAATATGTTGCCTGATGATCTGGGTGAGAGGGTCGAGAGTACCCTCAGTCAGTTGGCAGATGACGCCAGGTTGGGTGAGAGTATTTATCTGCTGGAGGGTAGAAAGGTTCTGCAGCGGAATCTTGATAGGCTGGATCGATGATTTGAAGTCACTTGTGTGATATTCAACAAGGCTAAGTACCAGGTCCTACCCTCGGGTCACAACAACCCCTGCAGTGCTCCGGGCTGGGGGCAGAGTGGCTGAAAGCTGCCCAGCAGAAAAGGACCTGGATGCTGGTTGACAGCAGCTGAAGACAAGCCAGCATGTGCCCATGGCAGTGGCAGGTCAGTGGCACCCTGCTCTGTGTATCTGGGATAATGTGGCCAGCAGGATCAGGGAAGTGATTGTTCCTTTGTCCCTTTGATTTGACGTGGCACATGGGCCATGGTCTAGCTGGTATGGAGGTGTTTGGTAAAATGTCAGACTTGACCATCTCAGAGGCCTTTTCCAACCTTAATGACCCTATGGTTGTTGCTGCAGCTCTCTCCACAGAGAGCAGCAGGTACAACTTTCCCAGGCATTGTCCTGGAGAAGGCTGTGAGGATCAGAGAAAAGAATGAGAAACAATTCTGATCTCACTTCCTGCACCAGTTGTTGTGCATATGTGGAGTGTGTTATGGAGATCTGTTTACCAAAGGATGATTTCTTAATTGGCCACTGGTGATGGTGTTCAGATTTCATTGACCAGTCTGGTCTGTCTGTATTTGTCTGCCTGCAAGAGTGATGAGTTTTTATCAATAATGTAGTATAGTATAGTATAATATAGTATAATATAGTATAGTATAGTATAGTATAGTATAGTATAGTATAGTATAGTATAGTATAGTATAGTATAGTATAGTATAATAAAATAAAATAAAGTGATAGATCAGCCTTCTGGAATCATAGAGTCAATGCCAATTATTGCTGCCACGGGGACACCCTGCTATGATATATGATCAGTATTTTTATAGCTCTAAAGAGTGCTCTGTTTCCATGTGGCTGCCTCAGAAAGGGTTGGGGACTGCCTCCTACCCTTGGGAATGCCTGGAGACATTCTGCATGCATTGTTGAGGCTATATCTAAATCTTTGTTTGCTGGCCCCTAGGTATCCTAAGGATACCTAAATTTCTCTGGGGCTTATACAGTTCTGCATTCAATCAGCAGCCTCATTGTGGATTTGAATAATATGAAAGTGAAATGACACAGCAGAGCAATATCTTAGCGTACAATTTATTTTTCAGAGCAGGAAAAGGTGTGTGTGTGTGTATCTCTAAAAAATAACAGGAAACCCATGCCAAAATTTCATGTGTTGAGTCATCTGTACAAATATAAGTGGGGGGCAAGGTGTTTTGAAATTTGGTTTTATTTCTCATTATCCTGGTCAAATTTGATTGTAAATAAATTTAACTAATTCCCGCAAATCAAGCCTGTTTTTCCATGATGGAACTGATGAGCCTTTTGTTCTCTTTTCTCTCCCCTGTCCAGTTGAGGAGGGGAGTGACAGAGCAACTTTGGTGAGCACATGGTGTCCACCCATCAAAATCACAAATATTAATTGTACTTTATTTTTCCTTGTAAATATCCTAAAAGAATATTTGGAATGTTAAACTACAAATATGGGGTGTTGTATAAGCAAATGACATATCCATTAATCTTAACCATACAAATGAAAATTGACAGCTCTTGAAATCTTACCTTTGGTTTGCGTTTGGTTTTTTTAAAGTAGGTATATTATAGGAGTATGGTCTTTATGTTCAGCAATCTAGAAGAATAAGATTAATTTAGAACTCCAAAGAGCAATTTTGTTTAGTTTATTGCTTTGTTTTTGTCTTGAATCTT
Organism: Taeniopygia guttata; assembly: GCF_048771995.1. NCBI lineage: Eukaryota > Metazoa > Chordata > Aves > Passeriformes > Estrildidae > Taeniopygia > Taeniopygia guttata. Next base: position 142,759,034 of record NC_133026.1, on the reverse strand, counting down.
CCACTGAGGTGGAATGACTGTATCCCATCTGTTTCATTTTACACTTCTATCCTTGTAGCACTTTAGTATTTTCTGTGTTACTTTGCCCACTTATAAGACTGCTCAGCTGGTCACAGATCCAGTTTAGGCAGCTGCTAGATGCTCCACTGAGGAGTACCTGTGCCAGGGAGGGTTATTAAATTGATTTGCAGCCTTCACATGAAGCTGTGACTATCTACTTGTAGAATAAGCATTATTTTGCTGTTTCAGTCGGTGAATTAACATGGTAGTTCTCACATCTCAAACTGGATCACAGGACATTATTTCTGATTAATTTAAAAATATGGCTTCAGAAGACTAGCTTGGTTCAATGTACTTATCGAGGAGTACTGTAAAATACCATAATTTATGAACAAGATAAAGATTTAAAAACATGTGTTATAAAGTCTTTTGCTCTTGTTCCAGCTATAAGCAGCTGATTGAAATGAAAACAAATTTTTAAAATGCAAGGTTATATTTTCAGTCACTGCTTATTAGTTAATTGCATGTTTTCTGTATCCTGACATAATCTCTATTTGATCATCTAATAAGAAACTGTACCATTCTACTAAAATATTAGTCATAAAGACCACCTAAAGGCCTCCCTGTTTTTTAGCAGCCATCTGAGAGAAAACCTGGCTCAGAGGGAAAGCAGGAAAAATGCAGAACTCCAGAACAGCTCACATTTGAGGGGGAAAAAAGAGTTCTGGGTTAGCAGTCTAAGAACCCACCCAAAACTGCTGGGTGAAATATGAAAAAGTTAAAAATTTATCCAGGCCTAATGCTGCATAGCAAAGCATCTTGGAAATTCATTAAACAGCTTATTATGAACACATAAAACCTCATGCCAATGGATAGCCAAAATAATGGACGATAACAGTAGTAGTTGAGACAAGGCTTCATATTTTGAAAGAAACTCTGGGATTTTTACAATAAACTGTGATTTGACATATCAAACTGACTCTGACAGACTTAAACTTAGTAGAAGATGAATCCCAGCAGGGGAACAGAGCCAACAATTATTTTCAACTATAGGCTGGTTTTATAAGCAGACCTTCATGCTACCTGCTAATATCCATTTTGTGGCTATTTTTCAGCAGTTTCTAGGTTTGGTTTGAAGCAAGGAATAAAGAACAAGGGTTTGTGCCTCTCACCTTCAAATCAGCTGCCAGCCAGGTAGCACTGCCCTACACATCTCTGTAGGACATTTACAAATTGGTAAGTGTTGTTATGTTCATCCTCCCTCTTCTCTGTAGACATGTAAGTGAATGTTTGCATTTGTATATACAGGCTTTTTACTTATGGTATAACTGCATATTTTGCTATGACAACTCAAGTATTCAATATTCTCAAGAAAAAGCTAAAAGTCGCTTTTTGTCCTTAAACTGGGCTTTTAAACATATATAATTCATGAATTTTCTTATCTCTAAAACACTTTTTTGGTAGTTATGAAGACTTCTGAGTTGATTTTATGAAATTACCAGGAAAGCAAAAATACCTCATTAGATCTTAAGTATTATTTGTATTATTATTTATGTGTTAAAGGTTGTGGTTGACTTTAAATATCACTGGCTGTTGGGTGTTTTCAGTCATGTTATGTATCATTGCACGGAAACATTTTACCCAGACAAAGATAAAATTTTTCTCAGAAGGAGGGAAATTTTCATTGTATTTATTTTTCTTCTATTAAAATAAACCTGCAGCTGGTTCTCCAAGGGCTGACAGAGGCCTGGATCAGCCCCCCAGGCTGTTGCATGGTCTGTCATCCCTGTGGGGACCAGGCAGGACAAAGGGCTGCCTCACCCAGAATCTCCTGGACTGATTGAATTGCCCTTGTATTTCTGACTATAGGAGATAGTATTGAGAACCTGAGGAGATTTTTGGCTGGGATACTATGGGCTGAACACAATTCACATGAGCTGAGGAGAGTGTCCCCCTGTAAGGAGAAGGTGATCATCTGGAAAGCACATCTGGGATCCAAGACCAAGCATCCCCTCCATGGATTTAAGGGATGAGAAGGCAAATGCCTTTGAGAACTTAGCATTTCTCTGTCTTCATTTTCTCTATCTGTCATTTTATGCTCTCCACATACAGGTTTTGAGAGATAAAATGAATGTCTATAAATTATTTTGAGCATCTCTGATGAGTGATTTGAACCAGGAGCTGGATTATGACTGGGTAAGGCACAGTATGGTCATGGCAACAAAATGGATAATCTTGACAGATGGTGAAGTTGATATTTTTGTTTCTTTGGTTGTCTTTTCACATTCATTTTAGAGTAAACTGAGTGGTTTTTCCTGGAATGATGAGCTGTCTGCCTGGACACTTGTGTGTAAGCCTAGATGAAATCCAGAGCTTTATATAGATCCAGCTTTTTTTTCTTTTTAAATTAGTGGGAAACCTCTTGCTGCCTGTATTAAAAGACAAAATGAGGTCTTTGTTCAACTCTGTTTTGTCTCCAAACTACTCACATTTCACTCCTGAAGATAAATCCAGTACCCTTGCCAGACACAGAAGACTGTGGCAATTAGAAATCCAGGAAGAACAGATTTGTTGCTCCATTTCTACAGCTAGGCCAGACACTGTCAATGAAAAAAGAAGCTGGCTCAGAACTAGGTGGAAATTCTAAACTTTCAGATTTATCAGTTCTGAAAGTTCCTTGTGAAAATCTGTCTTTTCAGACCCAGTAATATCTAGATGGAAAATTTTTGTATCTTTAAAGACTTAGAGGTTTGCTTTATCATATTCAGAGTACTTTTTTTTTTTTTTGAATGTTTGTCTCACTTATTACAGTAGAAATACATATAAATGTTTGAGACGTTTTGTCTTATCGTGATAATAGCTAACTGAAGTTTCTCTGTGACAAAGTGACCCTCCAAGTAGATAAGGGAAAGGCTGTGAATGTTGTCTACTCTGGTTTTAGTGAGGTCTTTGACATGGTTTTCCACAGTATTCTCCTGGTGAAACTGGATTCCCATGGCTTGGACTGCTGCACTGCTTACTGGGTGGTCAGGCCCAGAGAGTGGTGGTGAGTGGAGTTAAATCCAGCTGGTGGCCAGTCAGGTGTTCCCCAGGGCTCAATACTGCAGATAATTCTATTTAATGTCTTTATCAATGATCTGAATGAGAGGATCAAGGGCACTCTCAGTCACTTTGCAGATGACACCAAGTTGAGCGGGAGTGCTGATCTGCTGGAGGGTGGGAAGACTCTGCAGAGGGATCTGGACAGGCTGGATCAATGGGCTGGATCAGTTGTATGAGGTTCAACAAGACCAAGTGCCAGGTCCTGTCCTTGGGTTGCAACAATCCCCATGCAGTGGTCCAGGCTGGGGGCAGGAGGCTGGAAAGCTGCCCAGAAGAAAATGACCTGAGGGCATTGGTCAAGAGCAGCTGAACACGAGTCAGTGCATGCCCAGGTAGCCAAGAAGGTCAGTGGCACCTGTGTGCAATAGTGTGGCCAGCAGGGCCAGGGCAGGGATTGTTTGGGCCCCTCACTGCAGGAAAGGCATTGAGGGGCTGGAACATGTCCAGAGAAGGACAGTGGAGCTGGGGAAGGGTCTGGAGCACAAGTCTGAGGAGTACCTGAGGGAGCTGGGGGTGTTTAACCTAGAGAAAAGGATGCTCATGGGGGACCTTATAACTCTCTACAACTGCCTGACAGGAGGCTGTAGGCACGTGAGGGTCAATCTCTTTTCCTAGGTAAGAAGTGACAAGTGACGGGACAAGAGGAAATAGCCTAAGTTTGCACCAGGGGAGGTTCAGGTTGAATATTAGGACAAATTTCTTTACCTAGGAGTTGTCAAGAATTGGAACAACCTGCCCAAGGAAGTGATTCAGTCAGTATCCATGGAGGTATTTAAAAGATTTTTGAGTGTGGTGCTTAAGGACATGGTTTAGTGGCAGATTTAGCAGTGCTGGGTTAAAAGTTGGATTTGATGGTCTTGGAGGTCTTTTCCAACTTAAATTATTCCATGATCCTATGATAAACATAAATATAAAAGTCAATACTACACAAGACCAAAACTTACACCATCAGGTAAAAATTTTGTTTCTAAATGTATCCATTTCATGTCAAGCAAAATGTGGAAAATGTAAAACAACTCCCAAAGATTAATATAAAAAGTAGCAAGACATGTTTGTATGTACACACATGATTTCAGAACTTTGTCTGATTCTGGTTTCTGTTCCTCATCTGTCATTCTCATTCCAGTTTCATCAGATGGGAGAGAAAAAGTCTGAATTAAATGTCAGTTGTTCAGAAAGTCCAGAAGCAATATCCTGACATCTCTCAGCAATTCACTTAATGAGAGACAGCTGCTGGATTTGAAGATCTAAACAAACTGTCTTTTGATTTGAAGTGTTTAGGACAGAGGCACCTTCACCAGGAGCACGAATCAGACAGATGTGCTCCTTAACATTGTCTGCCAGCCACTTACTATGAAACTTGGATCAAAAAGTAATTCTGCTCTAATCCAGACACAGTACATCAGATAGCTGCTGAGTTAAGAAACATGTCACATGTTCTGCTTTCCCTCTCACCATCTACCTGTAGATATGAACCTGGATATGAACCACCAGTTGTTTGTTTTTTTCATTAAACCTGACACTTCTGTAAAGTAAAATTGCACCTATAAAAACATTACTTGATAAAAAAGTCACCAGGGCTACCTGTGTGTGTATCAATATTCAGCATCCCAATTTCAAATGGCTAATGTGAACATGTGGTGAAAAGCAGGAAAAAACTGCACAGAACAAACAAACCTCACAATAGTGTCACATTGCTTCCACTCTGAGGTCTAGTAGAAAGTCAGGTTTCCAGCTGGGAGCTACAGACACGTTCCAGACAGCAGCTGGGAGCCTGTTCTTGCTCCACACAGCCATTGCCCATGGGATGGAAGCAAGTGCTCTTGGTGGAAGGAGGACTAAATGGCTCTGCCACAAGGTCCACAACTCCAGAATGCAAGTGTCTTGGGAATTTGGATGTCAGAGGAAGAACTATTCATTTTTATTTCAACCAGAACTTCCTTCCCTTTTTTATTTTTGTCTTGGCCCCCTCTTATCTCTTAGGGACAAACACAACACAAGTCTCTCTGCTATGAAAAGCGTTGTGGAGGATGCTGATGTTCACTTGTGCTTCTCAGGGAAGAGAAGCAGAAGAGAAGGATGGAAAGAGAAACCTGCTTGGCACAGGAATTAAACATTTCCCTGTTTTTCCTAGCAAGGGCTGCCTGTGAGACCAGGGCTGTGTTTTCAGTCTGCAGGCAGCTCCTGCCAGCACTAGGGCTCGCAAGAGAGCTGCAGGAGCAGCCTGGGCTGGCTGCTCCTCTGCTGAGCTGTGATGCAGCTGCCTGTGCCTGCCCGCTGCCAGCAATGGATGGAAATCTTGGGAGGGCAACCTGCACAGCTGGAAGTCTTACAGCCCCTGCCACAAAATATAGAGGGATGCCCTGCTACCCAAAAGAAAACCAGCTCTGCAGGTGCTGCCCGCTGTGTCTGTGGAAGAGGATCCTTCAGACCCTGCACAGGTCTCTGCTGCTTGCTGCCCTCCATCCGGTTGTGCTGCCCCTGCTCCTGGGCTGTTTATGAGCTCTCAGCAGGCAAACAGTGGTGTGACATCTTCTTGCTAAGTCTCATTTCCATGCAAGCCCTGACAGAGTGAGAAAAGTAGCTTTTTTTAAAAACCACCATGTTGTTACACCCAAACAAACACCTCCGAAACAGTGAAATGCCCTGTCATTACTTCATAATTAATCATATGGCTTCTCCTGGCACTGTGGATGACACCACCACTGGCATCAACTCAGTGTGGGTTGTGCCCTGACACCAGCACCAGCATTTCCCTGTCATCTCCCTCCCATTGCAGCACCCTTGGAAAGTGCTGCTGGGAAGGAGAACGTGACAGGCTGCATTTCTGAAGCACATTCAAAGCCATTTCTGTATGCTGTGTCTCCACAGAGCTGGGACAACTTGACATAATTATTGTGCCACATAAACCCTTTTCTAAACAACACGGCTGCTGTCAGAAAGCTCCTTGATAGGCACTCACTGATGGATTTTAAAAATAATTGGTCCATATTTTCACAGGTGCTGAGCTTTTAATTCCAGTCATTTCATTACAGGGCAGGGTACAAAGAATTAAGAAAGTGCCAAGGCATCACGGAGGTAAAGCAGATCACCTGCTTTGGAACTTGAAGAAAGAAAACAGACAAGTTCTCCTATTCCTGTTTAATTAACATCTCATTTGCATTTGGTTATGCAGCTGCTCAGCTGCACTCAAAAAATGTGCAGCTCTGAGATATGGGAGACCCTGAAAACAGCATTTGGGCAAAGATTCCACCTTGTCCATTGTGTGCCCACAGGCTGTGCTAAGTCAATAACTGATCAGACTGAGACTCGTGCTGGGAAGATTTGTGGTTTAATGGGCAGAGCAGTGGCTTCAGAAGGGAAAATACATTATTTAATGCATTATTTATCCCCCTGTACTGAATCCTGAAGTGCCTTCCCTTGTGTAAGGTGAGTGTCTGACAATATTTGGTAGAAAAGTAACCTAACAGACTCTTATCCCTGTGTCCCCTTGTGACTGTCATTCAGATAAGGACATTGTCCCTAGGAAATACAGATTTTTGTCGTTCCTAAAAATTGTTCATCACATTTGATTTAGTTGAAATTGCCCTTTGGGAGCACACAGATGATTCACTAGTACAAAGTCAGCTGGACCTCAACACTGCCTTAAAGAAGGGGGCAAAGCAACATCCCTTAAGGCCTGTAGAAAATAAATCTCTTGCTGACGTCAAAGCCTTTCCACCAAGGCTTTGCAGCACCAGGGTCTTCTTGGGCTCCGTTGCAGTTGCCTTATACTGCTCTTCTGAGTGATTACAGGAATATGTAAGAGCACTTTGTGCTTTCTGAACCTGTTGGGTGGCATTTGTAGTGCCTCTTGACCTCATTTTCTAGAGGCAAAGAGTACAGGAAGAGGCTAGGAGAGCTGTATCTGACAGCTTTTGGAAAAAAAAATAAAAACAAAACACATAAAAAAGGAGTGGTCTGGAAGAGATGTGGAAAGGCAGGAATGTTCTTGCAGTATCCAGGCATACCTGCAGCTAGCTGTGTGCTGAAATGTGAAGAATGGAAAAATGGATTGCTGGGAAATAAGTCCAAGGACTGACATCCTGATTTCTGAGGTACCTGTCCAAGCCACTCAAAACCCAATAAATTTTCAGGTAATCTGTGAATTTAGTAAACCAAGTGACCCAGATGAGATTTAGGGACTTGGTCAGCTTTCTATTTGTAGGCTACTGGTAGGAACAGATAAGTTCCTTACAGAAATAAAAATAATAAAACAGGAACAGTTCCACCCTAAATATATAATTTTATGAAACAAAAGGAAGGTACATGGAAGTGGTTTTGGAGTAACTCTCATCACAGGCTGCTCATGCCAGTTAGTCCAAAGGAGGGCCACAAAGACTATCAGAGGGCTGGGGCACCTTTCCTGTGAGGATGGGCTGAGAGAGCTGGGGCTACTCAGCCTGCAGAAGAGAAATCTCCAGGGAACTCTTATTGTGTCCTTTCAGCATCAAAAGCAGCCTGCAGAAAAGCTGGTGAGGAATTTTTTTATATGGGTGTGTCACGATACAATGGGGAGGTTGCTTTAAACTGAAAGAGGATAGGTTTAGTTTGGATATTAGGAAGAAGTTTTTTACAAGAGGGTGGTGAAAAACTAGGTTTTTCTGTCAGGTTGCCGGAGAGGTGGTAGTTGCCCATCCCTGGAAACCTTCAGTGTCAGGCAGGGCAAGGCTCTGAGCAACTTGACTTATTTGAAAATGTACCTGCTCATGGCAAGGGCATTGGACTAGATGACCTTTAAAGGTCCTTTCCAACCCAAACCATTTTACAATTATATGATTCTATGACTGTGCCGGTAAAAGGCAAAGCAAGGGGTCAAGGAAAAATATCTGAGAGCATAAAAAAGTAAAGGATCATGCAGATGAGTTCAAGAGTTTATCCTGGAGGCAACATTAGGAGATTTCATGTTAAGAACTGGGGTGAATCTTGGGCAGAAAGTAGGGATGTTTTTGCTCATTTAATTTCTCCTGCTTTTGGGAAAATGGGATTTTGTATTTTCATAGAATCATAGACTTATTTGGCTTGGAAGGGACTTAAAAGTCATCCAGTTCAAACACCCCTTCCATGGGCAGGGACATCTTCCCTTGGACCATGTTGTTCAGAGTCCCATCCAAATTGTTCTTGGACACTTCCAGGAGTGGGGCATCTACAACTTCTATAAAAAAGGTAAGTCAAAAATCTATGTCTATTATGTCTCTCTCCTCCTTAAAGTGACAAAAAGCAGTTTGAATATTCCAGTCTATTTGGACTATGAAAGACTGATGTCACTTTCTGGCTTACAACAATTCTTTGAGCTATTAATTAAAATGATATAAAGCACTTGGAACCTCATATTAATGACACAATATCTGTGCATTTTATCACTTGATTTATTGCAGTCCTGGACACTAACAGTAACTTTTCTCTGCACATTTTTGCCCTTTGACATTTCTGAAGCACTGCTCTGTTTTATCTCCTGGTTTTAAACCATTATGAAGTTTAACTAGCCATCTTTTTGTATTTGCATCCCTGTTCAGCACCTTCCTCATTCATTAGCTGTCAACACCAGGTACCAGCAGAGTTTCAGAAACCACTGGTGCCAATGTCTCACAGTTCTCTATCAGAAGCAACCAGTCACTTGTTAAAATCTGTCAAGGTGCCCTCCTTCTAAATATATATTCAACAATCTTCCTGTGTGGCAAATTGATGTTCAGTCTGTAAAAGAGAAAGCTCCAGGAAGACTTTACTGCATCCCTCTCAGTGTCTGAAGATGCTACAAGAAAGCTGGGATTGCACAGTGACAAGATAGAGTCATGACAAAGTAACCCTCATAAAGCAAAGCAAGCCTGAATCCATGATGCAGAACGTGGTGATTTTTTGGGTAATGTATGATTGCTGAACTTTGCTTATGCAAACAGCTGAGGGCAGGTGCAGCTACTTCTGGGGACAGGCAAGGTTCAGCACATTGATTAATGATCTGTCAACCCTGGAGCACCGGGGACTTGCCTTCCCAAGCAGCAGGCTGGGTCAGAGCATGAAGACAAAGATTCTTGCAACCTGAATAACAAAAGTGAGAGTCAGCTCCCATGTCTTCATCCATTACATTCCCTCCAGTTATGGGGAAAGGGGGACCAAGCATCACAGTGAAACCTTTCCTCCATGATTCCTGACCAGACATGCTCTTCTCCACTGACTCCAGAGGGAGTCTCACATTTTCAAGCTCTCTAAAGGCCATCATTTGAATCCTACAATTCTCATCTTCACGGCCTGGTTAGCAAATGCAAATATCTCACCACACAGAACTCCAAGGGAATTAATTCAGCAGGGTCGAAGGTCCCGCACACAAACCTTACTGCCCACCAGTGCAGCAAAACAGTACATGGAGGATCACTGGGAGACCACATGGGATTGCACCATCTTCCTCCTGATTCTGTTGAGGCAGTTTGCTCATGTTGGACACAGTCAGAACAACATCTCCACTTAATACATTGGTCAGACTGCCCATGACTTGAGTTGTCACTCAAAATGTTTAAATGGGGACCCTCCCCATTGCTCATTGCACACAAAACAAAAACCAAAAATATTTTCTAGGCAAATACACAAACTAAAAGTCCTTCCTGTCTTCTTCACCTCTCCCTTCATAGGTTTTATGATAATTTTCTAGTGTTTTTCTGTATGCATAAATCTATCTTTGTTAAAAAGCAGAACTGACAATATGGAAAGCAACTCTTCTCCCAGCAGAGATAATAATACATGAAAATGTCATTACAAACCAGTTTCATATATAGCATCTAGATCTAGGAATTATAAAATATCTCAATTTACCAGCTGCTATGAATCAATGCAAGGAAGTAGTTGACAAGAACTACAGTTACAAGCTGACATTGGAGTTCACTTGAGGAAAAACCTGCTTTTCCAATTTATGCAAGGAAAAGAAGAATGACAAGGGCAGAGAAAGGGGGGAAAAGCACAGCAAAAAGCCATAATTACCACAAGTCACTGTTCTTTTCTGGTGATCTTTTGGAAGATAAACACAAGCTCAAAGATTACCTAAATGAAAGCAACAGACTGGGTAATTGTTTTGCTCCTTGTATCTCCTCCTATGTAGTTGAAGGACAAGTTACTTTCCCAAAGTTTGGATTAGCACCTGTAAATTGTGAGCATTCTGCAAGCAATGAGAGAGGCAGTTCTTGGCAGCCCTGACCTCGGATCTGCTGTGATCTGAGCCTGGTTTGTCATCTCCTGCAGTGACCTTACTGCCTCCCTGGAGCAGTCCAGTGATCTGCCTGAATATTTTTAGAACATCTATGGTGACAGTCATTCTGTTTTCCTAAGGACTGGGAAAAAAAAAATTAAAAAAAAAAAATAAAAAAGACAGACTTTATAGTTAGAACAAGTTGAGGCCAGCTAAGGGTCCTCAGAAAGAAATGGATTTTCTTCCCCCTGTGATGAAAGGCAACCATGAATTTTCCTATTTCTTCCTCTCATTGCTAGCAAGGATCATTTCAACCCTCAGCTGCAATCTCTGCTTTTGTCAAAAGCTAGTCTGAAGAGATGCTAAAGAATTAGGGACTGACAACCTGAAGGGACCCAGGATGGGTGGGATGGAATCCGTATGGCCACACTAAGAGTCATTTCAGCAGCCTCTGGCCACAGTGCAGCTGTCTCTGCCAAAAAGGAGCAGGATGCCCTTCAACCCCCCTCTGTCCTCAGTAAAGTAATCCCTGGCAAGAACCAGAAATAATGCACCAGCCAAAGAAGTTTGCAGGTGCTTGTTCTTCCAGTTCCCATGCAAGAAAAAGGAGGCATTTATCAAAACTGGAAACTGAAAGTTCAAACAGTAAGGTTTTCATAGACCATGTGCAATTAAGCTGTTTTTCCTGCAGTGCAACTAGGGCTTAAGCTAAAGTGCACAAGCAATTTCTGGCCAAAGTCTTGATGCCCAAGTTGCCCTAAACTGACTAAAGAACTTGGAAGAGCCAATTATCATCTGTTAAAGCATTTTAAAATTATTTGTCTATCAGAGACCAGGGAGGACAGGGACTATCAGGTGACTGCTTGGAACTTAAACATTCCTCTGAAGTATCCAAAATGGCCATTTTAAGAAATACCTAGCATTTTATGTAGTCTGTTTTATGAAAGACTGACTAAAAGGACTGAACCACATTTGCCAGTTTCTGATACAGTTTGTCAAACTATTGTGGTGGCCTCATGGGATAAACATGTGTCTGGATGACATAGTTTCAGCCTTGAATATTGTTCAGACCTGTGGCTTGCTGTGTAGCCACTTTCCTCCTGGGATATGTGTCAGATGACACAGCAGTGGCAGGGTTTAAACAAAAATTGGTGGAGTTTGGTCCCTGCACTCTGTTGACAGAAGTTATCTCTTTGCTTTACTGGGACAAACATTCGGAAATAAGAATTCCTTTTCATCTCCAACACCCATCAAGGCATCGTGCCTTATATTCCTGACACACCACTGGGAGGAATGGGAAAAATTTAGTGGGAAAGGGTGTACCAAGGCAGGCCCCTGGTAGGCTTTTTCCCTGGCAGTCTGTCCATCCCAAAGTCAGGCTTCCTTTCACACAGACGTGCCTGATCCAGGCATTTACAGCCATTGCTTCTCCCTTCAGCAAATGCTTGTTTAGCTCGGAGCCCAAAATTTACTGGCTTTGCATGAGGAGAACCCAATCCTGTCCTTTTCATATTCCATCCCTGTGCCACAGGCTCACAGGGAGTAGTCTTAAGCAAGTTACTCAGTATTTCATACCTCAGCCAATTTCTTGGCTGGAGGTATGGGGCAAGAAGGGTGTTATCAATCAATTGCCAAGTAATTGTAGCTTTAAACAGTCAGGATCATAATGCTTTCCATTTCAGACAGTACAGCAAGAAAGAATAAGCTATTTCCAGAGCTGAAGGCTCTCAGTACTTGCTCCTTGTCTAGAAAGTGCTTATCTTTACACCAAAAGCTCTGACTTCTCTGTAGCCTACATGGCCCAGACACTGATCCCATAAAAAAGGCCACTACCTCAGTATTTTCAGGCGAAATCTTCAGTCTTTTCTCATCAATACAGCATGTACACATGCTTTTGGGTTGTTATTGCATGATACCCACACATTTCCAGAAGACTCTATTGGACAAGGGCTTCCATTCTAACACCATTGCTTTCACAAATAAACCACAAATAAATACACAGAACATCTTGTTTGCTGTTTCTAGCAGCAGCCAAGAGCTTTATGACTGTCTGCTCTGCCTGAGGGCAGCCCATGCCCAGCACATCTTGGCCAAGCTACTCCAGAATATCTCTTAATTACGTTTCTGAGATTCAGGGACAGGTGAACTTTAACAAGTCTGTAATGACTCAACATACATGAGCACCAAAAATCTCATTTAACCAGCTGCTCCCAATTTCAAAGTTCAAGATGATGCTGCTGCAGAAACTCTGTGCTCTTTAGCTACTGTAAAACTTCACAGCTCTATTGAAATTAAATTTTCATAATCCTTTCAGAAGACTTATGGTCTACTGTTGTTTAAGAATCCTTACATTATAATGCTAATCAATTTTATTCTTGACTCTGTCACTGACTTATTTATCAAAGAAACCTATTTCACCTTTTCTTCATTGTCCCTATCTGAAAATGGTTAAATAATTTTGAGAATCTTTATGTTTCAAAGTGCTTTCAAGCCTGGAGACAATTCACCATACAATACTCAAACATTGCTATGACCTTGGCTTACCTTGTAGGATTATATTAAGCCAAGGACGTCTTTTGAAGACAATATTGTTGCTGAGATGAGTCAAAATAGCCACGTTTTTTCAAGAAGAGTACCAGGTAACCTCTCATCTCACAATTTCTGCCTTGTGCAACTAAAGGGAAGTTAAATAAACACACAAGATAGACAGCATACAATGAAACAGGGAGTATTTTTGACTGGGTCTGATCACATTTATTCCTTTTGAACTCGGTAGTGTTGCGTGCCAGAAAACTTCCATTCATCGTCGCCAATTCAGAGGTTCTCTGGCATTTGAAGTAAATAGCAAAGCAAATGTAAGACAATGTTTAATAAATGGCACACTGACAAGCCTGAGTCCATTTTTCTTTGTATAAAGCAATACTGAGTTATTCTATTTTTTTTCGTAATGTTTTCCTTCCTTTCTGACCCTTGTCTCCCAATGGTGGTTTGCAGCAATATAATAATTGCTGGACTAGTTTAAAACTGATCTTTTAAAGCCTTTTTAAAGTCAATATCTTGATTATAAATAGTAATGGCAATATGATCTTTCTTTGTGTTCCATACTGCACATGAAAGAGCTTCCTGGAGGCACTACATGAGGGAGATCACACTTACATCCAAGGAAAATATAAGCCAGAATTTTCTGTGAGGCTTTTAGCAGTGCAGAACTTAGGTTTACAAATAGGATAGTAGCTGTCTATATAAGTGTAAAGGGGAAACAAAGTTTGGGGAAGAGGCTGTATCTTCTCTCAGAACAGCTGATAAGGTCAGAGAAGAGATGAGCTTCATCAGCTTGCTTAGACTGCATGGCAAAATTTGCTACTACCAAGGCCCAGACCTTGGTGGGTCTAAAAACAAACCTGCAGAATTCCACATTTAAAACAGACCTACAGAACTTCACATGCTGAACACGAGGCTCACAACTGGATCCAGGCTCACATTACCCCACAGGTAGGACACAGGTAGCGTCACAGCCAGGATGTCACAGCCACTCTCTTCATCAGACTTTCCACATCCATCTCTCCCAGTGAACAGGACCATGCAGAATGCACAGCTTCTCCAGTGTGGGACAGGGGCACAAGCCTCTGTCATAGCTGCTGATGTTCCATGAAAATGGAAAGCTATGTTTAGAGAAGTCCTGGCTGTGCAAACCTGGCAATGAGCATGAGCCTTGGCAATGAGCAAACATTCATCAGGGGAACTCCTCAGCAGGGGAGTGGGTTACACAGATCTTGTGTGTAATGTTAAACTTTGAGATGTCCAGGACTAAAATCACAATTTAGGGCCTAACAGAAACTGAATACCTGTAATTTAACTGAGCTTTCAATGTGCTTTTAAAACAACAGTAAGGACCCTTGCATGTGTGGACATATACCAGATATGTGATTTGCATGGTTCATTATGAGAACCTGTAATACCAATTAGCTAATTGTCAACACAACACACCTAAATGGGCAATGAGTAAGAGAAGTCAGAGCTGACAGCCTTTATGCTTTGTCATCTTGTCTTATGGGTGGTTTCTGACCATCTCTATGCAAGTACTGTATTGCTTGTCAGATAGAATAAACAAAACAAAGACACCATAACAGCGCAGAAAATCACAGTGAGAAGGGTCAAAGCCCCTGGCTGAAGAAGACTCTGGAGGCTGGCAGAACACACACCACTAGAAAAATGTCCAGGCCTTCTTCATGTAATCCAGCATATTGTCCAAGTCCCATGGTACAGTGCATAACATCTGGTGCACTTTGGGATAAGATTTGGATAATTGTGAGGTTTGATAAATGGGTTGTGCCTGTGTATAAAACATCGATGGTTTTCCTCAGTTTTGTTTTGGGGATTTATGATTTATTTAAAGCTACTGGAATCAGAGCTGCATTACTGAGAGGCCAAGGAGATCTGTTCTCCCCCAGTGGGTGGAAAACAGTTTTCTGACTGGGTGGTCTTTGGAGCTCACCAGTGCTAGACAATACAGCTCTAAGTAGACTTAGACTGCATTACCCATTGAAATGATTCATGGCTTAGAGAAAGATACAGGGATCTCCTTAAGAGAGGCATTAGGAACAACTCATCTGCTCCATCATTCTCTCCCAGCTAAGGAAGGCATCATGTTGAGACACCTTTTCTCCTTTGATCCATAATTCACCTGAATTCCAGTCTTCTGGGCTAACAAAAATGTTGTCTGACCCTTTGTACAATGTTTGTCAATAGGAAAAGATGATTATGATAAGGAAACTGTGAATTACTCCACCACACCTCAAAATGGTAGGTGAAGATCAACAGCTGTACCCCAAACACTCCCTGTGTGAGACATTGTCCTGCAGAGGCCACCTGAATGTGCCACTCCCTCTCAGATCTTTGTTATGGCTGCCAGCCAAGTATCAACCATGATAAAAGAAAGAAAGTGTTCACCAGAACTTCATCTAACTTTCTGTCCTCTCCAGTAATAATCTTGTACCTCAGAACAGCAGCAAGCTGGCCACTAATATCACTGGATTTCCTTTCTGACACTGTTGTCTATTGAAACAACCTAGGGATAAAATTCTTCACAAAATTAACAGCACTTATGCACCACTAGACAAAATTTTCAGAGTGCTTTGTGAAGACAAATTAATTAATCTGCATAGTGGAAACAAAACTGATGTGACTTTCACTACTGCCCCTTTAGCTTTGAAGCAAGGGTGTAAAACCTAGTTTTGCATAAATTTATTTCTGGGTCAAGCCTTTCATACTTTGCCTTAGCATTAGCAATAGTTAGAGAAAAGGAAAAAATATGTAAGAATGGAAGAGAGTGGATTAGAAATTGTTCTCTAAAATTTCCTTGAACTAGAAGCCTTACAAGGATATTTCGGAGTTCATGAACTAGAAATAACATTTTAACAAGTTTAGATCAATAGTGCCCAGTCATGAAGGATTTTCATTCATGCTGTGCTGGAATGAAAAGTCATTATAAAAATCTAGATGTGCTCAATTTCACAACAGATGAAAATTGAAACCAGAGCTAGACCTCAGAGTCAGAAGATCCAAATTCTGATCTAGACTGTAGTGTACAAACTGCTTAAAACCACATTTTTGCATAACTTCTTATGACCCTTCACTTTAAGACCTAAGATGATATCAGTGAATGTGAATGAGGATGTTTAATTTGGTTCTTGTCTTTCAGAAAAGTGTGACCACTGAAGCTGTTTTGCCTGTATTACTGAACTAAAAAAATGACTACCAAATTTTTGGTTTGGTTTCAGCATAGACACATATTTGAATTTCTTCTTCTAATGCTACTTTGGACTTGCTCTAAAATGAGCTCCAGATAGTCAAGATGTGGGGAGGATCAAGGTCTCAAAGGCTGGGTGTGGGTGCTGGGCAGTGCTGTGTACCAGGGGCACAGTGTATCTCTGAGGAAAGAGTGGGTGCACTTTATTAGACCAAGATTATTATTTATTAGACCAAGATTACTAACTTCTGAATGACTATCATGGAGAAACACTGACATCACATGTGGCCCCTTTGGATCCTTCCTAATTGCCAGTTCATGGTTACAAGCCCACTGTTTTAATCCTCTCTTTTGTGCTGCACTATCCGATTCCTTTCATTCTATCGAGGTTTATGCAAATTATTACTTGGATTTATAAGTTTTTGCTGTTCTCTCAAACTTTCAATTTAACTTCTTCCAGAACCACTATTTTTTAGCCCCAACCCAACAGCTTCACTAAGCTGTTTACAGGGACAGAAGAAGATGCATCATGCAAACCACAGCTAAAAGGTCTCAAGAAATGGGGCTCTGCAATTTTTATGCCTATGGGCCAGAGTCAGTTCCTTCCTTGGTGTTGCCCCACCATCATTCCATCCCTTTTCAGAGGACATCAGTACATCCTGCTAATGTTTTACATGCATGCAGATGGATGAGTTTTTTTCATCACTTGATCAGGCGTCCATGGAAGTAGAAGACCAGAAGGACCTTTTTACCCTAAGGAAAATTATTTATACTTACATCATCTGTGAACAATGTGTGTTCTAATCCTCTTAAAAATTGCCAGTGAAGATCTCACAAAATCTGCATACTGTTTGTGTTATGCATCTTTCATATTTTTAAATATTATCCTAATGTGTAATTTACATTTTTCTTGACAATTAAATTGATTAATGTGAATTGGTTTTTTCCTATCTTACAAGTACAAATAATGACATTCTCATTAGCCTCATCACACCATTTTGTAGACTAAATATGATTTAATCTGTTCTTCTCTAGATTAACACTCTTTTGACAGACTTTTAAATTTTTTTTTTCTGTCTCTTTCATTTGGATTATTTTCTTTTTGCCTAATCTTTATTTTAAAAGTACTTTGCTTATTTTTAAAGTTACACTTCTCTGGTCTTACACCCAAAATCTTGCACAGTACCTCTCAGAAGAAAATGTTTGCAACAATGCCCCTTTATAATATAATTTCAGTTTGTGATCCCCAATATTCACCATTCTCTTTTAGGCAATTGTACCAGAGCAAACATTAACCACCTTGTATCTGTTCATCTTTCTAAATTATAGCTCTTGGCTTTAATGTAATCTCATCTGACCTCTTCCAGGCATTCTCTGCAATTTAAGTCTAGTTAAGCTGATCTCCTACCATGACTTCACAGCCCAATTCTATCCAGGGGTCTCTTCAGCTGTCCTGAGCATGTTGCATCTTCATGATCAAAATAACTCACAAAATAATGTCAGCTCACCAGACCAAACTCAGCCCCTCTGAACCCCCTTCTTTCACTGTAAAAATCTCCTCTTTCTCTGTAGAACTTCAACACATATTTACATCTACTACCTT
The DNA here is from genome assembly GCF_048771995.1 of Taeniopygia guttata. Taxonomy (NCBI): domain Eukaryota; kingdom Metazoa; phylum Chordata; class Aves; order Passeriformes; family Estrildidae; genus Taeniopygia; species Taeniopygia guttata. Next base: position 142,741,367 of record NC_133026.1, on the reverse strand, counting down.
CATTTAGACCCCATGGTCTAACCCACGACCCTCTTAAAAGAAGTGGAAATGAAGGAGAAATTACTGACACAACCCATCATTTGTCCTGCTGAATTCCTGTGTCAGTGAACTTTGGCTCTCAGGCACCTAAACTCTATTTTTCTAATGTACATGCAAGAGTCAACTGGGAATCATCAACAGCATCACTAAATCTGGATCTATTATTGCTAAACAGACCTCATCTTCTGTGTCTACATAATTTTCCAATTCTCCTTCAAAAAAGGAAATTAAATTAGTTTGGCCCAATTTGATATTGACATGGTTGCACTCATGGCTTTTCATGACAGCCTTAAGTGGAAGGAAGCACCTTTAAGAATATTTTATTATTCTACAAACCTGAAGAAACTGATTATTTAGTAATCTTTTCTTGTGTCTACCTAGGTAACAAAGTTAAAGTAGCTGATTTTGAAATCCTTGATCCAATGTACACTTTCCTTCAGTCCTCTGGGACCACAGTGCCCTTGCTGAGTTCTCAAAGATAATCACGGATGACTCAGAACTGTCTTGGATATTCCTTAAATCTGCTCAATTTTATCAGGTCCTGCTGAGCTGACAGCATCTATTTTATATAAATAATCAGTTACTTTTGGTTTCCTCCCTAATCTTATTTGCATTTCAATCTCTTTGTTAAAATTAATTTTGTCATGTATCTAGATATAAGTTATAATTTTGGGGGAGAAGACTGAAGCATAGATGGCAATTATTTCAGTCTTCTCTGCAGTCTTCTTCCCTTTTTTTTTTTTTTTTTTTTGGTTCTTTCCATTAATGGTGGGGTGCTACACACTCTTTTCCTTCTTTATATTTCTAATGTATTCACAGAACATTTTCTTGTCAGCTTGGTGATTTTAAGTGCTGGATTAGAACTTGGACCTTTTGTGTTAAATCATTACTTTGGGAAAGATTTAAAGAGGAACAGGGAAAGAATCAAAGGAGAAATCAAATGAGAAACTAAAGTAAAAAGAAAGACCAGGGCAGGAAAGGAACAGAGTTGGAACATACCATTAAATAAAATAACTTCTCTGTAAATGCAGTCATATTTTATCACACTCAGTTTAAAGATACATTCTGTATGTATAGATAAAAAATATTAATCTAGGGAAACCATACTGGTGTTTTTAAATAATTTGAATTTCTGGGGACACATGAAGAGTGAGAAAATCTGAATCATTCTGTCACCTTAAAAATTAGTTGTTGTGCTTTCCCAAAGCACCACCACAAGTCACCCAGGCCATTTTCAGCTCACTCAGTTGGTGCAACAGTAAAGGTCACTTTTCAAACAGACTTGGTGTTGGCAGTGGCTCTCTGATACCCAGCACACCTGTCTAAGCCAGTCTCTTTCAGAAGATCACCCACAAAGACACAGCTGATAGAACTGGGTCATTGTTTCACCCAGTCCTGAAGCCTTGGAGGGAATCCTGGCAACACCCCCACTGACTCCGCAGGTGCCAGGCTGTCACCATGTCCTCTTCCAAAGGGAAAAGGAGCCGGTTTTGTGCTGCTGCCTGCAAGGAAGGAACAGGAGTAGGTCCATTGAGCACACACAGTGCAGAGCAGGCAGCTCAGGGGAACCATTAACACAAGGACTGTTTTTTCCCCTGTGTGGGAATGAGTTGTTACTCACTGTGTTGGTGCTGCGTGGCAGGTCTCACCTTAAAGATGCTGGACTGCAGTGGCATGCTGGCTTTTGACCACTGGGCACTGCAGAGGAGACCTGATCTGCTTATACTACCAGCAAGTTTGTTACCCCTGGAGAATGAAGGAATGAATGAATGAATGAATGATCTGGTAGAGAATTATCCCTCCACCTGGCCCTTAAGGGTTCCCTGTCTTTTACTCATGTGCACAGGTAAAAGATGTCTGGCTGCCAGGCTGTTAAAATGTGAGGGTACCTAAGCATGCACATTGTAGCACTCCTTGAATGGCTTTAGATCTTTGAACTGACTTGGCATTTCAAAGCTGTACTGCAATATTGAATTTTAGGTACATGGAAGAGGCCTGGCAGGCCATTCTTTCCACACAGCAGACATGGAGAACAAGTCCAATGCAGATCACATTTAGAGTAAAGCTGTCAAATGTTTAGTAGCTGGCAAGTGGGAGCTCAGCCTATTCCATTAATTAATTTTCTTTGATATAATCTTTCCCCTAGGGTGCTTTTCCAACTTAAAGCTATGACTCTGAGTCTTACACTTTGATATCAGCTATGACTACTATAATGGCCTGAGGAAATTGGGTGATTTAGATCCAAGGCAAAAGGGACAGACCCAGGTCTGAGGAGTTAATGATTTTAAAAGGTGTGACCAGAGAGGAAGTGAGAGGAAGGGAAGGAAGGAAGGTTTGGTAAGTTAATGGGCTCTGTTCTAGCAATTCCTTTTAACCCACATTTTTGTCCCTAAATTGCATTGGAGTTTTGCAACAGTTTCTTTTTTTAATAATCAGAGTAATGAACAACTGGTGAAATAAGGTGCTTTTTAGTGCTCTGACAGCATTAATTACTAGCATAACTAACTCAAAGCCAGAGTAGTCACAGCAGATCTATAATTCAAGAAGAAAATTGTGTTCCAGGTCTCCCTAGAAGTAAATACTCAATGCAGGATCTATGTGATGACCTCTTATGGAGTCTGGTAGAGAGAAGATTAGATTATTTTATCTCAATGTTGCTTTTTAGTCTTAATATTTTCTTTTTCTTATGTCAGTCATGTTCCAGGAAAACATCTCTATTTTAGAGAGCATTTAGCCATATGCTTACTCGGCAAAATGACTTGCTTAAATCTGTGAACTCCTCTGTGACACAAGTACATGCAAAACAGTTTGTCTGAATTTGATTTACATTGAAGTTGGAATTCACCATGCCAGTAAAAGTGCTTTTTTTCCCGCACCATCATTAAAGTTGATGTGATCATTAAGAGCAGCCTAAGTCTGCACTTGTAACTTTGGCTCAGATCTGCCCAGTCCAGATCCTGTGGGCTCTGGAAAGACAAAGTTTGGATGCTTACATAACTCCTCAACTTTGATGTGGTTCAGTTTATTTATAACAGCAAGCTCTTGTGAATAATAATTCCTGCTTCAAAGAGTTCATAGTCAGCTTCAAGTTCTTGGCCCCACGCTGCTCCCCCTCCAGAGGAGCAGTCTGGTTATCAGGGCACTTCCCTGCCGCCCGTGGGGGAGCGTGCACAGGGACAGTACCTCCAGTTTGATTCCAGCTGGGCAAACCTCAGGACAATGCCATCAATCAATAAAGTAATTCACTGGATTGTCAACATTTTCAGGCATAATTTTGATGTTCAGTTTGAGCCTTTTGTCCTCTACTGTGTATTTTTAGAGACTCTTGCCACTGGCATTGGTGAAATATTTACAGATGAATTCTTTGACTTTCGATGTCATCCAAATGCTCTAGGTGGCAATTAAAACTCAAAATAGAGCAGTGACAAATTCAGAGTTGTGAAAAATTTCTTTGCTCAGAACAATATTTTCACTTCAATCCATTCACTGAATTTCTATTGACACGTACAGGAAGTTTGCCCAAGGGCCCTTGAAGAAAGACAAAATATTTTGCCAGTATTGCATAAGGATTCTAAAAGCATTGTGTTTCACCAACCTGATCTGACTTTCTGTCTTAAGAGAAAGGCACCAAGTACTCAGAAGAGAAATTTCTGAAGGAAAAAATTCAAAGGGATTTTCCAGCCCTTTTGTTTGTGATTATAAAAACAACATTGTGGAGTCTGAAGATTCAGCAAGGAATATAGCTTGTGTTTCTGGATTAAATTGGACTTTTACATTGCTAACTAACATATCAGGAGTGGTATTCACCTACACTGTGGCCCTTTGAAGTGCTTTGTGGTGTGGAAAATCACATGTGGAGCCTTTTGTGGAGCGACTGGCTCATCATTTCATCTTTCCAAGGGTGTGCTATAACATACCTCGTATTTTCTTCCTAGGTCAGTAATTTTAGGCCCTTAATCACTTTTATTGCTCTCCTGAATGCATTTTAATTTCCAGTAGTTAGAACTTAATGCAATATGCCCAGTGCAGTTGCAGCAAAGCCTCTAAGAGCTAAAAAGGACTTCAGTTATCTCTTTGGTTTTTGACTGCAATTATGTTTTGCTTTATTTGCTGCTAATACCAAAATGACAAATTATATATCTCCCATCATGGTAATGAATGTGCTCAAGCTATTTACCACACACTATATAGAGCAACTAGTATTTTTCTGACATAGATTGTGTTCATTTTTGTTCTGTATTTCTAGCCTGTTTCTGTGTCTTATCTCTGTGATTTCATTAGCATGCACAGAAGCTCTAGCCCATTTAAGAGCTGTATTCATCTGCTCACAATGGGTGATCACCTTGTAACAAAAAATCTGTCAGTTACAAGGAATTAAGGCAAAATATGTCTGCCATCAAGGAACAAACAATCTCAATACAATGCTGAGACAGCACAGAATTCACCTGGAGAAAAGAAGAACAACACCACTCTAGTGGTTTAACCCCAGAATATTTTTGATGGGCACTACAGAAACTCCATCCTCTTCTACAGAACATAAAAGTTTTGATAGGGCAGGGACTTCCTGATTGGCAGGTGCTCTAGTGCTGGCCAGCCAGGTGGCTTTTGGTAAATGTATATCTCTAATGCTTGAAGGTCCCACCACCCGCTGCTCTCAGCATAGTCTTCAGCAATCCTTTGCATCATTCCATCTTCCCAGAGGCTGGGGCATGGTGTGGGATGTCATGCATCCTCTCAGTGCCAAGTGTCTATGAGACTGTTTCAGAAATGGGTACCACTGTCTGAGTCAGTGATTTCTGGGATGACATATCTCCCCAAAATTTTCTTTTCAAGGCCCAGTGTAGTGTTCCAAGCGGTGGCATGGGGCACAGGTTATGTTTCCAGCCATCCAGTGGTTGTTTTCACCGTTGTAAGAAGATGGTTCTTGCCTTGGCAGGTTTTTGGGGCTGTTTATATATTGAGTAAAATTTTCTGTGGTGTAGAAGATCCCTTTGGCTAGTTCAGGTCACCTGTTCTGCCCATGCTCCCTCATGACTCCTGTGCACCTGCTGAGAGCAGAGCACAGGACACTGAAAAGTCCTTCAGTCAGGCTAAGCCCTGCTCAGTCCCACATGGAGTGTGTTAGCAGTTAGCATTGTACTAAATTAAAAATAAAGCACTGTACCAGCTACTAAGAAGAAAATTAACTTTATTTCAGCCAAAACCAGGGTGTGTTGACACATGGGTGTCAACTGGGCACTCTTCAGAGGGAACAGAAGGAAAGAGGCACTTTCAGGGAGGGCTTTGACTGGTCTGCTTTAGGCATCTACCTTGGCAGGACACACCTTAAAGACTCTGTGTCTCTTCACTGAGTAAGTGGGGCAGGACTCTACTCTGTAGGTGTCTAATGCAGGGTGAAATGAATCCTGTTTTATTTCTCTCCAATTTCATCCCATTCAGAGTCGTGCAGCTGCAGATTTCAGCTATAGCAGCTAGTTTGGCATCAGAAACTGAGGGGGGTGATAAATGAGTTGGATCAGGACTAATTTCCTAGGATCTGCACAGACAATAGGGAATTTCTGCACCACCTAAGCACAGCTCTCAAAATAAGATAATTACCAGCCTCTCTGTCCCACTTTCACAGTTTTATAGCTTTGATCATGGGAGCCTTTGAGCCAGGCTCCTGACTCCCACATTACATATGTACAGACTCCTGCACAACAAGCCCATTTTGCCTAAGGACCCCCTGGGTGTGACTTGAGAAATAACACTAGACTAAAATAGGATTTTAATTTTCTCTAAATATAGTTCAAGTAGCCAGGCACATTGCTGCTGGTGGATACTTGGATCATATGATCAACCATGAACACCTCCTGTAAATATCTTTCCTGCAATAAATACCACAGAATTTAGTTTGCTGTTATTTCTAAAAGCAAATTTCAACTTCTGGAAGCTAAACAGCCTGAGCTACTTCTCAGGATGAGAAGAATGACTGAAGGGAGTGGGTAGATGTGTTCAACAAAACAAGCAGCACAATACCTTCATAGAGGTGCTTTATTTTTAATTAAAGAGGACTCTTGTAAGTTGCCACTGTGCCTCAGTCTTCCTCACTTTAAGAGATTATGGCAGAGCAGTGCTCTGCAAGGTGGAAGATATTAAAATTGAAAATGTTGTTCATTTAGTGCTGCTCCAGTACTGTCCATCTCTCAAGGTCATTAGCAAATCTGCCTAAAGCCTCATTTGACAGGCACTGAAGTTGCTCGAGTCTAAGCACTGTAAGGCTCAGTGGAAATGATGAGATTTCACAAGCTATATTCAGCTTGCTAAGATATAAGCAGACACCCTCTGGGCACACTCAGGTCTCTCAAGCTGAGCAAGCTAGCCCAGGAGCCAGGGCTGACTTGGCCACTCTGTGACATGTTCTCAGAATGACAGAACAGAAGCCAGCAGGTCAGAATGATGGCCATTAGACTGTTTCAATTCACAAAAAAAAGTTTTATTTCACCTTGGGCTGCAGATTCAGTATTGCTTATTTCAGGAAAAAGCAGTAATAAATAATGAGAGAAAACACCAGATTTTCACAAGATAAATAGTCCCAAGGGCACATGCAGGACAGAGGTCCTTTTTTTCCCATGTCTTGCAAAAGAACTGGCTTCATACTTGTTCTTTGTTCTTTTGTCCTACTTCTTGCAGAAGCATCTTTGTTGAGACTTTAAAAAATGGCACAGACCATTATTTACACTCCTGAGTTTTGCTCAGTCATCCTCAGGAATGGCTCTTTATTCCAGAAAAATGGGAGAGCTCCCTGGACTGCTCACACTGGAGACAGTGGCAAGCTTTGTTGTGACCCAGGCTTTTCTTGTCACATATAAAATGTTGACAGGAATTAGTCTCCACTGGAAACCCCTGCCTGCCTGAGACAGAGGACAATCCTGTGTTTAAACAATCCTTAACAATCCCTAGGAATAGGATAGTGGAAGGATCTGCTGGGACAAGTCTCATCTCCAGCTGTCACATATTATCAAGTTCTATCTATAAGCTCATCATGCTTCAAAAAAAAAAAAAAAAAAAAAAGGAGAAAGAGAGAGAATAAAACCCCCCAAAACCTCCAACACCATAAAAATATTTTTGTCCTTATTACTGCTACTGGAGGTTGTTTGCTGCAACAATAAGGGACACTTTTCTAACTTTCAGACATTTATCCATTAGCAGTTAGTACCTCATTTTTCTTATAGCTGTATTCCTCAAATGAACTCATTCTTGTATTTCCCTGGTGTTGACTCCCTGTGTTTACAGCCACATCTCTTCTCACTCGTCCTTCTGCAGGATGAGACAAGCTCCCAGCTCAGTCAGACTCTTTCCAAGTGGTGAACTCTCCTTTCCCAGATCACCACCATGACCACTCTGTGACTGCTGCATTATAAACTCATCTGTCTTTGCTAAGGGGTGAGGAGAATGGTGCAGTATTGCAGCACAACTTAACACTTCCCTGCTGGAGATACTTCTCCTGAGACACTCCAGGAGTGCCTTTGCCTTCCTCACACCTGCACCATTCCTATGGCTCATGTTCAGCTTTTATCTGACAATTACATATCATTCTTCTTAGTTACCTCCTGCTGACGAGCTCCCAGCTTATTGCAGAAATCCATCTTGTTATCCCTAAATCCCTGCTACAACAAAGTATTTAAGTTTCTAATTCCTATTTAGACATCTCCTAACGTCCCACTGAAATCAGTAGGGATCAACTGATGCTACCCTGCTCCCACTGAAATCAGTGGGAATTTGGTTTTGTAGCATAGAGTACACTAAGCTATCAGCTTTTCTCTAAGATGCTCATAATAGAAACATTATCAGCAGGAGATAAGACACCATGAGCCTTAATATTTCTAATAATTACTTTAGGAGTAATAAATCAGAAGGTGCTTTTAAAGACCTAGTAATGAATTCAGAAAACAAAATAAGTATGCACACTGATTTGAAAGCATGTAGTCTTTAAAAAAACCTAAAAACTATACTAACTGAAAAGCCTTTTTTAGTAAGGGAAAAAAATGGTAATACTATGTCAGAAAATACAAACTACTAATAATAATGATAATAATATAACAGTCCTAGCTTTTCTTCTTGAGTCAGAAGGGCCAAGTGAAGCTTCACTGAAAATAAAATTGTCCATCTAAACCTTCTGATCCCCTAAATCTCTGTTGGTACCCCCAGGAATTTTCTGTTTCAAAGCTCCTGTGAGTGAATCTTAAAAGACAGTGACTTCAGAGAGAGTGATCTTTGATTATTGTATTCTCTACGCCACTATTTCTGACATTTTCCAAAACTTCCATATGTTTTTCTTAGTGCTACAGTCTAGCCTTGCCAAATTGCTAAATTACTACAGGGTGATATTGCTTGGGATATAATTTGAAAAAAATAAGGCACAAGAAGAGAAAAGTCTTTGATGGAAAAATCACGATAATTTAAGAATACGTTACTCCAAACAAGCCCAAACCAGACAATTATTTGTTGGAAAACCTAGACTGTAATAATATTACTAATCATTGGGTTCTGCAAAGTAATCAAAGTGTGTTCTTTACTTCCAACCTTCTTTATAAACATGAAATGATGTAGTAAAATATGAGAAAAGATTGCATTATAATAATTACATGACAGCTCTGAAGCAGAGGCATGTCAGTCTTCTTCTAAGGCAATTTTTTTCTTGGAAACTTACCCAGGATAACTGGCATTTCTTCATGCATTAGAGAAAAGCCACTGTTGCAGAAATGGTTGCAAGAAAGAGGTAACAAGCTCTGATGCTTCCCTGCAGCTCATGCAGAGGCAGGAGGAGAGCACTGAGCCCTAGGTCTGCACCCAAACTCCCACCTATTCACCTCTCAGTTAAATGAGAGGACTCAATTCCAACATAATTTCCCTTAACAAAGGTCAAAAATGTTCATAGTATCTAGCTGTGGTGAGATTTCCCTGCCAAAAGATGTTTGGGAAAAAACTGAAATACTTCCCTATGAGAAAACCCAAGCCAGACACAAAGGGTGATGAAGTAAAGATGTGTCCCAGGAGACTTCAGGAGATTCAGAGCAGCATGAAGATACAGATGAAAGTTTTTTCCATCTCTCAGGCTTTTTAAAATAACTTAGCCCCCAAAAAAGTCCAGATTTGTAGTTTCAGAGGTAACTTGGTGAAGCTAGTGCTGTATATTAAAGAAGCACTAGCACTAATTAGTGAAGTAATATAACTCCAGGAGTGTCCTTTTATATTTGTGTGTGTATGAGTGTGCACATAGATGTGTATATATATTTTATATGTATGTATATGTATATATGTATATATATATACAAATACAAAAATAATGGAAGACAGAGAGATAAGAGATGCTCAGGTACTTCTTAAAGAATCAAAGAAGATGCATAGACGTGCAAATAGCAGAGATATGTTGACAGAAATACTCCTGTTCTGCGGATTAAGAGATGGATCCTGCAGGGTGGCACAGGCCATTGCAATCTTCCCCAAAATCTAAACTAAGTTTGTGTTTAATGAGGATAACTAATCTCCTTGTAAAGACTTCAGGTGAGGGAGAATTCAGCACCTTTACTGATAGCTGCTAAATAGCTAATTTATCTCACAACTAGGACATTGCCATTTTTTTCTAGCTTAAAACACATCCTGTCACAATATAAGAGAATACAAGGCTGGGAGAGACCCCGAGAGGCCTCTTAATTCATCTTTTTTCAGGTAGGGGTCAGTTTTACCTAACATGCTATTGTATATGATGTTGGTTCTCAGCAATCTGCAGGGACACAGATAAGACCAAATCCCTCACTCCCACTTTCTCATAAATAACCTGAATAGATTGTGTTCTTCATATTTTATAAAGAAAGGTCGGTTTCATAGTTCTCAATTAGTGTTTGGGTCTGGTCCTCTTTTGGGCTTCCTTTATTTCTATATCTGTTTGGAAGGATGACAGCTCAGTTGGATGAAATATTTAGTTCATGAACCATCCAGTGTTGTGTCTGAAGAAAGGATGACTCTCCTACAAAATTTTTTTTTTAATATATCTCCTGCAGAGACATTTTTGTTCTTTAATTCCTGTCCTTGCACCTTGAGGCTTAATTTTCTGGATGAAAACTAAAAACCCACACCTTTATAATCATTCCTCTCATAACGTGTTGAAAAGCAAATATATATCACCTGCCCTATCAGTGGTGAAGCCATCATATGTTTTCTGACCAAGAGCTGGTGACCAGACAAGTCCTCTACTAATGGCCTCATCTAGCAATAGCTACATTAATAAGTCCATTTCCAGTTGTGGCAGTGAGATAGTTTTTCATCTATCTATTTTTTGCCCTGTTGATTCCCTTAAATTCAAGATTTTAATCAGTGTGTCAGGCAGTATTAAGTGAAGGGCCTTGGAGAAATCCAAAGGTACCTCCTCAGCACAGCTGTCTTAATCATCCAAACCTATAATCTTATCAAAAAGGGATAACAGACTTGTTTAACAAGATGTACATTCCATTAAAACCATTTTGCCTGGCATCAATTACCTTCTTAAGGTCTAACTCTTCACTGACAGAGTCCTGAACTTACTACCCCACTGCCTGGCCCATAAGAAACATCAGACTGACTGATGGTCTCTGGTTTCTCCCTTTTCTCTTTTACACAGGAATCAAAAAAAAAAAAAATTGTTTGAAGATACAGACTGCCTTATTTACCAGGATGAATTATCAACTAACCACTGCAGATCTGGGCAATTCTTGCTTCATCCTGCCTTGTAAATAATTTTCTTTATTTGTTTATTTGAAAAAATCTGGTATCAACTTCTGCTTCATATCTTCTTTTGATATAGATAGGGTTTTTTTTAATCCACATTACCTGGGCTTAGACTTTCTTGTTTTGTATCTTTCAAATATAGAACAGAAATATCCGCAAATAATTTTTCTTTACAATTTTTGATCTTATATATACTTACAGTATTATTTTATATCTGAATCCAGTAGATAACTTATTCACAGAATTCACAGAATGACTAAGTTGGAAGAGACTTTCAAGATCATTAAGTCCAACCCATGCCCTAACACCTCAACTAAACCTTATACTTGACCTTATACTTAGCTTTTCTTTTCTTCCCTAAAATATTTCTTCTCATTGTTTGTAGTCCTGGCAATTGTTGCTATTCTATTGACTCTTTAGCTTTTCCTATCAATTTCTTTATTATATTTTAAAACTTGTAACTTTCATTTGCAGTTTTAAACTCCCACTTCTTTCCTGTTCTTTACATTAAGGAAATGCTTCTTTCATAGGTGCTTTTTCATACAGGCTGCCTTTAAAAAAACAACCAACCCACCAACCAGCCCAAACAACTCAATTTTCCTATTTTGAGTTTGGCAGATCATTATTTTATTGACCTTCAGGAGTATTCAGATAATGAATTTACAGAGTTCATTAAGCTTTGCCACTTGTGTTCCCACATTGCAAACAGAGGTTTAAGGAGAAGACATTTGTGTCATCCAGTGAAAGACAGGCAGAAGTTGTAGCTGCTAAACATCTTACACTTCAATATTCCAAAGGTGTATTCCAGCAGTCTTTCTGAGCTGGAATCATATATGAACACATAATGGTTACATAAGATGAGATAAAGATGGTCTTCTCTTTTTCCTTTCCCTTCCAAATTTACGGAGCCAAAAGGATCTCCCTCTATTCCCCAGAACCTTTCCTCTTTACAACCAAGAGGGATGTCTGTCCCATTTGCAATGTGTCCCAGGTTCTGTGTAATGAAGTTTCTTATGATGTCACCAGTTACAGGGCAGGTCACTGCCAGGTACCAGGGGACTGTCCCTCCGTACCTCAGGATCACATCTGTAGTTAAAACTTCCTCACCTTCTCCTGGAAAGGTGCTACACTATTCTATTCTTCTTTTTTTCAGAAGATCTGCCTAATTTTCCTAAGACTGTTCACCTCTTTCAGCCAATCCTAGCTACTTTCTGAGTCATCCATTTTGAGTTGCACAGAGCTTATTTTCTTTCCCATTTTTGAACCTGTCAGTTCTTGTATATTATCCTCTACCTAACCACATGGAGATATCATTTCCTTTTCTCTCCTTTTCCAAGCCGTTTCTGCCTCCATGCCGTGGTGATACAACTTCCATTTCTGAGACAGAATGTGCTGGACTGTTGTGTGTATCTGGATGTCAAGGAAGTCATGTCTGCTCCTGACATATACGATCAGCTATTTCTCAAGAACATAATTTTTCTATATCTTATAGGCAAAGACTCTCTCTTCAGGCAGGATTTTCTAATTCATGTCATGACCATTGATTTTTCTACAATACTTGATAGTGAATTAAACTTGTCCCTAGAAAGAAAGACCACCAACCATTCTCCCATTAATTACCATGTAAAATCCATTAACTAAAGAGCTCTTACACCCTTCAGCTGAAAGAGACTAGAAAAATATATTTAATAGTCAGTTTCTCACAAAGAAAATGGAAATATCTACTGATATTTCAGACCTAAAGAAAATGTAGCTTTTTGGGAAGATTATCTGAGTTTGTTTCACTATAAAATTGTTTATTTTCAGAAATCTAGACAGGCAAATTGCCCACTTTTCCTCAATTGGGCTGAGATATTTTTTGTAAGTGTAACAAGTAGAAAGCTATATTTGAGTACACTATGACATCTCTATAAACAAAGCATACTGGGGGGAGGGATGGAAATGCACTCTGATTTCCACTTAAGGTTCAGACTTACCACCCCTGAATACATGAAACTTCTTACACTTTCAGCACATGGATGCAGGATGAAAAGAGGGGTTGCACAGTAAAACTTCCTACCAAAAAATGCAATGTTGAAAGCTGTCTGTTGAGTGGCCCATTCTTTGTGTAAATTGCAGATCATTAAAATGTTACAAACAGAGATCTGCTTCTTAAATCTGGACTTTTGAAATGAGAAAAAGGAGATGCAGAATCTAGGTCATGTAATTTCAGGATCCACAAATGTCAACAAAACTTCATAGTCTGGGGTGATTAACATTCAACTGCATCAACTGCTACAAAAATTTTTTGTTGTTGTTGCTCCACAGCCTTAAAGATGCAACCATAAAACTGTTCTGTTTACCAATTGTGATGCTGGATTGGGTTTCTCCTGATTGGTTCCAGACACAATTTTCAAAATTCCTACACTGATTTTCAATATTTGGTTTATAAAACACTGGAGGAGGATGAAATGAGGAGTAATGAACCTATTTGTGTGCATCGTTGAATCTGAGGGTGAAGGCATCAGGGTACTGAATTCTTAGGTCTTTTAAAGTAGCTGCATCACCAAGTTTTTGTGCTGTCTGGTCTCGATATGAGGGCACACAGGAGGGCAGCATGAGTTTTACTGTACTTCAAAACCTTTATTCCTTCCTTGACTTACCCTCCACTGTATGAGGGAAGAAAAGGGATTAAATCCCCTCCTGCCTGGATTAGCTGTGGAGGTCAGGCTGCTGCACTTCCCCAAGTACTATTCTCTGTCAATGGATCTCAGATCCACAGCCATGGGCCACTGAATAGTTTTGGTGGTACTGTGATTATTTTAGTGTAGGTATGCAAGGATTGATGGATTCAAAACTCCAAGGGCACTTTGTGTCTCAATGCCTTCCAGCAGCTGGGGTGCACCACATCATTCACTGATAGATCAAGGTACCATGCTGGAAAAGCACCAGTGTTGGAAGGGGGCTGCAGTGCAAGAACAAGTCTGGACCTGTTTGTTCAATTGTCTGTGGGTGTTTTGAGCATGGAGCTTCTGCAAGAATGGATCCTAAAATCAGCAGGTTATTGCTTGGCAGGTTCTGCCATGTGTACTCTTTGCTGGAATTCCTCTGTGTGTTTCTGGCCCTGCCTTGAAGTATATACTGTCAATTTATTACCACACCTGCTGTCCCCAAGGTGTGTTTCAGAATGACTCCTCTTTGACTCAGCATTATTACCATTCCCTCCCATCACCATTTAAGTCATATCCCCTCCCTGCATTTTTCCCATGTGAATTTAAAGGGGTTGAGGAAGCAGAGTTTAATCACTGAGCTCCACTGGCTTTATTATGTTATGGCATTGAACCTCAAAGCTTGGCAGTAGAGGAACTTCATAATAAGTTATAATGATCCATCTTTTCTTATGTATGGTGAATTTTAAGCCCCCTTCTCTGATAATTTATTATTTCTACTTGTTATATGAATTATTTTATTCTGCCAAGCTCTAACATGTAGGAAAAATTGCTATGAAGCAATATAGATCTAGACATGCTTCCACCAAAGATAAAAACCCAGCCCCTGGCAATTTTGTTGGAATCTCACAAACTTATAGGATTGTTTAGACGAAAATTGCTTCATTACTGAAGTGATTTATAGTGTTATCTACAGAGCTAGCTTTCAAGACTCGTACACACACAAAGATAACATCCAGTCTCAATTCCTAAAATAAATTCCTGTCACCGTGAGATCTTAGGGAATTGCTGGAACCTTACCTTCCTTGGTCTTCTGGATTGGTCTCCCAAACTCTGTCTTGACTATGGTCTGGGGTCTGAGAGAGGGCACTGGTATGGTATTTATTGTCTGAGTAGAGAAACAACATGTGAATGTCTGTTTTGGCTTGAAGCCTGAGTTAGGTATGGAAGATCATTCCTCGGGACTGGCATAGGCAGTACTCTTCTGGGAAGCAGCTTGTGAAGGGTCCAGGCTCTGCCAAAGTAAAAAGGTGGATGCCAGAAGGGACATTTATGCATCTCTTGGAAGGCATCTGCAGCGAACAGATTCGCAACTTCTAGGCAAAGGATCCCAAAAAAAACCCTCTGCAAAGCACATCCCAGACTCTCACTTCCTTTCATCAGCCGCAGCCTTTGAGGGTGATGGAGATGCTGCCCATACCATGCTCCTGGCTTTTGTTGCTATGGTAATCCAGAAGCTTTTTTCAGGACACAGCTTTAAAAGTTCACTGTTTACATTGCATTGCTGTCTTTTTTTTTTCATTCTGGTCATCTTTTTTATTTCCCACTCTCCCCATTCCCATGGAATGTCCACATCATTAAATAATTAACACCCCATTCCATTACACATCGGGGATAGCATCGTAAATATCAGCCATAAGATGCAATTCAAAAGTACAGAAATTCCCCTCTGATTTGAAATTAAACAGGGGAAATGTTCAGCCCTGAGATCATATTCTTCAGTTCACTTGCATTTCTGTATCTCTCACAGCAAATAAATTTAAAAACTTAATTTGCATTTCAATTTTTTTGTCATTCCATACTTACTGTATTTCACTCCACATAAAGAATGAAAATAGACTGTGAAATTTACTGGAAGCTAAAAAATCTGGCTCTTCTTTTCTAGCAAAATGATGCAGTATTTGGCTTATAAACCCAGCAAGGGAATAGCTCCAATTAAAATTGTTTTCATTGGAATGCTTAAATATGGAAATATTTCTATTGGTTTGAATCTTCATTTCACAGAACTTAAATTCAGCTCTAACCTGATGTGTTGGTACAATTTCTGAAAAATCCACATATTCTCTTCCCAGCCTGCAGACCCTGAAGTTGACTAACACTTAAAGGGAGGTTTTTAAGTAAAATTGCTGAGGCTTATCTGATGACAGCAGGGCCCCATGCTATTTCTGAGCTTAGTGATAGACTTTAAAACTTCTACAAAGAAAAAATTTCAAGCAAGAAAAAAATCTCACAATATATGAGCAAAGAAGAATTTGGGAAATGTATTGGAAACAAATCTGAAACAAGGCAGTCCTCTTTTCTGCTAGTTAGTTGGAAGTGGAATAAGAATTTTTCAGGTTTTTCATCTCCTCTGGGCTGGAATTAACCTACCTTTCAAAGTTCTTTAAATCCAAAAAAATGTAGGACAAAATCCAAAATTAGCTCTGTGGACTGATTTCCATCCATTAGAATTTATTTTTTTGCAAAACAGAAATCTCAACTTCATTATTTCCATGTCCAAAACCAACAGAGAATGCTTCCAAATGTAGACATACGGATTTAGTGTACTTCCACTGAAAACATGTGTAAATCTCCAGTTACTTTTCTTTGCCTGGAGGAAAATTCCTTACTCTTCTTACTCCTTGAAACTGACTGCAATAACAACACAAAGGATGACTTCTGAAAATTAGGAATTGCTTGTGATGGAAGACAGTAGCCAGGAGGTCACCTTAGCAGAATATCTTTAATGATGTTTGAGATGCTCTTTCAGCACCAGAAGGACTTTCTGACAGACAAAAATAACGTTTCTCCCTTATGATATGCAACATATCTCTGTAACATGTTGCTTTGAAGGCTTGCTTTGTTTGGGGATTTTTAAACTCTCCAAGGAGAAATTCCACTGGCAGTCTTTATGTTGGAGAAATGAGTCAGGGATAAGTGCTGATCTGTGGAAGTCACTCCTGCTACTAATTAATGCATATCCTGTGAAGATTTGAAACAATAACATCAACTCTGTCACCAGCATGAAAACAGAGTGTATCTGTTGTTCAGCAGAGAAGAAATATCTTTTCCTGACTACCTGTCAACAAGTAATCACAGGGTCCTTCAGAGGAAGAAAAGGTGGCAAACAGAACAGTTTCTTCATCAACCATTTTGAATGAGCAGGGAATCCTGACTCAAGTTTTTTGTGTCTTTTATTATAAGTCAAGCTAAAGTCTAAGAATTTTATCTCAAAAACTCTGTCCTCCACAGTAATCATTATTATACATGGGATGTGGTACAGCAGCTCATTGACTGGACCTCAATCCAGGGAGCTCTGAAGGAATGCATAAGGGAGTGGGGCATCCCATGAGATATGACTGAGATCATTTCCATATTGCTGGCCACTTGAAGGCAAGGAGGGAAAGACTAATCCCCTGTCCCTACTCCCAAAGCACAGGAAGAAGATGCCATGTGGCTGGGGTTGGCTGTCATCCACCACACTCCTTGGCAGTCCTCTCCTTGACCCAGCGCCAGTTCAGAGCTCTGCTCTGCAGCCCAGAGCAAGGCTCTGAGCCTGAGCTCTGCTGTGAAAGCACTGATTGAGAAACAGAAGCAAACGATGAGGTCCCAGAGGACTGGAAGGAGGTAATTTTAAAGATGAAGAGGTCATCCAGCAGTGAGAACATTTGCTTCCAAGGGGATAATTTGAGCTAAGCTCCTGGCCTCCCACAGACTTCCAGTGTGCAATCAAAGACAAATTATAGGCCCTACTTATATTCCAGGTCCCCATGTACAGCATGAGTGCAATTGTATTTTCATTTCTTCATGGAAATGTTGGGAAGATGGAACGGAGAGGTGCTGCCACAGTGCAGCAGTTTCATCCATGACAGTCTATAGGATCTGAATGGGACACAAGTGTGGATCTTCTGTGAAGCTGGAGGGAGCTAGAATGAGACAGTGGACTGCCGGGCCAGGAATTACCACAGGAGAGAAACTGAGATCCAGAATAATAGCTTTTTACATTCCCAGAACAATTTCAGAAAATGACAATAGTATCAATAAAAAGTATTCACAGCTCTGTTACACCCAAATAACCAATGCAAAGCTCAGCTAAATGTCAGCTCTCCTCTACTGTTATAAACGAGTTTGTGCAATGCTGACAGTCAGAAACAAACCATTTAGGGGGATGAAGAAGATTGTAATAAGAAATGTCAGGGAGACAGAAATATCTGTTCCACTCACAATTTCACCCTGAAGAAACATTTTCCTACAGCATGAGACTGGGGATGAAAGGGAGTGAAGGAAGGCTAGAATCCTGCCATAGAAAGTCCCTGTTAGAGAGAACTCTATGTATCTATAAATCTTATAAGCAGGTTTTCTTGCTCAGCATCAGCAAAAAGACAAAGTCACAAGGAAAGGTGTCATAACTGAGAAGAAATTCAAAATTTAATTGTTTGTTTATTTGAACCAGAATGAACATCAGTCATATTTTCCATTGTGCTCACACTTGTATCTGAGACCTTGCTGAGTGTTAGTGTGTTTAACCTCACAAAATCCTTTGGCAGGGTAGGTACAGTGGGAGGACAGCCAAATGCCAAACCCACCAGTGAATAGGTAACCATGGCCTGGCTGCCTTCTGTGCTTGTGCCAAGGTGCAGCACAGCCAGCCAAGGGTGGCAGAGATGGAGGGGACACATGGTGGCTGCAGGGGGCCACGGGCCATGCTTTGCCCTGCTTATGGCATCAGCCTGAAAGCAGAGAAGGAGGGATGGTTCATGTCTTCAACCATACTAGGGGTGCCCCTCATCCAACCCAGTGTAGACCTTAGAGAGACACATCCATCTTAAACCTGAAATTTCCTCACCAGATATGCCCACATTGTTCATCTTGCCCAAGGCTGCTGGGCAGCTTAGAGCAACCTCCACCATGGCAGCTTAGACCCCAAACCCATGAATAAAATGAGTTTGAGCAGTCACAGATGGTCAGCCTTCAGCCTTCCATCCTCATTAGAGCCCTGTTCTGTGAGTGTTTAAGGGACATTGTTAAAATGTTGGAGCGTAGGGGGAGGAAAGAAGCCACCACAGAGAATGCCATGTGTTATATTTGCCCTGCAGCTGCCTTTCATCAGCTGTTCTGCAGAAATGTGCACTAGCTCAAGAGGGAGCAGTCAGGGTGGGCACACCAAGGGTGTGAAAGGACATTGTTGAGGCATGGTTGAGCAGACAGGCCCCTTGTCCTGTCCTCTCAAGGGCTTCCTGGAACCGTGTCCAACTCTAGCAAGGGTTTTCTCCAGAGATTAGCAGCTTTCCTATTTTAAAATAATTTACACAAAAGCATCTTCCTTCCCTAAGACTGGTTATTTTTAGACAGAGAAAAATACACACTTTTATCTTCATAAATAATCAGAACCATATGGCCTAAGCATTCTAAAGAGATCAGTTAAACCAGCTTTCCAAGGGAGGGACTCTGTGTGTGCTCTATGTGCTCAGCAGAGCTGAGCTGTGTCAGGCTGGCAGCCTCAAAAACTGAGTGCAGGACTCACAGCCATCTCTACAGCCCAAGGTGTTCTTACACCACTGTTGCAAAGCTATATAAGGCTATAAGGCAGGAGACAGGTCATTTTTTGCATGGTTGTGTTTTGTTCCCGACTCAACACGACCAATAAGTGCCAAGACCAGACTTGGAGCTGCTAAAAAATCTGAGACAAATTGCAGCATGACAAGACAGTTAGAGAACTTGATATGAATAAAGGCTGAAGGAACTGGGTTTGTTAAGCCTTGAGAAGAGGAGGTTAGTGGGAATCTAATCATAATCTTCGAATACTTGAGGGTAGTTATAAATAAGAAGGTACTTTCTTCACAAGGATGAGCAGTGAGAAGACAGAAGGCAATGGGCACAACTGGATTGAAGACAAATTCCACCTGGATATAAACTATATGCTTCACTGTGAAAACAATTAAACATTGGAACCAGTTGCCAAAAAAAGGAGATGAGTCTTCCTCAATAGAAATATTCAGGTTTTGACTTGGCAAGGCCCTGATTGCCTATTCTAAAATCTGCTTTCAACAAAAGGTTGAACTAGGTGATCTCTAGAAGTCTCTTTCAGCCTAGACTTTTTTTGTCATTCTGTGATTCAGAGTGCATCATGTAAGACAACTCTCTAAGTGGATTAATTAAAAAATAAAATTTTCTAAGTCCATCAAATGGACTCAGTGAAATAGAGCTCATAGCCTGTGTCCTAAATATCAAGTTCTGCAAGCACAAAGTTTTGACTCTGCAGGACCTGAAGGTGCTTGCAAAGAGGAATGAGTTTCCATATTTGAAATAAATGTGCACAAAGTAATTCAGATCAGTTTATAGTTCACCACATTTTGCAGCAGAGCTGGTGTGGAGATGCCTGGGCCAATAGGGGAATCCCATTGTAGAAGGTCTTGTAGTCCACATGACAATTTCAGTATCAAATGCAAAAGGATAAACAAGATCAGCCCCCATGTTTCTATGGAAGTCAATGTTCCTTTTGCTGCAAACACCCAGCAACTTCTATAAATTCATCTGTTGGTTTCCACTCCCATCCTGCCACTTGGCAGGTCTGTGCAGAGCTCTGGAATATAAATCTCCAAACAGCCAGCAGGAATCATGCTGCAACCTGCACATGGGGGTTGAGGAGACAAACATATTCCCCAGGAGAGCTTGCTTATTTTTAGTTCTAGAGAACCCACTACAAATCTGTTGAAGAAAATAAAGACAGAGTCCCATGGTGTCAGCTAATGCTGTAAGTAGGAAGACAGATGCATGTATGTGCACAGTAGATTAGATGAGTGATCATTGCCAAAATCAGTCGGCGTATCTTTTTCAGGTCATAAAACTGTTTTTAATAGTAGGGCAGAAACATGCTAACATTGCTTCTCTGTTTACTTGTTTGTTCTAATTCCTTATCCCAGGAAGCAGTTACTTTGAGCATTTCAAACTGTATATAAGCAGTTAGCAAGCCTAAAAATTAAGAGGCTCTGCTGGAGAGTGAATGAAGGCCTTTGTGCTGCCCAACCTCCAGCTCTCCTTGGCCAGCTGAGATTTACCCTGATGTGGGGACTCTTTGATGGATGGTATAATGAGGCTCAGAGGGCTACTAATCCCCCAGGGTATAGGAGGGTCGAACAGAGGGTATGAAAGGCCACGCTAAAGCAGATTTCAGCAACTCTCAGCCAACAGCCACTTTGGCACCATTCCCAGCCAGCGTAGGTTAGTGCAGTCTCTGGGGTATTTCTAGCTGCTGAGTGTAGGAGTCCAAGAGGAGAAGAGAGAGTGAGTAGGCTGCAGCATCTGTACCTCCCTCAAAGTGCAGTGCCAACCTTCCCTTTATAGAGGCGCAGCTACATGCACATACAATCTCATCCTTGGCCTCACATGGCCAGGAGAAAATGAAACCTGTTGGGTTTGGTGAGGGGGATGGCCAGCAAACACAGACACAACAAGCTGGAAAGGCAGATTCCCAAAGGCTGTTGTGTCCCCAAACTGAAAAGAAAATTATTGATTTGTGCTTATAGCGAGGGCCATAAAGCCAATCAAAGTGATCAGCAGACACCTCTCGGTGTGCCTGCAGTAGTCTTTTTAGAGATTAGGAGAATTTCAGATACTTGATCATTGCTGCCAGCAAGGGACAATTGTACATTTATAGACATCAAAAGTTAAAGGATGACAGAAATAATATTGCCACTGCAGCTGTACAGAGCAGCAAAACAGTGAAAGATGACTGTGTGGCTCATCACTATGTGTTCCCTCATCTCACGGTAAATTAGACGCAGAAAAATTCTCCTTTTCCCTAACTCTCCTCTGGTCTTTTCATTTCCACCAACATAATTGCAAACTCCAGTCCTTTTGACTTGTACTGAAGGAGAGAGACAATCAAACACACACATTCCCTGAATTCTTGACTTTTAGGTTATTTACCTCTGTTATCTCTATTCAACCAGAGTACTGTAGGGGCTTTCTGTCACAGCAATATTTGTCACTGCACTGACTTCAACCTTTTATTTAGCTGGTACTTTAAAATGATTGGTTCTTTTTCTAAACAGGTGCTTAGTTTTAATCAGTGTTTAGCCCCATTACTCATCTAAGTATTCATTATTTCTCAGTTCACTGATGTTTAATCATCCCCATTTGATCAAACTGAGTTCTTCATCTGCTCTTCACAGCTTCCACGCTCTGACTCTGGTCCCTGGTGTACCCAGCTGCTTTTCTGCCTATAAAATTTCTCTATAGCCATTTTATTTTTTACTTCATGCGCACTTAGGATCAGGAGATGAATCCTTCCTTTGAGTGATTGCTTTAATATGCATCCTTTTTTTTTGCCTTTTGTGCATTACTTGCTTTTTGTACATGTGGGATTTGTGCCAAGAGGTGCTAATTCCTTATGATGTGGGTGTTGTAAGTGACGGGCGTTAATAAGGTTTGATCTGTGACTTTTACTTTACTGAACTTAAGGATTCTTCTTCACTTTAGCTGTCTCTTTAACACCTTTGATAGGTCTGTACAACTGTATATCAAGGCTTATTAGAGCAGTCTCATTGATATTGATATGTTTGGGACACACTCCTCTCAATCTCTCTTTGAACTAATCCTTTGATTGAAGAGCTTTTCATTTATGCTCATACTTCATATTTCTGCCTTGACTTCCAAGGAAAAAGCATCCAGTCATCCCCAAGACAGCCTTGGGAGGGCAGAACAAACTAGATCCCCAAAGAAAGCAGCCTGGCAAAGGAATAGCCATAGTGGCATCACATGCATTTAACCCTTACTTTCCCCACAGAAATTAGATTTAATTTTTTATGAGACAGGTTTTCCAGTAGTTACTAACAAGGATTTTCTTCCCAGAAATACTTTCCTCAGGTTGAGATCTAACCCTAGCAGCAATGACTCAACAGCTACTAACACCTAACTGGAAAGAAGCCAATAATTAAACTACTTTGGAGTCTTTGCAGAAAGTGATAGACAGAAAGCAACTCTGCACTTGACTCTGGGACCCTGACAGACTCCAGCCTTTCCTACATTTATGTATTGATCCAGTCATCATTGCAGGGAGCTAATGTGCGATTTCAGCAGCAAGAGTACTGCATTTTTCTGCATCAAGTTCTTGCAGTGCAAAATGATGTGGCAGCACAGTTTTGTCAGGGGGTTGGTGTTCACAATGTTAACTTAGATCCCATTCTGATCTCCATAAGCTGCTGCTTCTGCTGGTTTACTTGGTGCATTAAATGTTGCCTCGGCTACTGTCAGGGCTTCAGTGTAGATGCCTGCAGCTGAACTGTTTAGATTCTCTCTGTAGTCAGTGGATAGAAAAATTAATTTCCACAGGGCAGTTCATTCCATCTGGGAATAGGTGTCAAATCTGAAAAGAAAATCTGTCAAGACACAAGGACTAACCCAAATGTTGACCTCTGTGTGTTGTAAAGTGCTACATTCATATTCAGATAATATTAATCCCAACCTTGCCTTCTCTTCAATGACTTTTTGCAGTGCTTTTTACCTTCTCATGATGTTTCCTTGGAACAGAAGAGCCCAGGGTAGTTCTCAGCTTCACAGCTCTCTGCAGACTCACTGCTCTGGACTCACTTTATTGGCCCAAATTTAAAGAGAGTGAGAAAGTGTTGAAAAAAGTCTTTTAAAGTCTCTGTCCTACCAACACCCCTGAAATCTGTTGGTTTCTGTGGTAACATTCCAGAATAGGAGCTGAGTTATTCAGAATTCATCCTATTTCAGCAGAAAAAACCTACAAGACCTACAATTCTCCACAAGTGCTCAAGTTCTGCATTTTGGGATGGTCCTGAAAACTGAGAGAATGGGAAACTCACTCACCATTAAGTCCACAAGTTTGAGGACTTTTGACAAGGCTAGGCCAAGTCCCTGCAGCCTTCAGAATCTGAGCTGGACCAGATAATTACTGTTTGTCAGGACCAGGATAAATCTCCTCACAGAATTCTCCTCAAGGAGCAACAGGTCATTAAGTTAATAACAGTAATTGAAAACTATAATTAGCCTACCAACAGGGACACTGAGAAAAAATTATGGAAGAGCCATTCCTTTATCTCTTGGTCCCTGGGATGTCCTAACATTGCAGACTGTGCCACCCTGAAAAGAAGGATCCAAGGAACAGGAGCTCATGTCACAAGGAGTCACATCCATGTCCATAGCAGAGAAATCAATGAATTTACATTGATCTAGGGTACCATCTGGAAATTGCAGGGTTTCTTTCCACAGCACCATATCCTGCTGTGCTGTCACTTATCTTCCATATGCTGTGGGAATAAATAAAAAATTTAGCCTCCAATGGCCTTTAAAGCCACTAAATACCACACAGAATCTTTTTTCTAATAATCATTTACATTTCATTTGTGTCTATTGAAATGGAAGAGAAGAGAGAAGGAAATGCACCTGTATTTATTTATCTTATGATTTCCTGATGATTTTGTCAGACCTGCTGTCAATTAGTCATCAGTTTTGCTGTCAAAGAGAATGTTTTTCTCCTCAGAGTTTCACTGGGTTATGTGCATGTTTTGATTGTCTATTGGAAATTCCTTGCTTAAACTGTGCACTGAGGGGATAAAAAATCTGCAGTCAAAGAGAATAAAACTCCTAAGGACTCAGTTCTCTGCCATCCTGTACTAAATTTGGCCATTCACAGTTGTGCTAAGCAGATGTAAAGCTCACAACAGGAGTGAGCATCCACTTTGCAGTCACGTAAGTGAACCCACAGGGTGCCAGGCCCAAGGAGTTGAATCTTTGTATTGAGAATCTACCAATTATGGAAGAAAATGGGCTTTCAGCATTTATGTATTTAAAGTAGCTCTGTGTGTATATGTGTGCATAAACAGAGAGAAAATAAGAATTTCAGACTGGCCATGCATCAGCCAGTCTGAGCTGAAGCCATCTGAGTCATCAAGAAGCTTGGCAAAAACACTGTGACGCAAATGTTAACATGCCTCTGAAGAGATGTTGTTTTCTATTTCCAACAACTGGAAGAGGATTCATCTGTAATGGTCAGATGGGAGGTAATCAAGAGAATCAGTGTTGCCTGGGGTCCGTTTATCCCATCCCAAGGTAGGTAGGATGAATCATTCCTGATCATTTGTTATGTAAAGACTTTAGATGCATAAAATCAGGGTTAATTTTACCATTGAGGTTTCCATCGGAGTAAGAAAGCTTCATAATCTCTGAAGAAAAGAAAATATCCTCATGGATTTACTATTTTTGTCCTACCCAAAGCAAACATTATTTGGTTTGGCTCTTTCACATAAATTAGAACAGAGAGTAACTTTAGAGACCAGAACTCCTGAAGTCATTAAAAGTGACTTCTGTGAGCATTGGTAAGTTTTGAATCAAGCCTGAAAGAATCAGATCTTTAGACCAAATACCTGCTTGAGATGGAAGTCACGCTTTTTAGCATTGGTCTCTGCCCCTCAGACAGACTTGTTTGACATGAGACCCCCACAACACTTTGCCCCTTTACCCGCCTGCATTTGCTCTGGAGCTGTTGCTGGACTTTCTCACTGTGAAGCCATGGTGGATGCTGGATCAAGACCTCTTTCACAGAAACACATTCGATTGTTTTTCTAATACCAGTTTAAGTTCCCTAAACCTGAGTGTGCAGAAACATGTCAGGGGAATGCGGGAGGGAGAGCAGAAAGGGACAGATACACCTTGGGGAGGCATTGTTGCCAGTGCTTCTCCTTGGCTAAAGCATGAGGGGTTTGGTCATGCATGGGAGTCTCACATGTTGAATGGCCTGATAACCCCTGAGCTCACACCCTGCCACAAATGCTTTTAGGTACTGTACAAGAGAGCCTTTGTTCCAAGTATCATATAATGAAAAAATCTTTGGTATTCCATGGTAATGTGAATCACTTGATCCAATATTTAGCAACTTAAACAGGTGCCAAGCAGTAGAGTTATTTGGGCATTTTCCAGAAGCATAGTGTATCATTGGGAAATGCCACTTTGCTGAAATGGAGATTTCTCTTGGGAACGTGTCAGTTTTGATGAAATTTTCTTAAGAAATGTTTCCATGGTAGGACAGGATTTGTGGTCAAAATGCCAAAGAGAGAGAGAGAGAGAGAGAGATGTTTTCACTCCTCTTGGAAAGCAAATAAGTTATTTTTAGGGCACCTGGTGAGGTCAGGACGTGCAGACCCAAATGCATACCCAGAGCACATCTTTGGACTGCCCAGTTATCTGGTTGGGTATCTGAGCAGTCCATTTGCTGTTCTCAGCTGACTTCAGCATCCTCTATAAGAGCTACTCTGCATTCCCCAAATAACTGGTGGTGTAGGAATATGAACCCCAGTCCAAACAAGGCTTGAGACTCAGCCAAGCTCCTTCTCCTTTCCTGGCCAAATATTATTTATTCATTAGGAATGTAGTCATTGGAAGGAGTAGTTATTCCTCACTTAGCTTTAGTGTGCGTGCCCAAGTCTCAAAAGCTGTGGCTATGCAACACCAAAACTTGTACCATGTCCATGTTTACAGCCATGCCTAATTTGCCTTCCCTCCACACAGCAGCCTGGTGGACACCCTGCAGCTTGCATGTTGATTAAAAAGTGCTGAGCAGCAACATGAGAGACAAAAATGTCCACATGTTCTGGAGGGCACATCCCAGCTCCACCTAAATCCAGTAGAGGACCCTGGTGAAGGTCCAGGGGTGGGTCTGGTCTGAGATGCAGGCTGAATGCCATCTCAATAAAGACAGCAAATGCAGACACTGACCTCAACCGAAGTTAAAGACATGGGTCACAGTGGATGACAGCTGCTAGGGTTGTGTGGATCCACTTCCTTAAATGAATTAGATGAAATTAGGAATAGACTTATTTCTTTAAATTTAGTGAGTGGTGCTAGATATAAGTTTTTGAGTTTGGCACGTCTCTGATATCTCCAGTTAAGTGAACTTCTGACTTTTTTGCTGGTAAATTTCCATAGTTTTGCATTCTTAATGTCATCTCAGCAGACAAAGACCACAGATTTTTTTTTTCTTTTTTTAAACCACAAACCATTTTGTTATACCCAGAGCTCCTGAATGAACCACATTGTGGGCAATAATCTGTGAGAATTTTTTAAAGCTTTCTCCATGGAGTAAACATTATTTGCAAGTACATCATCCATCAGGGTTCTCTGAGGTATCGTAGTGATCAGCAGAATAAACAGAATGTTTTTTATCGTGATCCCAGCAGGCTTTTTTCTTATCTACAGACTCAGTGCTTTGGATTATGTAGGAAAGGGTACATAGGAAGCTTACAGCATCTGAAATGTTTTCATTTTATTTCTCACTGCCTCATGTGTTGAACCAATGCAGAAAAAGTATATTTATATACTCAGTTATGAGGACGGTTCTGACTGTTGCTGAGTCAGAAAGAGTAGTTTTAGCAGGCCAGGAAGGGGAAGTGCACAGACTGGAACAGTTGTTTTGCCAGTCTGATTTCCAGTTCACCACTTGACATGCTCCCAGTTATGAAATGAGCTGAGCAGTGGCTGCCTCTGCCCCACTGCAGCCTTGGGGTGTGCTTGGACAGAGCAGAGGTAGTGGGAATGAAGGGTACTGATAAAAGCAGAGTAAGGGGTAGAAAACAACCAAAGGGAAAGTCTTTGCCTGCCAGAGACTCCCACCATGGCCCTGCAGGTAAAGACAAACCAAGTGGTTATTGCCACTGTCACCTCTCTTTCACAGTGACAGTGGTATTTTTGTCTTTCCCTAAAGGGTGAATTCTAGGTTCCACACATGGCACAAGCTGCAGTCAGAATTTGGCAGTTTTGAAATCTCAAGTTCACACACCCCTCACCCCTTGCATACCAAGGCAAATATGCTTTTCCTTCTAATGAGTCTTCAGGAGAGTAATAGTTTATTGATTTTTTCCCCATTGGTAAATGTAGTAGAGGACAGACAGATGGAGCATTGAAGTAACATTGTCAAAACAAACAGATGATAAAGATGATTTATCTAGCAAACAGCTCACTTTGAGGCATTAGTTTGGGGCAATCTATGGAGTGTAAGGGGAACATCTATCCTCAATTTGCCATCAGTTTCTAGTCAGCCTGTACTGAAATAAAACTTGACTGCAATTCCATCACCATGAGGATTGTCATCTACAGTATAAGCACCCTAAATATTTATGTTTGATCATTATTTTACAGTCCCATGCTTTAATATATGTGCATACACTTGCAAATATGGAATAAAATACACATATAAAGTTTAGAATAATGATTTTTAAAATCACTTTTCTAAAGAAGTCTGGACATTTATTACTTCCTTTAGTCATTTTGAAGGGAATATTACAAGAGTTTCAAAGGACCAGACCTCTATTGCATAGCTTACAGACAATGTCTTAACAACCACCAAAAGTTCTAAGACACTAGCTTAACAAAATGTGTGATGAAATCCAATCCTGATTAACAGAACACCTAAGGACAAGCCTAAGTTTCATTTTTAAGAGCAAATATTAAGTATGTCCTCTAGTTCCTCACTGCCCCAGCAGCTGAGCCAGGTTAAGGGGCTGCCTGACACATCATGCCTGACCCACACATCCCTCTGCCATCTGGCTTGGTGTCAAAAAGCATTTTTTTCTCTCCCCAGCAGGCTGCAGCCACACCTGGAGCCCCAGGATCCCACCTGGGAATATGACAGCTCAGTGGAAGTGCAGCAGCCCAGACTGTTGTCACAAGGAGGTACCAAACATCCACACACTGCTTTTCTTCAGAAAACTGAGTTTTTCTCCTTCTCTTTCTCTGAGAAGTCATAACAAAAAGGAAAAATTGTTTGTTTAGATGAGTTTGTTGACATGTAGCTAAGTGTTTGGAATTAAGGCAGTACAGAATTTAAATTGTGGTTATTCACTTTGCACATTGGAGTAGAACTCAAGGTTGATTGCAAGTATTTCAGATAAAGTCAAAACACAGATTCTAACTTAGGTCTAAATCAACTGCTTGCTTTAAATCATAAAGGGGTCTAAAATATGTATATATAGAGGTCAGCAGTAATTTTTTTATTTATTCATAAGCATCTGTCTCTACTAATGGCTGTGTTTGCAAGTATAACAGAAATGAAATATGGTCCCTTTCTCTCTGATTTCCTACTTGATTATAGCAAGATACAATGAAATAATTATTTTTTGCAAAGATTGTACAACTAAATGCCTGGCTATTATTGAAAATAAAATGAAAATAAGTCAATATTAATTCCATTGGTTTAAAACATGTCTATAAAATTTAAATGGGTGGTATCAGCACCAGAATTTATATACAGTACATTCAATTTCTATGTAAGTTTAAGCTTTGAGGAACTTCAATCTTCAGAGCAGCTTATCTGCCTGAACATAAAAATTCCTCCAGAGATCCCAGCAGCTCCAAAAGAACTGGGCTATGAGAAATTTGGAAATACCACTAAGTTTATAAGAAGTTCTCAGAGGTTCAAGTATTTGATGCAGATTGCATCAAAATGAATCAATCAGCCTTCTAGGTAGATAGGCAAAGTTTTTAGGCAGGAATGAAGTAAATGCTAGAGAAAACGAGCCTGCTTTTCCCAGGAATCCATGCACCAGAGAGCAGAGGAGAAATTGCTTTTTTTGTTTTTTCATTGTTGAAAACAATTTGTCATTTCATCAAAATGTAAACATAGCAAGGAAGCCTGATTATTTTTTTTCTGGAAAGATTTTGGAACATTTATGTGGGCAAAAGTAGAACAAAAGCGGTTACAATCTTTCTCTGAAGCCTTATATCTGGGGTAATGGTTTGGAATAAATGTGATAATCACTAGGTTCTGTCCTTCTTAGCTTATGGGATAAAACCAAACCTTGTTTCCCCAGCATTTTCCTGACTTATTTATTTCATTATTGAACTTTATAAAATAAAAACCTTGTCTATCCGTGCATATTGGGCAAAACAGGAGCCAGGTTTGAATGGGGGCTTCTGACCTGTGTTATTTTATAAACAATCCCTCTTTGTTTATTTCTGGCTGCTGCCAACCATCTCTCTGGACACTTTGTGCATGATGAGTTCAGTGCAGAGACTGAGTGACTCTGTTGCTGTGGGAGTCACTGGGAACTGATGGAGCAGAGACTGGAAACATCCCCCAGCCAGAGAAAGCTGCAGGTGCCATTTCATCACAAGGACTCACTGCAAGGGAAGACTAAGGATGTGACTTCTCTCTTTCAAGGATAGAGATGGAGACTGGAGCTGACCCTAAGGAATCTGCTCTTCTTAAAAAATTCTGAGCCTATAATATTAAGATGGGTGTTGGCTATGCTAGAATTACCGTGGTAGTCTCTAGGTATTTAAATGCCTAAGCCCCAGCCTATTCCTGATTTTCTCTGTCTAGACATGGACTCTAGGATCTTTTATTACAGAAAAATCTAATGCAGTGTTTTCTATTGACCTCCAAGCAGTCCATGCCAGGCTGAAAGTCTTTCCTTGAGAACACTTTGGCAGATAACTGACTTTGGCCTTGCATGCAGCGGGGCAAACATTGGAGGAGGGGATCTGGGGACAGGTGCTGTTATTCTTGGATTCACAACTCACATCTGCTGCAGTTTTAAATCTTGCCTTGCTTCCACTCTCCAGCCCTCAGCTACTTTAGTGACTTCAGCTCCCAGCTCCAAATTTAATGAGTGTCTATAATCTTCTACAGCAAATGTGGGGGTTTGACTCAACGCGAACTCACAGAATGTGACACAGACAGTTAAACCCAGCCAAGGAGGATTTGGGTTTGTTTTCTCTCTTAAAAAGAAGCTGTAATCCATTCAAAGTATTACCAAGGTATTTTTGAATCAAGCTAACTCATTTCTGAAGTTCACACTGAGGTAATGTGTTATTAACCTCAATTGTTCTATTTTAATCTTCTCTGTCTATGGGAACAAAGCTGAGTTTTGGCTTTGGCTTTGGCTTAAAAAATAATCATCTACCATCCTGACAAAACTCAGAAGTGAATGGAGCTGTGTGAAGGAGAGGACAGCAAAGGACATGGAATGCTACATCCTGCTGAGGCAAAAAACAGAAGGATGAACACTATTTTCCAGACCATTACATGCCACAGGCTCATATGTCATGGGTTTACTTGAGTGAGTGGAGGTCTCACCTCTTACCAAGAGTGTCTGATCACTTCCACCCTTGGTGCTGAGTGATTAACCCACCCTGTGGTGCTTTCAGTTTGGAAAGTAGAGGCAGCCCAGAGGGAGAGGAGGCTGCTCAGCTTCACACTCTTTTAGGGATTAGTGTAACTGGGTGCCTCCAGATCTTCACAGATGCCATCCTCTAATCCTCTGATGTATTCAAAGGACCAGGGACCATGACAAACTGAGAGTGACTGTGGCTAAAGAAGACCTCCAGAAGCCACCAGCTGGCACTTTTCAGCAGTAGCTATAATCGAGGTTTACTGGCCAATTCCTTCTGAGCTGATTTTTCACCATGTAAAATGATTCTGCCTGCTTTGCTGCACTGACAGGGAGAGGCAAATGGAGACAGAAACCAAGTGGGAAATGCCAGTTGGCACTGAGAAAAGTGATGTGCTTACTATGGAAATGCTAGTGTTTCATGGTATTTAGCAGGCCCCAGGTCAGACTAGAGAATCTTAAAGACCTTCCCATCTAGGAAATATGGATAACTATTTTACAATTTCCTAACAAACAAACAACAGCCAAAAATATTGTTTACTTGTGCAAAATATATCAGAGCAAGTGTCACAATCTGAAAATACTTTCACCAGTTCACCATCCCTCCCTGCAGCAGGAAGGAAAGGGTGGGCAGGGCAGATGTCAACAGGAAAACATCTGTCTCAACACCTGGCAGAGCTACAAGGTAAGGATGTGGGTGGCAGCATCTTCCTGAAGGGAGCCTCAGGTCTCAAAAGCCTGGAAAACAATTCTCACAACTATGCAATAACTTAAAAATAACAATGCAATATATTCTGTGTAAAGTCTCCACATAATTGCTTGTCTCTCTTCACTCTGTCCTCTTGTCAAGGAGATCCAGATGCTGATTTCACTGAAATCTGCAGATTTCACAGTCATTTTTCTGTTTCCTGTGAAGTGGTTTCTGCCTTTGTCTTTCTCTCTCCTTAATTAATTCTGCATCATCCAACTGCCCCTTTTGGCATTCCTGATTTTTAATGGTCTTAGCTTTATATGGTTTTCAATTATAATCCTTAAAACTAAAGTGCATAGCTATCTATTTAATGCAGTTTTCTGCCTTCCTTCCTTTTCATCTCTGCAATATGATTCTCTCCCATCTTTTTTTCTGCAGGCTGCCAATGCCAAAACAAAGCTAGTCCTATTACTCCGGTCATACATTTTTAATGAATTTTTGTTTCATGCTCACTATTCCATTCTTTTAAATAGATTTCTATCTTTCTTTCATCTATCGTTTTTTTATAGAGCTTTCTCACAGGTCTCCCTGCTGAGACTCTTTAACAGTAAGTCTCAGAGAAATAGAAAGACTCACATCAGCCAGCCAGAGAGAAGCTGGATCCAGTGCACAAGTGCTGGGAGCCCAAGTGCTCAGTGCTGCATCTTCACCCAGGTCCAGCACAGCATGAAACAGAGCTCCACAGCTTCTGGCTGCAGGAAGCTCAGGTGCAGCTGGCTCAGAAGAGTCAGAGTGAGCTTTTCTGTGCCCCATGGCATTCCTCCCCAAGACAGCTGCCTCCAGGGAATGGCTGTCCAGCCACCTCCTGCAGGATTTTTCCAAGCAGCATTGCATAGACTATAACTTGTCTGCTTTTCTGCCCTGTCAGGTGTGGTTAGAAGAGCATGCTATGCATGCTTATACCTTCCATTCAGGCCTAGTTTATGTTCATTCAGTATTTTGTATTTGAACCTCTGTCTCCTTGATTTATCCTCTCCCAAGAAGCATGCAAGTGCATTTGTTTTCAAAGTCCTTGGGAGGAGTTGTTTCTCCACTACGATTCTGTGACATTTCAATTCCCTACTTGACTGCAAATAAGAAGGTGAAATGTTTTTGGATTCTGGATATTTCAGCATTTCTGCCAAAATAAGTATCAGTCTTTTTGGATGAAAGAAAGGCTTCACTTTTCCCTGCCAGAGAAGAACCTCATGAAAAAGACTTCTTTTCCTTCTTGCCTTGCCACTTTTGAACTGAAATATTCTGTTGCATAGAGTTGAAATAAATTGATTAGAAAACATCTTCAAATGTATCACCTTCATCAGGACCTTTCTTTAGCAGCTAAGCCCAAAACCTCTGGTATGTCACTCCATTTCATTCCTCCAATACACTACTATCAAATCTAATTTTGGGGGCTCTCCATGGACCGTGGTTAGCTTATATTACATATCACATATCGCATCTCTGTCTCCAAAGCCATTCTGTCTTTAGAGCCTATTCAGATAGAAGGACTTATCCAAGAATCCATATTGAAAGGGCTCGTATACTAACCTATGGCTTCATGTTTCATTTCTATTGGATGTGGTGTTCAAAATATTATCACAGTGAGTAACTGCTCTGCCTCTGAAGACATTTGAAATGACTGGATGCTATCTAACAAGAAAAAAAGAAAAGAAAAGAAAAGAAAAGAAAAGAAAAGAAAAGAAAAGAGAAAAGGTCTATGGGATGGTCTGCAATTCTATGCAAGAAAAAGAAGACTCTTCAAATATACAAATATGAATTTTTCTATGTACATTATTTCATGCAAGTATTTAACTTACAATTTCTTAACTTCAAGTTTAAGTTACCAAGTCTGTCTTCGTGAAGTACAATTATACAAAATCTAGTGTCAGTAAATATATTTTATGTGCACAATCTGTTTCCTGGAATTCAGGCAAAAATATTAGAAGAAAATAACATCCTCACTGTTGTTTTAATTTTTTGTAGGAAGAAAACTAAACCTTATGGAAAATTCTTCAAGTATATTGTAAATCTGGCTGTTCTGTTGGCTTCCTCTTACAAATTCCAAAGTGATAGGGAGGACTTTGTACACAATAGCAGCTGATATTTGAATAGCTTGTATGAGGTTTTGCATCTCAGCCTCAAACACCCGGCAGTATTTCAATTTCTTCCCCCCCCCCCCCCAAAACAAAGTTTAGAAGGAAAATAATTCAAAATTGAGTTGTCTGGAATTATTTTTGGCCTGAACTTGAATCACCTTTGGCATTAAACATGCCTTTCATTCTGGCACTTGAGCTTTGCTCAAGGAGATGGGGAAGAGCACAGGCACAGTGCCATGTTTTAGAACAAAATACCCATTTTACATTACATTCTCACTGCCTGTATCTAATTGCATGTGAATATGTGACAGGAAATGGAACAGGATACTCAGCATTCAATGCTTTTAGGAAACAGATAATCAGTAAATTGGTCTTTGTTATAGTTAAAGGAACAATTGTTTTACTGGACTGACCAAAACCAAATTACACCAGGGATGCCAAAGAATACTGACAATCTGTACTCTACTGGGCGAAAATTGGATAATTATTTTTCTCTTTTTTTTTCCTTTTTGGTTTTTGCTCCATTTCTTTCCCTGCTTTGATGCTCTCCCTGTGTAGGTGCATGACTGGTAAGAAAAAATTATTTAATTTTGAATGCTGTTAAGATAATTAGCTGTCACATACAGGTTTTACTTATTCCCCAGTCAGAATAATGCCATGGCTGGCCCTACATTATAGAAATGAGCTGTGTTCCTAATGATCACTCAGCCTTTGAGACAGAAAGTGGCTTTGATTTTTTGAGCATTTTGAGAGAGTGATCTATTTATATACCAGTGATCAAGTGGTTCAAAGATGTGGGAAACCTTTTTCTTTTTTTCCCCCCATACTTCCCTGAGAAAGATATGAGGGGAAAGAATGCTTTTCAAAAAGAAGTGTCCAAACAGACACTCATAACCTCCACACAATGGTAATAGTAAATTATTTTCTTATGAAACTCTCCCTTAAACAACTTTCTTTTAGACCATTCCAGGGTGGTTGGTGATCCCACATTTGAGGAAAAGGGTTCATATGGGCACTTCCAATCATTGCTCAGCTTGATGGAACCTAAAAGGTTGTGGTTTGTGGTTGGGTCCCCTAAGGTCCATGACTGACCTTCTTGATCTTTCTCCTTTTTCCTATAAATCATATATTCACCTGGTTCAATTAATTGCATACATTACTGAAGCATTTTTTGGGTTTTTTTTACCTTGTCTTTGCAGGGGGATCAGGAAAAAGAAGCATATCATCTGGATGGTGACTGTTCTTGCCTTCATTACACAGCATGATCTGCAAGTGGTGCAGATAACATTGGAGTGGATATGTTTTATGTACCCACCATGGACCCAGCCTAGGAAATGTAGTCCTGTTTTCTCAGAGAATCATCATAACTAGTCATCTTGCCCAGTGTGGTTTTGTTAGTGTTAATGACATTAAGATATAAAACACCTGTTAAAGAGCAAAGCTAACTGAATGACACAACTCAGTAGGTAAAATCAGATGAGCCCAGGGGACAATTTGAGCAGCTTCTGGAGTTCTAAATCATTTCTCTTAAAATAAGAAAAGGAAACAGTGAGGAAAAGAGTAAAAACATCTTACAAATATATATGACTTAAAATAAGTAATCTAACAAATATATATGACCTTAAATAAGGCTCGTGGGCAGCAATATTATATTTTACTTTGTACATTCCTGCATGAGAGAAATAAAATATTTATATTAGAAAATAGAGGTGTAATTTAGATTAAACCATTTGAAGACTAGCATGCCAGATGACAATGAATTTAATAACATTTTACAGTTTTCAGCATCTGTAACAGTAGGATAGTGAAAGACGTCATTAAAATTTACAATGCCCCTGCCAGATATTTCTATTAGAGACCACTAAAAGGAGGGTGACTTGCCCAAGGTAGTACTACATTGAATTCATAACTCATAAAGCTCATAATTCTGAGTTTTATTCCCTGGTCTAGCTATAAACCCTTAGCAGCTCAGCCTGGTCCCTCACCCGGGGGTCAGGCAGTGCTGGCAGGGTCACACATCCTGGTGTCTATGGTGGCAATCACATCTTTTTGCTGCTTCTGTCTTCAGACAATTTGATATGTCTCTTTGCCTCTTAAATACCATCTCAGCTGGAGATAAGCTAATTTTTGTGGATTTTGCATGGACAAAATCAAGTTCAACAGTCTCTGTCTGATAGATGACTGTGGCAGCTAAGAGACAGTGCTGCTGCACAGAGTGAGAGCATTGGCTTTGTCTAGTAGGAGCAGCAACCACGAGCAGCTCTGAAAAATGACACAGACATCCATTTGTTTTTTAAAGATACATTAATCTTTCAGCAAAGTGTTTCTGAAGTTGTATTTGGACTTGGCCTTCGTTAATGTCCCACATTGCTAATTGATTTTTCTGACCTTCCCAGCCCATATGAAAACAGGGCGGCTGGGGCTGCTGAGGGGAAGCTCTGTTTGCTACCACAAGAGCCACATGGCCGGCAGCCAGCAGCACAATTACACCACGTGCCTGGAATGATAATTGAGCCATTGCTCCCCTCTTCACTTTTAACCTTGTTATTGCCACTGATGCAGCCGCAGTGGGACAGATTGACAGACCAGATAGGCCACAAAGACTTACTGTGATGATGCTGCTTAGAAGGTCCTCTGAAGGCACCACAGCGAGAGTTCACTTGGGTGCACCCAAGGAGGAACTAAGACAAACAGTTCTTATTAATAATTATTATTGTTGCTCCTACTGCTGTTACTGCAGCTGCTACTGTTACTGTTATTATTTGCTGGACTCAAGAAGGATCTGGGAGGTGCTAGAGATGATAGTTTCTACTAAGCAGAGAGCAAAATGGACAAGAACATCATGTCCCAGGAGGAAGATCTACCATTTTTAATTCCTTCCATCCCCTTTGTACAGCTTTTACATCCTCTCTCATGGCTCTGTTCCAGTTTCTTGCCTTCTCTCAACCCCATTTTTCTGTAGCCTGACCTCTACTCATCATCACAGGGGCTTGCAAAACTCCTGGAGAGCCTGAGGACAGTTTCAAAAGTTGGACGTGGAATTAAGGAATTAAGTTCTAAGCTGCAAAATTTAATCAAAAGTGGGCCACCAGTAAAGAATTTGGCAGGAACTTTCCCTCAGAATTAGGCCCTTTGGAGATCTATGGTGTTCAAGTCTGTATGGAGCATAATGAGAGACAGTCCCTTTCCTCAAAAAAAATTTACAGGCAAAGTTCCAGAGAGAAGACCAAAGAATGGGAGGTACATGCTGGGAAATAATAAAGAAGGACACAAAATTAGTTTCTTTGACAGAGAGAAAAATTTGCTTTAAGATTAGAAATGAGGCAGAGAGGGTAAGAGAGTGGTAAGAGAGCAAAGCATTTAGTATAGATGTAGACTGATTTAAGACCTCACATTTTAGTATTCCTAATTTTCAGAGCACATTTTTTTCTTGGGTTTTTCTGGTTTTATTTTTCTTTGTTACTCTTTTTTAGGGGGCTTTTTGGGGGGGATGTTTTTTGTCGGAGTGGGGCTTTTTTGATTTTGTGTTATGTATTCTTTGTGGTTTGGGTTTGTTCTCTTTTTTTGTATAGAAGCTGCAGACCTGTTCCCTTTTAAATTTTACTTCTGTTTAGGCAGGATATTTTGGCTTTTAGGTAATGAGATTTTTTTTCCAGTAAATTCCCAAGATTTTCTCTATCTCTAGCTTAAACAGATGTAAAGACTACATCTACATTACTTTAACATTTCTAGTCTTATTGCTCGATCCTTTTATCAATATTTTTCATGTTTTACACACATCTCATGGGTACCAGGACAGTAACTTTTAGGGCCAAATTTAACATAAGAATTCAGTCCAAATTTAATTATAAAATAACTTAATAACAATATACACAGCACCAGTTGAAAACAAAACCTCTGAGGCAATGAGTCATAACAATATAACAATCCATTACTTGCTGTCTTCTGCTTTTTTCCTCTTCTGCCTTCAACAATTAAATACTAATGGTCATAAAGAGATTCTCTGGGGCTTTTTCACAATGTAATTTTTCTCAAAAGCATCTACAGTTGCTCGTGCACTGCTGCTCAAAACATACAAATAAGCTGCACCATCAAACGTTTCAAAAGTAGAATTTTACTGCCAGTTGGAGCATATTTAACATGCTCTTTACCAATTACAGCTTGAGAGAAGCCAGGGAAGAGATGTTTATAGATATGCTCTGCACTGTAGAGGTAGATTCAGACACAAACTTCATGGGGGCTGTGCAGCATCACTGCCTGTCCTGTCTGACTGAGCACTGCACTTAGCATGGCTGATGGAAAGATTAAATCCCATTAAACTGCCACATTTTCTTATAATTATTCCCCCTTCACCAGGAATTTATCCAGCAGCAGGCTTGGACCAAAACACGACACACAGCTCACATGTGGGGCAGCTCTGTTTTTGTACTGAGACTCAGAGCAGTTCTGACAAGGACGTGATCTCCCAGTGACATCCTGACTCCTCCTCTCTTTCTCTCAGCTCTGCTCAGCTTCAGAAGCTCTAAGTTTCCAGCCACAAGTGAGACAGGAGCTGAGTAGGGTAACTGATTTGGACATCCTATTGGAAAAAAGAAAGAGGAAAACAATATTGAAACCACATACAATAAATAAAATGACAGTGCCAACTAATGAGGGAGAATTAATAGTTTTCGGTTGTCCACATAAGAGAGCACTGGTTTAGTGACAAATTTTTTTCTTTAAATAATCAAAATTAGTGTTGATATTTCTGGATGGGATGTGAAGGAAAATTCATGAATTTAAATTCACAGAAAAAGAAAAAATTCAACATTCTTATGGACCCAGTCTGGCATGACACACATATCTTAGTATAAGCACAAGAGTTCAAGTTCAGACCAATACTTTGTGCTTTGCTCATCATTGCTGCTCTCTCAGAGGCAAAGCCTGACATCTCTCCTCTGTCAACCTCAATGCTTTATTACATCTCACATTATTGTGCTTTTTTATTAAAGACCATGCTCCTGAAAACATGCATTACACAAGAATGTCAGTTTTCTCTTGAAGAAAATTAAGTTTCCAGACCACACTACTGCAAGACAAGACTTGGAAAACATGAATCTTAAGTTAAACATAAAAGCCTCAGAAACCAGATGGAAACTCAGAAGCAGGCAACCATCTCTGTATTTTTTTTAAATTTTTTTAACACCGCCTTGCTTTTAAAGCTGTCATGCAATTTTTTCTCATACCTGACTCACGACTTGTGAGTGCCCAAGGTTGGCAGTCCATCTTCCCAAGATAGGAAGGTTTGCCAGTGAGAAGCCCAACAGCTCTGAGCAAGAGAGAAAATGAACAAAGCATCACCCCTGGGCCATGCAGAACATCAGTCCACTGGGATGACTCCCTCCAGGCTTTGTCAGGCTGTGTCTGCTCATGGCTCCAGGCTGCCTTCCCCTGTCCAACTGCATGAGCTGGGCAGGAAGACTGTGAATATTTAACAAATGTGGAACTAAGTCACTAAAGTGAAGGCAGAGCTCACTTCAGGGTGTAAATCCAAGGACTCTCTGGAGATATTTCCATTGTCTGCAGAGGAAACCTTCTGATGACCATGACACTAATTTAGACATATGAATTAAGAGCCTAAACTCAAACTGGATGAAACCAGGATGAATCCTTGTGTCTTCAACAGCTTCCTTTTCCAAGAGAGACTTTTACTGCTATCATGAAGTGATTCTGCAACCAAGAGAAAGCTCTAAATGGCCACCTGAGCCAACTCACAGGAGAGTGTAGATAATCCACGACCACTCATACATATCTCATTTTTCAGTGTATGTCATATGGATTAAAATTCATGCATTGCACCTGCAGGAGATTTTGGTGTTTTGCAAAAAAAAAAAAAAAAGTCAATAGATTTCTCCAGGTGTGCATTAACAAATGCATGGGGAAATTTATATACAGGGGTTACAGAAATGTCTTTAAAAAACAGTCCCTTGGTTTGGGTATTTCAAGCTACAAGCTATGGTGGTGGTTTGAGGGGTATGAAGCGCTCCTCGCAGCAAGAAGCAGGGTCATTAACTCAGGGTGCACTAAGACAGCAGGAATATACTTCCTGCTGCTCTCCATTAAAATCTCTAAGATACCTCATTTGCACACACTCCTCCCAGAGCTGCTGAGTCAGCTGGGTTTAGCAGTGGGTCCTTCCACAAAGGCTGAGCCCTGGGCAGCAGATGCAGGGGTTGACCAAACCATAATCTCCAGTTTCACCTCAGATATTTATGGTTCCAAAGACTGGAAACAAGAACCACACATCTCTCCATGCCCAAGTGTCAGCAGGAGAAGGTGTGGGAGTTGAGAGGAAGAGAGGTTTCGGAAGCCTTGGGGAAAATTAGGAAGAGGAGGGTGGTGTGATCACAGGCCCAGGGAAGTACACAGATGTAAACAAACACAACCCAAGATACTGAACAGAAGCAGAAGGCTTCCCAAAGCCTGAAGTTTGGAAATACCAGAACTAAAGTTGCTAGGGCAACCATAATTGGCCCCACTGTGTATAAGCTTTAATCAGATAAACCACAAACTATTTTTTCCACAGGACCTAAAGATCATTTCCAGTGCTGGGTGCGGTGTTGGGCACAAAGGCTGATGCCTCAGCAGTCCCACCCATAGTCAGGGGACAGCTGCAGGGACAACAGCACAGAGCTGAGCAAGCAGCAGCAAAGGTGCTTTCACAGTAGTAGAAAGCACAGCCACAGATCCAGCAAAGCAGGGCTCGTCCTTTGCTGTCTGATATCATGTAGGAAGTCACAAATTCCTGTATATTTTCACAGCCAGTCATTAGTTGGGGATTTCTTTGGATATGTGGCTCAATGAAATTGTTCAAGGCCAGGCTGGTTGGGGCCCTGAGCAAACTGATCTACTGGGTGGCATCTGTGCCTGCGACAGGAGGGTTTGAAGGATGATCTTTAAGGTGTCTTCTAACCAAAAGCAGTCTATGATCCCATGATTAACACTTACAGGTCTAGAGAGAACACTCACACTTGAAGCCAGAGGGTGCTTCACCATGGAGCAACCTGACACTGAGGCTGGTCCTCCTCAAGAGCCCTTCTCTGTGTCATTGCAGGCTTTGGACAATTATGTCTTTCTAGTAAACCCTCATAGAAGCACCAGAGGAAAATAGTATCTTGAAGTGACAGGAAAGCTGCATGTGCATGTTTAGTACTGAGGTCACAGACTGCTCAGAGCAGACAGACACAAAGGCTGCTGGGGCTCAGCACAGAATCAGCACACAGAAGTGTTTGAGAAGAGGCTGCACTTCTGCCTCCAAAATCAACATCTCCTTTCCTTGTGTGAGCACCCCAGCCGTGGCCACATTCCTGTAATACTCGTCATGAATAGAACATTAGCAGCAAATACGTGGCAGGCTAATTACACTGCTCCCCATGCTGCTGCTGCTGCTGCACCTAGGGAGCCAAGAGCACTGGGTGACCTTACAGAGGTCATTACCCTGAGTCCCTGCACCTCCTCTTCTCATATTTTGCCTCTCTTTTTATTTCATACTGGTGGCTTTTAATTCAAAACTTATCCTCACTGACCTTTCACACTATGAAACATGATTTTAGTCTGGTTTTTCAACCACTTTTCATTTCATTCTCATAATCTAAAGAAAACCATCTAAAGTACTCCCAGGTCTTTAGTGTGTCACTGCTGTTACAACGTTATCAGTACCATCATTTCAATATTTCTGCTCAGCTCCAGCACTAAATGAGAATTTTGGATGCACACACAAGTATTTGTGAAGAAGTTTTTGCTGACCAAGAGAGGAGCATGTTATTTTGGAGCTCCCTTTTGAACATTAACACAAACTAAAATGAAGAAGAAGCAGAAAGGAAGTGAGTGGCTCACACAGTAAAATTGCTTTTGAGAAGAAATGACTCAGCCATTTTCTGCTTAAATGCAAACACATACACAAAAATATCCCTGCCACATTATGCAGAAATCACCCTTGTTTCAGCTGGAAAAATAAAGAGCCACTGAAGCATGATGAAAGCAGCCAGAGCCAGCCAGCTCCTGCGCCAAATGCCCCACGCTGCCCTCCCCTCCCCTCGGCTCTTCTGCCCCTCCAGTCTGACCAAAAGAAAAGGGTTTTGAAAACCACAAGGGGAGGGGGATCGCTCCTGGCCTGAAATCAGAATTTTGCTGCCAAGCTTCAGCCCAGAAGCAATTTCTTACAGCTGAGTTATAAAACTCTGGGCAGAAAGAGGCTGGGAAACAGAGAAGGGAGGAAGAGGGATTTTTGATGGAAAGGCAGGCATGACCTTCACTTCAGCAATGCAAGCGGGTGATGTTGGAGTCTTCCAGGGGCATCTTTTTGCCTTAAGGCAAAAAAATGAAACACCATCCAACAACAAAAAAAAAAAAAATTGATTTTTTTTCTTCCTTCCTTTTATTAATATTATTTATTTATTTCATTTTCAGGCCATTCTTGCACATTTATCTGAGTTGTTTAAAGTACCTGTCAGTTGAACTACTGAGTCATATAATCAGATATTGTCATTTTAATGGTGACTGTCTCTTGAGCTGTGTTTTTTGTGTTTAACCTTTGGCACTTCTTGAAGACACTCCCAGAAGTTCAACAAGCCCAAGGCCTGTAGACATCAATTGGAGTTCATCTGCATAAAATCTGCTTCTTAAAAATAATTTTCCGTGTTTGCAAATGTTCTCTATAAAGTGCTAAAAATCTGGACCTGTCTGACTTTTAGACCAGTGGATAAAATACCAGGAATTAACAATTTTGTGACTATTTAAACATGAGACTGTACTTGTAATTCATTCACTCTGATGCAAGTATATGTACAAACAGTGAAGAAGAAAAATTACATAGATACAAGGGAGCTGCAAAGTGACTTGCCAAGTATCACACACAGGATTTTGGCAAATGGAAGAGGACCTTTGTCTCATCACAGAATACAGAGCTGTGCACTTTTTATCACTTCTGTGACCTCAGAAGAGTGTTTCCCACCCTTGTAAATTAATGGGTATATTGTTCATTTCGAAACAAAATGAAAAACATACAAAGAAAAATATTCACAGAAAGTTTGTTGCAATGTTGTCACAATATTTTTTATTTCTAAAAGAATAAAAAAATAGATGCACTTACTTTTATTTTGTTCCTGTTTTGCTTGCTTGCATTTTGAGGGCTTCTGTGTAGGAGTTTTTTGGATGGGTGGGAACAGGGTTTTCAACATTTTGTGGAAACACCTCCAGATACTCTGCACCAGTCAACCTTGTAAATGGGTTTTGCTCCAGCATAAACTGCCTCTTAGTGAGCTTGAGCTTGATCCATGGTGTCCGTGTTTATACGCCCTCAACCTGACCTTCAGAAAACACCACAGTACAGGAAAATAGGAATTCTGTCTTTAGGCCATTTACATCTTTGGTCTTGTGGCTTACACCACTGAGCATAAGTGCATCTGTGGTTTAGGGGGAGGTTTACCAGAGATCACCCACCAGAAGTTACTGGACAGTCGATGATGGTATCAGCTGTGAGGCAGATGTGATTTGGTTGGGAATGGAGATTTCTAGATAGTGATAATCTTGAAATGTTGATAAGTTGCATTGTGTGAACATAGGACAGAGCCTTGTACTTTGCATTTTACACTCAGCTGCACTGGGGCTTGAAGCACCAGGAGCACCAATAGTAAAGATAAACAGTGTCTTGGATGGCTGAACAGTTAAATTCTCTTGTGTTTTGACAATATTGTGATGGGCTTTTTGTGTCCCTGGATCAGCTTGGGGAGCTACTTGCAGAAGGGAGCTATTCTGTCTTGGATTTTGAGGAAGCAGTGACCACACCACAGCCTACGGAAAAATCAGTTCAGGGAACAGATGCTCAGGAATCATCCTGCTCATCTGATGATAGTTGCTCATGTCCACAGTCATGTGAGAGCCACTGACTGAGGGCCTGAGTAAGAAATGTAAAGGAAATATTCACCTTGCAGTAACTAGGATTATAATCATGAAAATATGGCTCTCTCATCAAGACTTGACATCTTTTTGTAAGAGACCCTTCAGTGCACTCTGCTGCACAGCAGACACTGGTGTAGATGATTTCTTTTATACTCTCTAAAAATAGTTCACAGATTTGTATCTTCTGGTCTGTGTCAGAATTAGGAATAGGGCCAAACCATATCCAATTACCAA
The DNA here is from genome assembly GCF_048771995.1 of Taeniopygia guttata. Classification (NCBI taxonomy): domain Eukaryota; kingdom Metazoa; phylum Chordata; class Aves; order Passeriformes; family Estrildidae; genus Taeniopygia; species Taeniopygia guttata. Next base: position 142,697,767 of record NC_133026.1, on the reverse strand, counting down.
GTTACCACTGATGCTGGAAAATATGAAAAAAATAAAATCCAAATTTATCCTTGGATTTTATTACACAGTTTTGCCAAACCACATTTACATAGTTCACAATTTGAAAAATAAATAGGTCTAAAAAAATTTGAAGAATTTTCAGAACTAAAGTTCCATTTTTATATACCACTTCAGCCAGATCTTCAAATGCAGGGAAGTATGCAGCTTCCACTGAAGTCATTTGAAAGCAGTTGGGTTCTGAATGTCTTAGCTATTTAAAAACTCTGAACTTCAAAGATACTAGATCTTATATCTTATGCAAAGTCAGAAATTGGGCTTGTATATGACTTGTCCTGTCTGAAACCATTTAACAGGCATCATCCTGATGTAAACAAGACTGGATATTTGATATAAAAGTATGTGTTTCATTTTTTTTTTTCCATTGGAAGATGGAAAATAAAGCCCCTCTGACTGTTTTATTTATAGTGAAGATGCTTAGACTACCTCCTATGCAGTTTTGTGTTCATATCACAGCTGGTGTAAGCTGGTCTCAGTTCTGGACAGAGGTTCTAGACTGGAAACCTCAGTGAATTCTAGAGACTTGTATTGTCACTGCTTGCAACTCAGATCCTCCATATTTGCCTTTTTTTTTTTTTTTTTTTTTTTTGAGGTTTGGTGTTAGTTTCACATGTGAAATATCCAATCCAGGGTGCTGGTTTGCCTTTGAAGCTCTGTTAGCTCTGTAGAAAGTCAGCCATTGCATCCTAAACCAAACCCAAAATGTATTTAAGAGTGAAATGCTGTGCAGAAGTCTAAAGGAAATGCTTCTGTCTGCTCCTAGATTATTCAGTCAAAAATCATTTTTAGGTTATCTGGCCATTTCCCAGCCTTTCCTAAATGGAAAATTCAGTCAGCCCTAACTCCACTCCTTTTAGATGTTTGTCTCCAAGTTGAAACCGACTGGAAAGATGCAGGACCAGGGAGCGTCTGCCAGGAGGCAGGGTTTGTATCCCACTCCTACGCATAAAACCATAAATCATATTCTGCCATCAGATCATTATTTTTCTTCTGTTTCTTATAAACACAGCAGCAGCATCAAATGAAATATGAGCCTTCCAAGGCTGTTGGATTTCCTTGTATGTACTGTAGAAGGCAACATTTGCAGACATATGGCATGCAGGCTACTCCTAGAGAAGCATTTTGAAAACTGAACTTGTACATTTTTGAGTCCAATAATTGTAGGTGGTCTGAGTTACTTACCCTAAATCACTTCAGTGGTAACTATTTCTCCTAGTCCTACACATCAGCCTGCATGACTTTATGTTTAACAGGATTTTATTAAATAGATATCTCAAATATAACCTCCTGAAATTCACTATAAAATATCTTCTGAAAGCATGGGGATTTTTTGGGGATTTTTTTTTTTTATTAGAATTGCTTATTTGGTTACAACACCCAGGAGTATGTTGGTCAAGCACACACTACTTGCAGTGTTCTGGTGAATAGTCTGGATCTACTCTCATTCCTTCACCAATTTTTATTTCTTCCTGATTTTTGGTCTTGTGGCCTCTTCCTTTGCCACAGAAGTATTGTTAGGATAATGACAAAAAATTTCTCAGGACTTCAGTTGTTACGAAAGAGGAAGACCATAGAAGTAGCTCAAATATTTTGTTAGTTTTGCTCTTTTGACTTACATTTATCCCCCTATCTGCAAAGAGACAGAGACAGAGAGAGAGAGAGAAGTATAGGTCCATCACAGATATTCATATCCATGGATAAATACATATACCATATATTTTATAATTAATTATTTTTATGTGATTTATTATTGAGATACCCTCTTCTGTGTAGGAACTGTGCTGCATGGGCCTTTTTGGAAACTGCATATTTCAGGCATGGCCATGGAAAAGAACAAAGGAAGAACAGCTTTAGTTTTCCTTGGTGCAGGGATCTATATGGGTACAAGCCCAGAGACTCCAAAGGGTGATGGGGATTGTTGTGGCAGGCAGGCGAGTGTGAAAAGCTTTGTGAAAAGACAAAGAGGCAGGATCTGGCCACGTGGGACCTTGTCTGTGAGGGTGGCAGCATTGTCCTGACAGCAAGAACATCCAAAAATCCTCCTATGAACTCTCAAAAGCTTTGCTGCTCGCACGCTCCGCTCGTGGGTACTTCAAGGCTGCTGTGACCATGCAAGAGCCAGATCCAAGCCCAGAGGTCTCCACTTGCAGCTTTGGAGGCAGGGCACCCTAAACCACCCCTATAACTGCATATCTCATGCATTCAGAGTAATTTCTCAGCTTTTGGAGAACAACCTGGGTCTGCCGTGCAGAGCAGGGTGGCCACATTCCAATCCCCGGTGAGGAGGGACCCTTGTCCCCTGCCCTTCCCCAGATCATGCCCAGGGGAGGTTTAAGAGACAGATCATTCAAGCCAAGCCATTATGGTGACCGGGTCTGGCATTTTCACAGCACAAATGATCAGGTTCCTCTTCCTAGAACTGTTTCCTGACACCATTTAAACTACTGGTATGAATACAGCCCTTCACTTTGCCTCAGCCACAGTGAGGCGCATGGTCAGGAGCAGCTCACCCCAGCCAGAATCCCTCCCTGTGCTTCCCTGTCACACTGCATGGCAGCTGTGACCCATCCACAGTGACACTGGTCCGAGGACAGCCTTTGTGCTGAGCGTGCAGCAGGTTTAAGCACAGTGTGCAACCTTTAACATGATTGCATTCTTATTTATTGCTGCGCTGACACAGACAGTTCAGCTACTCTGCTGATGGATACCCTCATACATTAGCTCAGTTAGAAACCTGATTTCCTGCCTCTAAGTGAACTGAGAGATGCTCCAGACGCTGATACAAATGTCTCATAATCCAGCTACAGCATACCATTAGGATAATTGTCTTGAGACCAGGTAGTGCCAGATTGATGGTCCCCGTTCCATTTGCCAGCAGCGCAGGTGCAGATGCCATTAACAAATGCATCCACGCCTTTTAAAACACTGCTGAGCCTTTTGCTCCAAGGCTAACCTTCAGCAAGGAGCTCCTTGAGTTAATTATTCACTGTGTCAGTACAGATAAAATGCCCAAATTAGAATTAATAAAATGCTGGAAAGTTAACCCTGAAGGGAATATCTCAGAGAAGGATGCTACACTGACAAGGAGATTGAGTAGATGACCTAATAAGAAAAATTTAGGCACTTTTCTAATTTCTGTTTTAAGGCTTGACCAGATGTGCCCAAATCTCAAGCATATTACTTGCTTTGAAGTACTCCTCCAGCCCTGGTGCCTCTCAAACTAATTTTTTCTCTGTGTATAGTATTCCTCATTGTAGTCTCTTTGGCCTTGTTGCTGCTGACACGACTGATACGTGCATTCACACTCAATTCCACTCAATTAACACTCACTGTTTGTGCTGGAGTGTTCATAGTGAAACAGCTTCAAGGAACACTTTGGATAAAGCACGAAATCTTGTTAGCTGTTTACATCTCTTTGTTCTCAGCCCACCTCTGCTTTTAGTTGTGTCTGCAGAATTATAAGTGCTTAAAACTAATGAAATAAAGAGCATAAACAGAAGTGAATGATTGAATAGGCCTTCTTCACACTGAACTCTGAGATTTCAGGTAGTGTTTAAAATTCAGTCAGAGCTGCAACTGCATTATCTTCTGCTCACTCAATCCTTGATCGTGAATTGGAAGCATTCATTATTTATCCACATCTGTCATTCATAAACCTGTTTATTATGAAAGGGATTGAACATTTCCCCCATACAAATCCTATTATTCCATTGGATTTGTAGTCATACCATCCTGCCCCTTTGAAAATGCTGCTCTCTATTCTTTTAGTAACATTGAGCAGTTGCTGCCATTCAGATAGACACAGGATAAATTCCACATTTCAATGGTCTTTCATGAAGTAGCTGCACTCAGTCACACTCATTCATCTCACCATCCACTTGCCCCAAGCAAAGAAGTGGTAAAACCATACAGAGTGCAATGAAACACCTGAGGGTCCTGCCTTCCTCCCCTACGTGTGGTAGGGGAAATCAGACTCTCAGACCAGGGGTGTGGAGCTGTCCTGGACAACAGATATACCATAGCTGGTGTCCCCTGACACACACTGGGGGCAAGACACAGTCCAAGGACTGCAGGGGAATTAAATATTGGTAGGACAGTGATATTTGTAGTAAGAGCGAACAGAGGACAAAGAAAGCACTGGTGATCAAAACCATGGCAGTCTTGGGAGTTGTTCTTAGAAAATGAGCTAACAGGAAGTTCTTTCAGCAGAAAAACAGGCCAACAAACCATGCCAGGTTTTTTTTTCATCTGGTGGGAGTTTTGTGGTATCAACCTTTCTAAAGACAGATATTTGGAAGGTAAGTATTAGAGCAAGTATCCATTTGAAATGCAAATTTTCTGTGCAAATGTCCCCAGAGAGAGCACAAATCTGAGATAATATTTATTATTGTTATTATTTATTATTGTTATTGATACTGATTGTCATGTTATGCCTGGACCAATGGGATGGCAACACATTAAGTAACAGGGAAAGATCTCTTAGTAGAATTGCAAGGAAATATGGCCATTCTGGCAACAGGCTTGTTTTCCTTTATTCCATTGCCCCAGAATATGGCAGAAAACTCCTAATATATAGCCTGGGTTCAACTGCTTCTAGGCACTATTGCAGGCACTCAAAAGCAGACCTGTTGATGCTGCTCACTGCGTTTCCAAGCACACTTTTGGCTCCAGGTCTGAGCTGGGCTCTGCTGCTCTGATCAGCCAGCTCTGTGCAGTCACCACAGCTTTCCCCAGCAAGGCAGCAGATGTCTCCTGGGACCAGAGCCATCTCTGCCATAAGTCATTTGGTTTCACTGATGGAGGACTGCAGATACACTCATCCCAGGGGTCTGGACCTTGACTGCTCCTCTGCATTGCCATATGCTCCACTATAATTGTAAGCTGCAAAGTAAAAAACAAATATGCAGCTTAAACAAGCCTGCTCTGTGTGGTGTTATTTCACTTAAGGATTAGGTGAATCAGCTTCACTGAAGAAGGCAATCTCTCACCATATGCCCATCCAGACCCCCAAGGGGCTGCTGCAGGGCAGGAGGGAGGTGTGTGCTGTAAGGTGTGCAACAGCTCTGTGTGTCCCTGTGTTAATGCCTGGCTGTAGCAAATGGTACTTAGAGAAAAAGATCTATCTTTAAACAAGGCCTCTTTGGGTAAATACCTGAAATCCAGCAAGGACTATCCTGAACTCTCAGAGAAGGAGCCTTGAACATCCATATCAAAATTCCCACTGTCATCAATGAGTCCAGAGCTTCATCTTCAGACTCCTCTATTTCAATGCACAAATTCAGAGCAATGAAATCTTAAAAATAGAATCACCTCAGCTCCTGATGCTTGCATCTCTGAGGCAGCACTTATTTACCTAAAGCTCTCCTTTCAGTCAGAGGAGAAGCAATTAGCACAAGGAGTATCACCCACAGAGTCAGGCATATATATATCACTGAGCATCAAGCTGTGACAACTGAAGTACCGAGGCACCAGGAGACAAACTGGCAAACCTTGCATTTGCTTTTGAGACAGGAACATAGCAAAAAACTCCAACCAGCCTCCAACTAAAAAACCTGAAGCCTTGCAATAAATAAGGAACAGTAAAAAAATACCAAGAAAAAATTATCAATATGTCAATGGTAAAATTGTAATGCATTGTGAGGAAGAAAAGGTTAACCTGTGTGTATCTACCATAAAGACAAGTGATACTAAGAGTTTCATAGGCATATTCTTTATTAAACCAATCAGAATAATGGGTGGAGAGGAGGCAGAGAGGCTGATGGGCACACAGCCTTCTTTCAGTGAACTTCTGCATTGTTTTCATGGGCATGACACCTCAGACTTTCAGATGTGTGCCAGCTCTTACTCATGTCCCTTCAAGCATGGCCTTGACTTGGAGCTTGTGCAAAGCTTCAAAGTATTATCTGAGATACAACTGGGATTCCACCACTTTTATAGCTATATAGAGTGAAGTCTTGGTGGGAAACTAGTCAGATATTCCCTCCATGAGGCAAAAGGAAGGGTAGAATCTTGATTTTTCTCCCCCTAAAGTTCTGTTCTGCACAGTTAGCAGAAACAAAACACTGTTTATGTCACTAGCGATGGCATATTTTATTCTGAATTCTTGAAGAAACAGACCTCTAGAGTAATGAAGGGAAAATAATAATAATTTATTTTGAGGAGAGAGATACTTCAAAATTGAAAAAAAAGTACTGGACATGTTGCTCTGATAGGAACCATTTATCTTGCATCTGCACCCTTAACTTTCTCTCCAGCTCCAGTTATGTATGAACACAGCTGTGTGCATGAAGGGCAAATATCCACATGACTCCAATAGTTCAAGAGCCATGTTTTCCTCTCTTTAATTTTATTTTTCATACCTTCCTGCAGTTCTACTTACCTTATGGGCCTGACTTCAAAAACTCAGCTGGGTGAAGGGACAGAAGGTCTTTCTGTAACTAGCACAACAATTCTTATTGCCTCAAAATAGATCCCAAACATATCCAAAAGCTTTCAGACATAGAAGAGTGGTCTTAGTATTAAAAGAATTTGGTTCATTACAGCTAGAAAAGATTATTTTTTCCAGCAAATTCTACTTAGTTGGCTATAAGATACTAATTGAATTATTTCACATAACAGTATCACAAAAACACAGTAGGTATGAAAACAGTAAACAAATGGCACTGATTTTTATCTCATTTACCTCAGTTTCATACCACTTCAGTTTCACTTTACTGGTTTTTATCTCATATAAATCAGTAGGTTTCTACCACAACCAATATCTCCAGAGTGATTCCATTAACTGAGGTTTAGCTCTATTGGGTGCAGTGAAACTACTGCTATTTGTGCCATAGTAAATAGGTAAACAATCAGGTTCCATATTTTATATTTTATTATACTTCTCCTTATGAAAAAATATTACTAAGTATATATGAAAAATGTTTTAGAGAAGTGGGAATGGACAAACGCGGAACATTCAAGGATTTCCTAAGCAGGAAGATAAATATATTTTATTATGTACAATAATTAGCATTAAAACATTCTCAGCACTTCCAGGGTACAGCTCACACAGCAGCTTGGTTATAGCTATTTTTTGTATCTTTTTTTTTTCAGTGCCCCAGACAGTTTGGGTCATATTTTGTTGCATAAAGATGAAAAAATTAATTTAGATTAAAGGTATCAACAGAGGGTAGTTCCATCAGTGAAGTGTATTTGTCTCATCTAAGCCTCTACAAGATTTCCAGCAGAGAAATGCCCATTTGCTCGCTTCCCTACTCCACTCTATGGAGCTCTGTAGGGTAGAGATAATTTTCTCGAGCCTCGGTATTGCTTTGATTCTGAAAGGCACAGGCATGGATTAAGGAAATGCCCCAGCTGAGCAGCTGTTATTTGTGACTCTATCCTCAGGCTAATCATATAGCTAAAGCTCTAATAAAGCAATGAAACTGGAGCCTCAGTGCTGGCAGGGCGTTTTTTGGCATGAATTGCAACTCATCTTAACCAGAAAGGTAAAATGGTAAAAAACCAGAAAGAGTATTTATTTTAAAGCTGGAAGACATTGTTGTTAATGAACCAGATTATGAACCTCTTACTCACAATTTGATAAAAAAAATAAAGGCAGAACAGCTCTCAAGAGGCTGAAATTTCAGGTAGTTTGGTGAGCATTTAGGAGAGATATTTTTCTGTTAGGGTTTGAAGTAAATACAGCAAGTCATTTTTGAAACAACAGCAATAGTCTGAAAAGCATGTGTTCAGAAATAGTCCTTATTTTAAAGGTCTGGTTCCCATGTTCATGGATCAAACAACTTCCATGTGGAATTTATGCACCTACTGGTTAAGGGGAAATAACCAAAAAAAAAACAAAAAAAAAAAACAAAAACAAAAAAAAACCCAAAACAAAAAAAAACCCCACAAAAAAAAACAAAAAAAGAAAAGAAAAAACCAAAAAACAGCCCAAAGAAACAACCCCTATTGATTTTTAAAGAGACTGTATTTGATCTTATGTCATTAGGAGTTCAAAATTGTCAATATCACCTTTCCAAACAATGCTTTTTGATACTTGCATTAAAAGGTTGAATATTCATCTTGCCTTCCCCCAGTACCTTTCTACCAATTATAACTCAGGAGGCAGTAACAAATTTTTGAATTTGTGGAAAAAACCTGACCAGCCCAATGAACTAACATAAAGCATTTAGAGGTTTTCATGATAAAAATAAAACAACAAAGCCATTTATTTCTCCTTTGGTCTCTTTCCTAGATGAAACAAAAAGAAAAAAGAATGGAAACTATATGTTTTAGAAATGCCCTAAACAGGCACTACCACCTGTTTATTCAGTGGCAGCAGAGTTCTGCCAGGAGGTAGAAGCTTGGGGGTCAGTTCCCATTTCCCTCCCAGAGATGAGAAGCTAAAGGAGTTTGTTTACTCTATTGCACAGGGGAATAGTCTGCTGGGAAATACTTTGCATCTTGCTTTTTTTTTTTTCCTCCTGTAGATCTTGTTCTACTCTGTATAGAATATTGAAATATTCATTAGGCCAGAGAGAACAACTCTATATCATGGTGTTTAGGCCCTGCATAGGAGAGACAGGACATCACTTTCATGAATATTTCAATGTTATAAACAAAGTAGAACATATGCTAGCAGACATATTGAAAAAACATTTCCTCTGTCTCCATCCTGCATTGGAGAATGCCAGTCTGCTACTTGGGGGCTGTTCCTGGAAAATTTAGGTGGGCTCAGATCTCATCTGGCAGATGAGGAAACTAAAACCTTCTTCTTTGCATTTTGAATGAGTTCCTGCCAGATGAACTATTGAAAGACGGGAGACAGGTGGCTTTTTAATCAACTAATCTATCTTTATGTATATCTTTTTCTTTTCTGCTTCTCACCTTCAAGAATGACAAGCTCATCCGGACTTTTGGAGCAGTTTTAAGCCCACTGAAATGCCACTCTTGGGCAAAACACTTAACAAACAAAGCTTGCTCAAATCTGAGCATATTTGATGATATTTATGTTTTTCACAGCTTTAGGTTCATCTCTAGGATTATACAAGCCATGTCTAGGCTTCTTTCTATATCTCATCATACTTGGATAATTCTGATTTGGTGGAAAAGTAGATGGATAAGTTGGAGAGAAGGAAAAGGGGGCATAGGAAACATAATGCATTTCATTGTAACTAAAAAAAGATCAATTTGAATTGACAATTGTGAAAAAAACATTGATCTGATTTCTATGTTACAGATTTACAGCTGCAAATTGAAAGTTTCTAGAAGCTGTGCTAGAATGGAATTTGTCCATGATTATTAAAGTCATTGGATAGGTAGCTGAAGTTTAATTCAAGCAAAGTGCGTTAAAAAAGTCCTAACCACTACTACATTTCTGTCTAACAAACAAACAAAAAATAAAAAGAAAACAAAAACCAAAACACAGAAAAAAAGTCAGCATGCTCTATTGAGCAATTCTTCCTGATTTATGTGTGAGTCCACTCAGGAGGCACAGCATGGTATTTCTTGCCCTGCTATATGGAATACAGCCCTCCTTTCCTACCTAAAAGCTGGGCTGAGGGAGAAGAATTTAGGCCAGCCATTTAATTTTATTGTGAATTTTGCTCTTATGACTATACATTATAACATGGGAGCATGGATAAAGTCAGGGAAGAACTGGAACAGATGAGCCTTTGGATGTTCAGAGGCTTAATTTCCCAGGCTCTGAATGTAGGCATGCTTAGATCAGAATAAAATTTCTTTTGTCATCTCCAGAGCCTAGAATATCCCTTTAGCTGGCTGAGAAAAATAATGTTTGGAAAATCTCTGTGTGATATTATAGTGCTTATATTATTTATTTTGCCTGAATTTGTTCTGTAGCAAGCATCCTGGAAGCAATGCAAGTAAAATAACTCAGCAAGGAATGACATAAATGCAGTGAACTGTCATTGCATATAGCTTCAAGAAACACTTTCCACATACATCCACCTAGTTTTCTTCAGTGCAGTTGTCACAGGAGAGTTTGCTAAGGATCCTACATGATGGAAATTTCAAACACATCTTCCTACTGCAGTTTATTCACCGAAGAAGAATCCCTTGGCTCCTGAATACCCAGGGAACCACTGATGCTCTGGCAGACAGGCTGTCACACAGAGGCAATGAGCTTGTGTGTGTGTTTTTGCTCCCCACAGACACACACTGATTCAGGCTACATCTGCATCCACAAGTGATGTGGTGCAGCAGGAGCACCAGATTATCCTATTGCAAATTGCAGCCATCACAAAGCCACTTGTGCTAAGGACAGCAGCTATACCATGTAGCTCATGGGGTTTTACTTCAGGACAGCTCTAATCTTGTCCTCAGGACAGAACTCCTTTCAGCTGCTGGAGCACATTGGTGCTTGGTTGCCTGCAGCACAACATTTGGCTGGATCTGGCTCATGCACTCAGAGACAAATGGTGCAAACCAGAACTGGACAGTGGGGACAATCAGGAGAGTAAAAAGCACAAAGCTTGAAGCTAAAATCATGCCTATTCCTTACTTCAAAGCCACCATTTCTACACTGTTGTCTCAGAAAACCACATGCTCCATAGAAACCTTCAACTTTCTTTCTCACAGCAGTGGATAAGAGAGACTTTTCCAAGCCACCAAAGCCAGATCACAAAGGGCATGGCAGCCTGGGTGCAGCTCCATGGCAGCAGGGAGCCACCCTGGGTGCCTCTGTGATGGCTGTGGTACAGGCTCTGCCAAAATAGCTCCACTCTGGAGTCACTTCAGCACCTTGAAGAAGCAGTTTAGATAATCTGCTAGGACTATACAGGTACCTGGAGCTGGGGGCTCAACCATCCCAACTGGCCAGAGTTGTCAGGATGCACCTCAAATCAAACCTGCATGTATTGAAAGAGAAGCTGCTACAAGTTGAGCATATTACAATGACCTGAGAGATGTCCAATGGCAGACAGGTTGTGACAGTAGATGCAAAACTGTGATCTTTACTTATCTGGGGGTTGTGCTGAAGGACTCACTTCATACGGTGGCAAATATCTCACACTGCAATGCCTAAATTGAGGGACATGGGAGAGCCACAGGGTTAGGACAATACCCAGAAAAGCTCATTTTATGTGGCTAGCAAATCCTTAGGAAAATTCAGATGGCTTTGGTAAACCAAAACATCTCACCAGTTTCACTGGAGGTTTTAATACATCTGTTTTTATACCCATACACAAATATAAAACTCCACAATGCTCAGATTTTCCATGTCAAGACAAAAATATATCCACTTTTCCTCTACAGTTTTACCTCAGCCATAGGAAATGCACTCTTACACTACTCAGGTGTTATTCAGATCCCATAACTGTTTGACTCAACATTTAAACTCAGCTTTTACTAATATGTCAAAGCTTACAAAGGAAGAACTTTACTTGAAACTCTCAGTTATAAAAGTAGATTGTCCTAAAAATGCACCCAAGCCTTTTGGAGATGGGGCCTACATCTTGGCAGGCTCCACAGGGTTGCAGCACATTACAATAGTTCCTCAACATAAATAAAAATAATCTGTATAGTTTTTTGGTGTCTGCACATCTCACACAGCAGGGATCAGACCCAACTGACCTCCTGATGACAGCGTCATATAAATATTAAATATTAATAGTACCGTTAATGTTAATTTGGCAAAATGTGATACTGTGTAAAGCAAACTTTGTCTCTTTTGGCTGTGCTGCAACAAGGAAAACACATGTTCTCAACATTTCTAGCTGAACAGCTTTCTTTTACAAATGTTTGCTTTTCTTAAATTAACATACATGAGTGGGTTGGGGAAGGGGGGATGGTGGAGGTGGAGTTGCTTTTACCTGAAGTCTTTCAGCCCCATTTTTGTGAGTCACATTTACACCTACTGGAAATCTGGGCTTAGGTGACACTTGTCTCTAATTCAGAAACAGTCTCTTATTCATCAGATAAAAACCAGGAAAAGCTGTCTAAAACCATTCCTGTCTTTGACTTTTGTAGGGTTTTGTGCAGTTCCTGTCATAAATGTAGGTCAGAGACTGAAGGTGCTGGCTGGAGCAATTAAGTGCTCTATTTGACACAATTGCAGATCAAATGAAATACTTAAGAGTTTAACCATTATATACACACATTTATTCTTATGCTTTCTGTGTGCTGTAAATAGGAAATATTTACTTTCATACAATCTGGAGACACAGCATCAACAGAGATAAATAATCCTCATGAATATGGCTACCAGGATATTTGCCAGCGTTCTCTCTTCTTTAGAATTAAAAAATGTTTCTACCTTACTCCTTCATCAATGTACTTGAATCTTGAGAGGTGAAGTAAAGATCAGGAGTCTGAAGGAAGCATCCCTGACACTCTCCAAGGACATGTGGTAGAGAATGAATTGCACTCTTAGATAGTTCTGCTACTAGGAGCTTGCAAACAGCTCTTAGTAGTAGAGCTAGGGCAGGCTAAATGTTATTAGTTCAACACAGCACAAAAAGATGAGGTTTTGTTGGCCATTTCAAGTGGGGAGAAAAAGAGAAATCAACAGGAAAATGCAGGGAGAACTGAGACCTCTAGAGAGAAAATATGATGGCATTATGAGGAAGCACAAGCATGAAGAGAGCAAAAGCTGGTGATGACTGTGTTCAGAGCTGGCTGGTGAGCACTGGTGAGAAGATTGTGGAAAACTGTTTCACTGTCTCACAGGGGAAAAGGGAAGAAGCAACAGTGTTTGTGGAGATAGGTGGAGGATTAACCTGAGACAATGCTCTGGCACTTGAAACATGATGAGACAGATGCAATTGCCAAATCTGGGTACCCCATGAGACACCCAGGAACAGCAACAGGACAAGCAGCCATCCTAGGGCATCTCAAGTAGCCCCAGACACTTTCCTGACAGTGGGATAGCCAGTCTTATGTACCTGCATGTAAGGCAGATGGATAAAGAGGTAGATGGTTGTGGAGGCTGATGTGTCCAGTGTTACTTTAGGTTCTGTGAAGTATCTGCCTTTTTGTACCCTAGAGTTTTTTCCAACCTAAATTGTTATGATATTATGACTTTCTGGTGTCTCTTTGATGCTCTGTGTGATATTTTGTTACGATAGGGTTTAGTGGGCATGGTGGTACTCAATAAAAGGAGGTCTTGATGATCTTGGAGGTCTTTTCCAGCCTTACTGATCCTACAATTCCATACTGGCCAATCCACTCCAGATGTTCCAGTTATCATAGTGGGTCTCAAACAGCAATGAACTTGTTTTAAACAGCAGTGTTCCCCTCCTTTGACACTACAGGCAATCTGAATTGCAAAGGGAGTTTCTCAGCCATTCTGTCTCAAAGTGGGCACTGAAAATAGGCCAGTTGAGTTCTTCTTTCAGATCTATGGACTGCATCTTCATCGACTGTAACATTACCTTAGACATCTCATGCATATGTAGACTTCTCCAGGTAATGTCCCTTTAAGTCTTTAACTCTGGAGATGAAGTCTGGGGCAGTTTCTGGAATATTTGAGTGCTGCTGATCTGCTGAAGGGATAGGGCCAGTCAGTAGAAGTCACAACGTCAGCAATGATAGGTTACAGTTAAAGCTGTTTGAGAAACACAACACAGCCTGGGTCAATTGGATTGCCTGATGCAGGCTCATGCTCCCTGGAAAAGCTGCCAGCCATGCTCCCAGCCTGCCCACCACAGGGCTGCAGGATCAACAACTGATTCATTTCCATGCAAACAGCACAGTCAGCTGCAGAGCTCACCCCAGCAACAATAAACATCAGCAGAGGGCTGTGAAAATGGAACTATGTGTCTTTGAGATGCAAAAAGCCATGCAACTATGCTAAAACCATCAGATGAATGCAAAGCCTCAGTGAGAAACTCTTACAAAAAGCATTGCCGGGGATTTTAGGAGCCAGCATGAGACAGGATAATGCAGACCCTGATCTGGTTAAGCAGAGACAGTGAATGTCCTCAGGGTGAGACAGCAGCCAGGGCAGGTCAGCTCTCTAATGGACAGGGGCACAAGACAAGGAACTGAGGCTATAAATAAGCTTCTCTACAGCCAATGAGCCGTGAGAAATGCACCGTGTAGTCACTGAGGAAGGAAGTTGCAAGGCTGCAAAGAAAATGGACTGTTACATCTCTGGAAACTAGCACGTACTGCCTCTCACAGCAGTGAAAGCCTGGCAGACACTTGGGTATCTGCACTGACCCAAAACCACAGAACAGAATCACAAAAAAAAAAAAAAAAGTGTCACTGCTGATTACCAGTGAGCGAAGCCAGAGCACTTGGGCTGCTCAAGGCAAAAGTGTCTGCTGATGATTGCATCAAGATGAGTCTTAGGGGAAGTGCTGTGGATAATGAATTTCTCTGGGCTTGTGTTTTACTCTCAGTGAGCCACAGGAAAGGTCTGGTGAATGTTGAATCACGAATGGAAGTCCTACCAGCAGCATTTACACATGTTTTTTGGAGTGCAGTCAAGAGTTTGCTGGATGAGAGGAAAGTGTCTGAGCATGCTGTAACGTGGCTATAATCTGATGGGACACATATACAAGCAGTTGGCATTTGGGAATTACATAGCTGGCCAAATCACAGGGAGTAAATCCTCCTGAATGCCCAGCAATGCATAGGAAGAGTGAAGCACACAAAACAAGTATCCCATCTATCAGATTCCAGCCAGGTTCTTGGAAAAGATCAAAACAAATTTAAGAGGGAAATTGCATCATGAGAGAGAACTTTCCCAACTTCTAGTAGGTGGATGGTTGGAAGCCATTCAGGCAAAACTCCAGTGGGGAAACAGAAAACACATTTTGCAAGATATGACATAACCAGGCCCTGCACTCAGACAATCAAGCACATGACACAGTAGCAGAGTTTAAGTGACTCAGCACTCCAGGAGAATTTTAATACAAAACCTCTTCCCCTGGGTACACACAAAGCAATAGAAAAACCAGATCAGCGCTAAATAGCCTGAGCTAAACATTCATCTGGACAAAAGAATAATCATGCAGGCAAATCTGGCAGGCTTACATGAAACAGCAACAGGCTTGGGACAGCAGATGAAATGAAACCAGTAGCAACAGAAGAGTAATGGCAGGGAGCTGCAGCCCTTGTAGAACCGAGGCCAAGGCCAGGAAAGCACTGCAAGGCACCCAGCAATCAGCTGAGTCAGAGGAGATGGGATGTATGAGAGGAGAAGGCCAGAAGAAGGATGTACTGAGCTGCCTGGTACAGCAGAGACACAAATCCTGCACTGGCAGGAGGCACATGCTGCTAGTGGCATCCTTTTCCTTCAGAGACCTATGCCTCAGAAGGGCTACATGACTTAGTAGGTCGCTGCAAATTCTCTGGAAAAGCAATAACCATGTATCTCCAACTTAGAGTTTGCGTTTCTAACTCAAAGTTAGAAAATGCTTTAAAAACTAAAGACAAAAAGTTAAAAATGGACTAGGCAGTGCAATATCTGTCATAAAGCCAAAAGGAGAAGCACAGGTTGCAAGAGCATGTGTTTTGAAAGGGTCACTACAGGAGGCAGGCTGGGTGCACATGACTGGGGAGCTGAGTCAGAGACAGGAAGACAAAACCCTTTTGGGACATCTGAGAAGGTCAAACAGAAACATAAACCTGAAGCTCAGATCCCTTTTTCATTTTTTTCCTTCCCATATTCCCTCCTAGGTCTTGCATATTGTGCTGCCCCTCTGAGTGCACCCACAAACTCTGTGGGTCAGGACACCAAGGAGACACCACATATTGTGCTGGGAATGCTGCAGTCTCTCTTCTGCTACTAACAGCCTCAGCAATACATTCCTTTTTGCATTTCTTCTGCTTCACACTGTGCAGGGACACATCAGCACAGTTCCTCTTAATCTCCTTTTGCTCAAACATCCCCCCTTGCTCAGGCACATTTAACTGCTTATTAGGCCACCACTACCTTAAGGTCAATCATGATTATGTAGTTCAAAATTTCGGAGTGTTTCTTTCCTATTGACTAACCACATCATACTACAGACTAATTAACCCACCAGGTTCTCATTAAGTGGTATTCCTTTACTCTCCTCCAGGACCACCAGCTGTGCTGCAGATTTCCTCTGAGTTTTGGAAAATAACAAGATTCAGTATTAGAAATGGATTTTTTGTTTTTTTCCTTCAGCATTTCACAGGCCCATGGTCAGGTTTAAAATAGCAGCCCCCAGCCTCTGGGGCTTGGGTCAGGATTTAGTTAGATCCTGCAGGGGATGGAGTTGATATTTCAGCGATTCTTTGGGGAGAGAAGGAAGGATCCCATCATGAGGAGACCTGGATTTCTACCCATATGCCAAATTTGGAGGAGAAAAGCATGTTTTATTCTTTCACAGGACTTGATATATTAGATGCTGCTGCTTAGAGTGACAGCAGGTCTGCAGCTGATGTGCTCTCCAGCTCTTGGGCAACTCTTCTACCACTTCAGAGTTCATGTTCACCAACTCACTTGCTTTCCAGAGGAAAAACTAGAATACTGACACCAAAACAAAGAGGGATGCTGAGCCCAAAACAGCATCAATTTACCTTTAGATCCTTTAGATCGTTAACAGCCTCAGACATACCCAGGATGTAGCAATTCCTGCATCTGGTTTGGGCACCCACTCCTCACATAGCAGCTGCCTGGTGCTCCTGTCTGGTGAAGGAGCATCTCCCACCTCTGTCAGAATCCTGCCCAGCCTGTGAATTCACACCCAAACATCAGGCCTGGCAGCACAAAACACCAGGACACTAAAGTGCCCTGTTCTGGCAAGCCAAAATGTTTGATCCTCATACTTACATTCGTGATGAACAAATTAGACAACAGTGTGTGCAGGTGCCTCAGCTCTGAACAGGCTTTATAAACTGAAAAAAAAAAAAAAAAAACCAAAAAAAAAAACCAAACAACAAAAAAACAACCTTTAAAAATAGCTTATTCAAAGAATAATGGCCCATTTTATTGTCTCTCAATAACTTCCAAGTCAGTGTAGACAGTGTGTCTGATATCGCTTGCACCCAACTGAAGAGAGAAGGTTTCCTAATTTCTCCATCAATGCCTGTAATTTGATGGACATTAAGATTGTAAAGGAATGATTATGCATCATTTAAAAAAACATGGATGGGCATGTGTAATGAAAATTTATGTTAATTTGTATTAAGTTTAATAAAATGTCTGTAATTAATAAAAATTTCTATTGGCCTGTTGTAAGCAAAAGAAAGATTTTTTTAAAGCTAAATTGAGCATAGAAATAGATATCCCATTTCATGAGATTCAGCAGCAAATTATTACTTTGAAATGAAAGAAAAAAGCAAGACTTCAAAAATTTTCATTAAAACGCAGGTAAAAAATTATTTGTTCTGATGTGTTCCCTAATCCCACCCACTCTGATGTATTTAAAATTTGATAATACTCAGCTGTTTATGAAAATATATTACTTCAAAAATAAGTTGGTTTAGCTAAAATCATTCTCAGCATATTTTTATTCAGGCTTTATTTAATCTGATTTTTTTTAATGATACATGCGTAAATTAACTATTACCTTTTTTTATTAGAAGATGAGGGGAGTGTTTTTGCAGTTGGGCCATAGAAAATAAAGACATACTGGAAGATTGCAAGGCCACTTTTATCTCAAATAAAATGTTTTCCTTCCATAGCAAATTTTAATTTTTAAAGTTTCTAATTTCTTAATTAAACTGTGCAAAAGGGAAACACAAGGGATAAAATATTCATAAGGAAAAAAAATCAATATATAGCTAAAAGGCTGTATATTACATGAAGTACATTAGAGTACATCGATTTTAAGAAGTTGTCTTTCAACTGCTAATTACACATTCATTACAGGATTATAAATCTTAATAAAGTGATTGAGTCAATGTACCAGAGGAAGAAGCCTTTTCAAGTCTATGATTTGCATGACCAGGCTGTGGTTTCCAGCCTCACATCTGGACAGGTCTGCTGTGAGAACAGGACTTTGTGGAAGATCTTTGTGTGAAGTCAGGAGCAGCCTGATGGGGCTTGTCCCTGCCTGTTCTCATCAGGGGACTTTCCCCTCGAGCTGCAGAGCTGGAGCTGGAGCTGGGGCAGTTTGGAGAAGGGCCAAGGTGCAGAGGGACACAGCTCAACAGGAACCTACGGACCTGACGTAGGAGTGCAAGAGGAAGCAGCTTCCTCAACATTCGACCTATGACTAAAAAAGCTTCTTAACAGACACTTTGGGTTGCTTGGGAATATTTCCTGTTGTTCCAAACTCCCTAGACAATCAGAACTCAGTTGTCTGCAAACCATATTTTGCAATGTAAAGTGTCAATTTTGAGAGAGACTGATGCACAAATCCTATGTGTACATCCATAGCCAAATTCTGGTTTTAATCTGGCCATCCCAAAAATCTCAGCATCATGCCCTATATGGTGCTGAAAGATCAAAATTACAGCATTTGATCCAGCAAAAAATACCACTGGGAGCCATGGAAGTGTGTAGCACAAGGGGCAAGAAGGACAGGTTCAACAAGTTTCAGATGAGAATCTTCTTGTTCAGATGACTCTGACCCATGCACAGGATCTCATTACCTGTGCACAGGTAATGCAAGAAATTGTGGATTACATGAAAATATAGTAAAAAAGTAAGGCCTGCTTAAGGGCCTTAAGCAAGTTATTCCACTGAGATGCCAGAGCAGTTTTCCAGGGAAAGCTTAAAGCAGTAGTTTTCTTAAGTGTAAATTACAGTGGCTCACTTATGCACCCTAAAAGCCACATTTAACCCAACTGGTGAACCCTGCCCACCTCTGATTTACAGCATGTTCTGTTTTACAAAACCTACTTAGTCAACATATGGGAACAAGGGTGGGGGAGGAGACGAGAACATCTGCTTTCCTAGTCCTGGGCTTGCACTATTGCTGCATACAGCTTTTTGCTCTGGAAGACTTTCAAGTCTGAAAGAGTCACCAACCACTTGGATGCAACAGTGTGCTCTGATGTTGCTGCTGTCTGTCTTCCTGCTGTGACTAACTCAGGATTTTTCTGGTTTTGACAGTGCTGACGTGCCTGGCAGTTTGCTTGCAGACTTTGCTGGCAGGGCCAGGGGCCAGGATCTCCACACCCCACACCCACCAGGCACCTCGTGCTCATGGTCATCGATGAAACAGCTGCTTCTTATTAAAGATTTCCAATAAGGGCACTCAATAAATGACTCTGTCTCAATCTATACCACTGCTGTCACTTTCTATGTGTATTCCAGGGATAAAAGCATTATTTTTAAGAAAGACCTTCATTTTGGAGGCAGCAGAGAGGGAGAGGAGACAGCCAGATGTGGCATTTGGCTTCGGAATGCGCCAGGGCTGGGGTCCAGCAGACAGAGCAGAGGTATGGCTCTGGTATGGTTGTGCTGTGCAGACTGGCTGGCTTCTGACAAAAATAAGATGTCTCCTCAAGAAATTGGCACAACTCTTATGAAATACGGTCCTTCAAGCCTCTACTGTCCTGGGATAAAAGGGTTTTAAATGCTCCTTCTAGTTCTCATTGTTTCTTCTATGGGCTCCTATCCCCATAATTTGTATGAAATGTGGCAGGAACTTGACCCTTCCCTTGACAAAAATCTCGCCCCAGCACATGTGAGTGGAGAAATTTCTGCTTGTCTGAAACGCCTGGCTGCTCCTGGTGAGAATAATGTGTGATCAGCAACTGCACAGAAGCAATCCCTGTGCCTGCATTTCAGTCACAGAGCTGTTCTCAGCCTCTCTGCACACACCACATCTCTCCCACAAATTTTCTTGCTCCCTTCTTAACTCCCACATAAAGCACATAAAGCCTTGGAGTGGGGACTGACGGGGCTGTTCTGCTTTGCTTTATGACCACAATGATCAGTTATGAAATCAGTGTTTCCCAAGGCACAAGGGTAAGCACTCTGTGTAAAATCACTATAAAGATGGCCATGACAGTTGGGTTTGAAGATGCCAAGAACATGTCTGACTTGAGGGAAAGAAAATGGAGCAAGTTCTAATGTTCCCACAGGGCCAGATCCTGCCACTCACACATCTGGTCCTTTGAAATCACTGCAGCATTAAAGATTCAGTGGCTGATCTGGCTGGCTGGTAGGTGTTGAAGCAAGTTGGGGCCCAGAGGTAACCTTGAGCAGGGGAGGAAATGAAGCCCAGGGCCAGAGGATCTCTTAGGATCCATTTGCAGGCTGCACTACCAGGATACTCGAAGAGACACCCAGCAAGAAGCAGCAGCTTGTGAACTGGAACAGATTAGTCAGATGCCACTTGTCCTGTGCAAACAAATCCCTCTAGTTCCATGTCCTTCAGACAGCAGACCTGCTCCCAGAGCAGTGACCTGACCTCTGAGCACCACATGAAAACAGGAGAACCATGAACTGGAAAATGGGTCTGAAAGCAGCTGCATGTACCTCCCAAAGCAGCCCCTGCTACCACTCCAGTAAGCACAGGGCTGTCTGCAGCTCAAAACTATCAAAAGTCACCAATAATGAGTATCTCCAAAATCAGTGCTATTTTTTGTCTCCGTTTCATTTCTCTCTTTCTTTATTTTCAGACCTTCTGGGTCACACAATGATAAAGGATGTAATTTTGGTTGTCATTAATGCTTTCTCTTAGTGCCATCGCTGAAAAGTTGTCCCAGATACTGCCTTGTCCATAGCTTTGTCATTTTTCTGGCACGTTATTTCCCCCATAGTAAGGTGCATTCCTTTACTGAGCCCAAGGAGCACTAAGTCACTACTTTTCCAGTAAGTGGCGGCTATCACTCCAGCTGTAGAGAAATTAATATCTCCCAGCCTTCCTCATCCCCCTCCCAGCTCCAAAAGGAAATGTTTTTCAAAATCCAAAGTACAGATCAGGACACTACCCCAGATGGTGTACTTTTTGTGTCATTCACATTTTTGTCATACCAACAGTGAAAAAAAAAGCAGTTTGATGCAGAGCCCTTGCCAGGTCTCACAGCTTTGTCCTCCTGCCTTCCTGCATTAAACTCTGCTCTCCCTCATGGTCCATGCTCCTTCTCTCTGTCCAGTGTGGGCTCATAATCTTCTTTCACATTATTTATACGCCACCAGTTTCTCATGCCCTGGTTTGTTGGCTTTTGGGGCCCACTGGACCTTAAGGAGAGAGCAAGATGAATCATGGAGATGGTGACAGTCCAAGAACTCAGCCCCCACTCCTCAAACTGCCCTTCCCTGCTCTGCCCCTACATTATCACTCTCTCCATCCATACATTCATTATGGCTTTATCCATTATTTTCCCCATTAACTACCAGGTTTTGGTTGCATTTTCCTGAGCAAACAGGCAGAGGCAGTGGGCTCTGGCGCTGCTGGGGTCAACCAGTTCTGTTTAACAACTACAACTGGATTTTCAGATGACCCAAACTTTGCTTGGACTCATTCTCCGCTTGTGCCTCTGTGTGCATCCTCTGAGCCCACAGGTCACTCTTAAGGCCTGGAAGATGGCAGGACATCCCAAAGTAACAGCATCATTAGCCAGGTCAGACAGGAGAGACTCAGCTGAGGAGAAGGCTGCAAAGCAAGCTCAGACCTTTTTGGACACAAAAGAAATTTCACTAACACTCAAACCAGCATGAAGAAATAAATATTCCTCAAGGCAGGAAAGGAATTCAGGTGTATCATTTCAGATCATGAAGTAATTACTTGCTTTCAAAATGTCATTTGAAGTCAGATTCACCTGAACCCAACCAATAAGAACAACTGCAGCTGTGATTGCAAGGCCCAGCTTGTTTTTCCCCAGCCCAGTCTGGCACTGCTCCCTAAAGAGCTGATGCCCCCATCAGGGTCTGTCCCACAGGGCTCAACCTTGCAGCCACTTCACAGCCTGTAGTTCTCAGTGATCCCCACCAGCACCTGAAAGACAAGGGTGATCTTCATCTCTGAAGCTCTCCAGGCTCATCTGAAAGATTGTTTTGCCCAGTGGGATGGCATTTGGTTTTCCTGTCTTCTCTGCAGAGGAAATCTGCTCTTCAAAAACATTTCTAGGGAGGTTGACAAAGAGATATCTCTGTTCTGTTGGCATTTTGAGTTTATTCTCATTTAATGCTGCTGAGGGTCCCAGAGTCATAGCAGATGACAGCTCCCTGTCTCATGACTATTCTTTACCATTTGCACCATGTTTTCTGGAATCACTGGGACAAGTGGAAGGAAGTGGGGAGGAGGGTTGCAGACGGTCACTCCAGAGACCAACACTTTCCATTCTCTCACCTCCAGTGACCTCAGCACCCCAGGTCTGACCCTCTCTTTAAGACAGTGTTGCGCAGTTTTACTTGGGCATTGCTGAAGTGGTAAAAGAGAGGACCTGGATCTGAACACCCAAATTACACACAGAATCATTGCAGACTGGTTTTGACAAGTCAGTTACTATCCAAGCTGCTTGCCTTCACACCCTGGATGCTAAGTCTGAACAGCACTATGAACATTAGCCCTTCTCAAAATATTCTCAAAATAATTGGTGAAAAAACATGAAAGAAAAAAAAAAAAAGGGCAAGGAAGACACTGATACAATCTGCACTACCCTGTGTGTGACACAGAAAGTTCAGCATCCTCAGGGATTTGTCAAATACAGGACAAAACATGAAGATGAACATCTGAGGAACATCTGCCAGTTTCAAAAATGTGTGCATGTCTCATCAGGGTGGTTTTCTCTCACCTGCTGACACTCTCAATAAAATCTCATGTTTCCATGGATACTTCTGCGTTGGTTTTCTATAATATCCTTCCTTCTGTGCTTCTTGTTGTCTGCACAGCTGGTTAGGAGACATCACAGTAGCCTTCTGGAGGTAGATTGTGGATCTGCAAGGTGGCTTACACACCACCTAGGGGAACACATTTTTCTGAGCCATTGTCCGTACCTTTACACCAGTGGTGTTCCATCACCAGCCTTAGTAACTCAAAGGCCACCCCTTGTGATGCTCCTTGGAAACAAAGATCCCAAAAGACTGATCCAGACTGAGAATTATAGCCTGCCTAGGTCCCAGCATCATCCTTGATGTTACCATGGTATCATCTGCTGAAATACCACAGTTTTCAGCCTCTTCAGGGAAACACGGGAGGCAGGTGGGTTTGTAGTCCCCTTTTCCTAGAGAGTTTTTCTTGTGAAAACTGAAAATAAATTATTTTTTGAATAAGAAAGGATAAAAAAAAAACCTTTAAAAATCCCACCACTGCGTTTTCTTGAAGGATGAATGAGCTGGAGTTTTTGCAACAGCACTAGTCAAAGGACAGCCCATGGAAAGGCAGAAACCCACGCAACCAAGAGGGATGTGGAATGAAATCAAACAAGAGGAAAAGGCAAAATGTTGTGATAAATGCACCAACTGTATTTAAGAAAAATTAGAGGAAATATTTTGCTTGTCTTTTTAAGTGACTTAATGACAGAAATACAGCAGAGGCAGACTTGCAATCGAAAACCTTTTACCTTGCCTTAGAAATTATTATCACAGGCTTAGATCCTCCTAACACAGCTTCTACCAAAAGAATCCTGAAGTAGTCAGTTTGAAAATTCATCTTCCAAGTCAGGTAGAGACTCTATGGTAAGAGCTACCAAGCTGAAAGTGATTGTCTTTTACTTAGACCATAGGTTTGATTCAGCTTTCAGAGAAAACCAAAATATTTGTGAATTACAAGGAGAAACTACCAGTGACACTGAAATCACTGAAAGCATTTATGGCCATACCATAAATCCAGCTTTAGGACACCTGTTGTCAAATAAAGACCACTGCAACTTAACAATAAAAAACCACTTACATGATAAAAACTCGATCTACCATCTCAATTTTCTCAAAACCTTTGGGCAAGTTGACTTCATCCTGGCAGGCTTCAGATTGGAAAAAATTTTCACTGGCTTCTACTGCTTAACTTGATGACAGACCTCTGTCATTACAAAGTCAAGCTGAATCCCAGCATAAAAACACAGAGCCAGCCTGAACTTAATGGTAAGCACTCAGTTAATTCCTTGGAAAAATGGTTCTCAGTCTTGTTTTCCTACCCTTGGTCTCATTGAAAGGGAGCACTGCTGGGCGATGGGTGAATGCACAGTGCCCGCAGTGGGACTGCAGTCTCTGTGCTCCTCTGCCTCTCTCTGTGGTTTAAAGAAGGTGAAATTGCTTTTTATCCCTTCAGAAAGATAAAATGAACCAATGCCAAAATAACTGGAAATAGTTGTTACCACAACATTAGCTCACTTTGCCTGGGGTCTGTCTTGCAGCAATGTGTCAGGGTGCTCCAGTCCCTCAGCAACTTGGATTTCTCACCTTGAAAATTCAAGTACAAAGCCCAGGGTGGCATCAGCTGGCAAAGTGCCACATCCCTGCCACTGTATGGAGTGAAATCCTCTTCCTGGCATCTAACTCACTGTGCCCCAGCAGCAGGCAATGGGAGCAATGCAGCCAGCTTTGCTCCCTGCCCAAACAAGATTTTTAACTGATTTTGTCTGCAATTTTCTTCCTTCTTGCTTCCCTGTGGTAACATAGCCTATTTTGTGAAACAAGATAATCTGAGACTCCACTGGAAATTACCCACCTCTCTGCTGAAGCCCATTGCTTTATTTACGGCAAATTTCTCTCCCACGGTATCCAGAAAAACCCACACCAATGAGTGAGGAAACAGAAGTCCCTCACTGCCTTTAATAATATATTTCTGTTCCAGACCTTTATTTTGAGGGTCTTAATGTTGGAACTGCTTGATATTTGTCTTGTTTTGTTTTTTGGGGAGCCGGACTACTTCTGAGATAAAACCAATGTCCACGTGTGGGGCCACCTTGCATTTCAGCTCTATCTGCAAACAGCATTTCACAGGCAAATAAAAGAGTCATCCATTTTAAAATTACAATGAGTATTTAATAGATTTAGAAACTGTCTTTGAAGGGCTCCCCAGTATCCAAAGAAGCCATCCTAGGGAGATACACACACATGCATTTTTGTTAGCAAATGACGCTGAAATGAGCTATTTACGTCAGTGAGGTTTTTTTTTTTTTTTTTGCCCATCCTACAGCATTTTCTTTTCTTTATTCCTCAGGTATTGCTGGTAGGAAAAATACTTTTCTGTTCTTAGGTTGAGTTCTGTGTGTGCTGGCAAATCACAAAATATTTGACAGTGGGAAAAGACTGTGGCTATCTCAATTTTGTCAATGAAGAAACTACTATAGAAGGAGGATTTTGGAGGAATATGTCTTGTTTGCAGCATATACCATCACACAGTTATCTCATTTGTAATAAAAGTTACAACTGATAAAATAAAACCTTCCCTTCACTCAAATACTTTCAGGAACTCATAAAAATATACTGAACCAAGATGAAGAGTAAAAATAGTGGAAAATGTGTTATGGATCAAATTTATTAAAAATATTTGGGATTTCTTTAAAGCCTTATTTTTAAATATTTGGAAAATGTTCATATAATCTTTACCTTATTTTCTCTTATTTTTCTTTTACCTATTAGTGCTCGCTCAAAAATAATCCATTAATTCATATATTTGTGTAACTATAAACTCCAACAGGAAGCATCTCAGAAGCAGCTGTTACATGTAATGTTGTTTATTTATATTTATGATACTTATAGTAGAACAAACAAAGCAAAAAATTAATTCAGAGCTTCAGGAGCAGCAGATATATTGCTGCCATCATTAGCTATACAGTTCACCCTTTTCTCTTTCTCAACACTATGAATTTCCCTCAAACAATTCAACACACCTGGACACAATTAGGAAGAAAAATACAAAACACCTCCAAAGTATTGCAATTAGGTTTGTTCTGGCAACTCCTGCATCTGTATTCTGGTGGCAATTGGCTTCTGGTGCAAAGCATTGTGCCAAAAGTAATGTTTTCTTTTGCATAAAACATATGGAGGCCTTTTGCTGAATTCCACTGTGCAGCATGCCTCTGGTAATGCTGTTGTCCAGCCTGGGAGAGGGACAGCCCAAGTTACTGCTGGGAGCACTGAGATGTTATCAGGAAAGAAGATTGTGGCTTGCAAGTTGGTGTGAAGGCTTTTACTGCAGTCAGAGGCCAACCAGCAGCAAAAGGCTTTCAGAAGAAACCTCTGATCTGCAGGAGAAATCTCTGATCTGCAGGAGAACACTCTGATCTGCATGTGGTGGCCATGAGCACCCTCAAACCCAGAGGGTGTAGGCAGAGAGGGGGTTTATTGGAAATGTGAAACAAAGAAAACACATAGTTTGCAAAATTATCCAGCCTGAGCCTGTACTGGCAAAGAGCAAAGTTGTGCATCATGCTCAGTGTATCTGTATCTCTATCCACCAATTGTTGCTTTGTGTGGCAAATCTTTGGTCTCAAACACAAAACAGATCCTCTACACAGAGTGCTTGCAAAGAATTTGATTATATTGTCTGAAAAATATTTGCATTGTTTCATTTTCTTGTTAAACTAATACTAAAACTTTTCTGAGAATGGTTTGCTGGCCATTGTAGTCATATTACTAAGTTCAGCAAGATGTATTTTGTCAGTGGAACTCCTTAGTAATACAAAACTAAACTGAAAGCAAAAAAGCCAACCTCAGAGCACTCCTTCTTTCATAAACTTCACAAAAACTGTGGGTAGTAAATGGCTGTGCCACTGCACCAACTGATCCTTGTAGGGGAAGCATTGTCCAGCCCTCTCTGTGTCCACTCACCCATTTTCCAGCTGGTGAGGCTGGGCTCGGGCCAGAGGTGAGGCATCACATATCAGTGGAGCTGAATATTACAAGAGAGGCTTTGTTGTCCTTTCTCCTGTGCACACAAAAGCTCTTCATTCTAGTGAATATAAAAGAAATACACTGTTGGGAGTGTGTTTGATGCAGATCAGCAGGGTCCTGGAGATCTGAAAGTACCTGAAAGTACCAGGAAAGGATTTGCAGAAAGATTTGTATCTTGGACCTGGATTGATCCAGGAGTGAGGCTGTACCTGCTGAGGTCTAACTGGGAATATCTGCAGCTCAGGGTGGCAGAAAGCTCTGAAGAAGAAATGTGACTCTGACTTGAAAAGAAAATGGGAAATTAAAGCTGCCAGATTAAAACATCTCTCTCATGTTTCAGTTGGACCAAGCATGCCTGATGACAGGTTGTGAGCCAAGGAGGGGCTGCAAGGCAGATTAAGGGGTTTGGGGGGCTGCAGGGAGCTTAGGGCCAACAACGGCATGGATAAACATGTGGGTGCAGGTGTGTGGCAGAAGCACCAGCAGAAAAGTCCTGCCAGCTTGGCTGGAGAGTGAGACAAGTTTGCTTTTCACCAAAGCATTTCCTACTACCCTTGAGGTGAACTTAGGCAGGAGCTGATGAGGGCTGAAGAGATGCTAAACCACAGCGTGACCTTCCTGTGTGCACGAAAGGCTCAGCAACTGGCTTCAGATAAGGAACAAACAAAGTACGAGGGACTTTATCAGTTTCTACAATTAATTTCAGCGACTCCTCTACACCCCTCTATATGGCTGTTTTGCACATGGAGTTTTGCAGTCTGTGCAAAGAGCAGTGAGCTCTGCAGAAATAGGGAGCTATATTATTTCTGAGCTGTATTATTTCTGTTCCATTCAGACCCACAAAGCTGTGCCCTATGGGGAACATGCTTCACCATCTTTGGGCACGTGAGACATCTGGAGCAATTTCCAGGCGCTGTACAAAGTGAACACAGGTCATGCAATGTGTCCCAAGTCTCCCTCCTGGGAACAACAGAACTACCTGAGTTAAAACTACCTTAGAAAATGTTGATTTTGAAAGACTCTTAGCAAAATATACTGTATTTTAAAAACAAAGACATATAGTGGAAATGTTTGGTAACCTGAGCTCCAGCATGGTCCAGTGGCAGCCACACTGTAAGGATGGAAGAAGACTGAAATTTTGTTTCATCCCCTAGTCCTGTGGGTCCTGAAATTCCTGCTTACAAGCCAAGAGAGCATGAAGTATCCCCAAACAGTTCTTGGGCAAATTCATGTATTAAAGTGACATTTTGGTTGTCATTGAGCACAAGAACACCAGAATATCCATTAATCTGTCCTCAGAAAGAGATTTTGCTGAGATGTGAATGTTTGGCTTTTGGTTTTGTTTGGGTTTTGTTTGTTCATTTGTTTGTTTGTTTTTATGCCCAAACTTTTCCTTTAACTCTTGGATTGGAAAAATAAGCCAGTAATGTTCACTTTAAAAAAAAATTCTAAACTTGCAGAGGTAGAGAGAGCCTTTAAAGCTGTACTTGGCTTCAGTTATATTCCAGACCAAATAATCTTATCATTGATTGAGGTATTCTTAATGGGCCCTTTAAAAAATAAATAAATGAGAATTGGTAGTTCAATCAATGTACTGTCTTTTATTCAATATTCATCCCAATTGATTTTCACCTCCAAGCTTCATTTTAGTATGAAGTTGGGCATTGTGTTAAGGAAGTTGAGGGGGAGCTTGTAGGTTTTGGCAGCTGGAATGAGTGGAAACTGTGGTTTTTAGATTAGAGGAAGGTGTGGGAACCAGTTTTTTAGCAAGCTGTTGGAGCAGCAGGGCTTGTGCACGCTGTTTGTGCTCATGTTTGTTGTCAGCCCCCACAGGCTACCAGGGGCAGAGGCACCAGTGGCTCCCACTCCAGTCCTGTGCTTGCCCTGCCACCAGCTCCCTCCACTGCAGTGACTGTACTGGGCCACCCCAACATCCCTGAGCTGCTCCCCAGGTGTCCACTGCCCCCTTAACAGAGGCATCATGAAATCTCCATGCCCACTTTAGCTGCCTGGGGGAAAGAAATTCCCTTTCCCAGCTGGGGCATCTCCATTTACAAGACTTCCAAGCTCCTGAGGACTGCAGCTCTCCAGCAAACATATTTCCAGATATTTTCTGTGGCTGCACTATATACTCTGTGGTTCAGTCTCATGAGATATGCAGGGCTTTCCATGGCAACCACAGAGGTATCTTTTTTCCTTAAAGAAACAGTGAGTAACAGAAAACAAGAACTTTACAGGCATAAAATCAACCCACTTAAGGACACCGAGGTAGCCCATCAAAACAAATCCTGCTCCCAGGAATGCATCTCTGTCCTCATGGGGAGCAGGACTGTGGAAACAATCACAGTCCTGGGTGCACTACAGAACAAGGCAAAAAGAACAGGAGGAGCAAAGCAAAAACCTGTTCAGTTTGCGCCTCACCTGTCTGTGCCCCTCCTTGCCACACCCGGCTAATCCTGTCCCAGTTCCCTCAGCAATAGTCTGGGGTCAGGTTTTCAAGTGCATTCACACTAATTTCTGCAAAAACCCCCCAAAAAAAACAAAAACCAAAACATATACAAAAAACCAAAACAAACAAAAAAAAAAAGCAACCAAAAAAAAAAAAACCAATCAAAAGAAACCCACAAAAAAAACAAGGCTGTTTGCCTGTGCTTCACTGTCTGCCCAAACAGACATCCACACTGGCATCTTGACCATGATCCCAGCTGGTCTCCATCTTCTTTCTCCCTCCATAGTCAATAATAATTTCTCAGTATCTCCTTCAGTAACTTAATCTTTTTATGCAGCTCTCTGACTTTCTCTGAGATACTGAGTTGCCAGTTAAGTGGCTGTGCCATTCATAATGGTCCGTGCAGCACTTTGTGCTTTATTACCCCATATTTTTTACTGGGAAATCCTTTGGGAAGGCATCTTTCCACTTCAGCACTAGTGATAAAAGGAGGAAGCAACCACTTCTGAATTATTCTGCTAGCTAGTATATGTGACAAGAATCATTACAGCTGTAATAAGGAATTTTGATAAATTAGAGGTAAATTTGGAAAATAATAGGGATCCAAAGGGACTAACTTAGGATCACTAGAATGCCTAAAAATCCTCCCCAAGTAAGGGTGTTAAAAAGGCTTCACTAATTCAACAAAGCTGTAATGGGTACACATAGAAGGAAAATACGTGTTCAGGGTGGAGCTGAAAAAAACCCAGATAAGCTGCAGAATCAGAACCCAAAGATAAACCCTACACCTTGATATGGTTGTCCATACCTGACCACATGGCACAAAAAGCTGGAGTACCCAAACCAAGGGCTGCCACAGCTGCCCTCCCTTGGCACAACCTCAGTCACCCATGTCCTGTGAATTCTGAGCATGACCTAAAACAGTCTGGATTTTACCCCTGAGAATTAAACCTCAGACTTTCACCAGGATGGGAAGCCAACATTTACATAGGGGACAGTTACCTTCCCAGCATGTTTTGCCTTTAAAGCATGGGTGTGGTCACTTGGAGAAATTTATATTAAAAGAATGAAAATCATCTGTTTGACACCAGTCAGAGAATGCAGCCACAGGGGGCAGTGGCATGGTGCACCAAGTGCTACAACACAGTTTGGAAAACAAGTTACATGATTTGCTTGGAGTCCCATGGAAACAGACAGGACTGGCAGCAGAGCTCTGACATCCAAAGTTCCAAATCTGAGACGTAACCACAAAACTCCCTTTCCTTCCCCCCACGGCCATGCTTGTGCAACTTCACCGGGGGAGGGAAAAAAGAAGTCAGTGCTCGCTAACTGGAAAATTAACTCAGGAGCAACAGAAATCCTGTTTCCAAACTTTTAAATGACAAAGACCTAAGGGAGGGAAGGGGTACACCAATAAACCCAGGTAATCTACAGTGTTCTGCTAACTGTAAGCTTTATAAGTGAGCTACTTTTAGATAGAATATGTGTTCATCATCACAAAATCACTGGAGTAAGAACCACAACAATTGTTGCAGCTCCCTTGAAGTCCGCCAAGCTTCTGCAAGCTGGGCAGGAGGAGGACAAACTTTGGAAAACTCTCTCTTCATTTGAATATTAAGAGGACTAATAAAACAAAGAGGACATGGTAAGTTCTGGAGGCTTTTTTTTTAGTTGCCAAGGGACAATTTGGATGTCAGCATGGTTTTTAATAGCTCTCCCCACTCCAGTCCTTTAGTTGTGCTTACAGAACCAGTTGCAAAGAGCATCTCCTGCTGCTTTGCAGATTAATTACCCAATGTTTGGATGAAGTGCTGTGTCAGTGCTAAGCGTTATTGCTTCCAGCAGCACCACTCTGCACGCAGTGAATGCAAGTGGCCACTCTGGGAGGGCCACAGTTGTTTCTGCAAGACCTCCACATTCCTCAAAGCCATGTCCCACCCTCTGCTTCAGCAAGTGGGATTTCTCCATAGAGATCCTGACCTGCTCCAGCAAGCATGGACATAAGCAGCAAACACTGTGTGGTGAGTCAGCATTCCATGCACACTGACAGACCAGATACGAACCCTCAGAGGATGAGTTCTGCCTGATTCAGTGCTAACATCCATCAAATCCTGCCTCATTACTCTTCTTACCCAGCTTAGCTGGCTACAGAGTTTTTGTTCCTCCACCTTCAATTTCCTGTGCAACTGGACCCTATATAATGGAATTTATACAGCCACAGTGCCTAAAGATTGTAAAATGTTAATGTCTGTCTTATGATCGCAAAAGAATGCATGGATCCTGCCATGGTGGCAGCTCCCTGCAGAGTGCCTGGCCATAGAAAGCAGGACTTTAGGGTCAGGAGTACCTGCTTCTCACTTCACCCAGCAGGGGCTAATGAGACCCACAACACATAGCAATTGGTGTTTTTTCCCACGGTCCTTGGGACAATGCTGTCCTGTCTCCAGAAGTCTGCATGTGTGCTTTTACAGGGGAAAGTTATATAAAGTACTCTCCTTGCCTGTTTTACTCAAAAGCCAGCCACCATCACGTCCTACACTCAAGAGAAGAGACCTGTGGTTAGCTGCTGTGGTCCCCTTCCTACAGCTGCCTCAAACTCCTTTTCACACTGATATCCTCTCAAGATCCTGGGCTGCTGCAGCTCCACTCCTCCCTTGTCAGGGCATTATTTGAAAGAACAGCCTTGGCAGTATTGCCTCCTACATATGTTATAAGCCAGCTCGGGCACACTGATCACCATTTCCAGCACAAGGAGGAGGAAAGCACAGAGCAAATCAGAATCAGGCTTTGTTTTCTCACCACCTTTTTAGCAGAAGTCTGGGAGAAAAGAGGAAGCAGTTGTGAGAACTGAGGTTCCCATTTATGTTACCATAGGAATTTCCTGTAAGATGGTGTGTACATTTTCCAAGGAATTCAGTTATTCACTCAACACTTATGCTGTCCACAGGGAAGAGAGATGGGAAAGGAACACTCATAGAAAATATATCCACACACAAGACACTTGTATTAATGCAAGGTTATACCTCATTGCTGAAATACACATGGAAAAAAAAATGCACATCACTTTTACACAGATCGCTGAATTATTATATTCCTAAAAGGAGCACTACAGATGAGTTGGAGCCAGACTTCTCAGAGGTGTACTACAGAGGGATAATGGGCTGCTTGATCTAACTTTGAACCTGACCCTCCTTTGAGAGACCTCCAGAAGTCTCTGACAAACCCAGTTACTCTGTGGTTCTATGATTAAAAATGAAATGCATTCTATGTAGAATGTTTATTAGGAGGTAACAAGATTTTTAAAGATGCCTGATTTTTTCAGTACAAAGCTTTTATTTGAAGTCATCAAATCTGACTGAAATTCACCCTGATATTGTCTCCATTTGTCTGAAAATTCCCCTGGTTTGCTTCAGAAGGCAAAATAAATAAGCCGTCTCTGCATAAGAGCATAAGCTTATTAGAAATGCCCTTCTCTGTTAGATTTGTCATCCATCTATTCCAGCAGTGACAGTCAGAGATGCTATTTTGAGTGAATACACAGGCCCAGATACTATTTGTAGTTAATTTCCCACACATTCCCCCAGCACCAACATTAGAACAGAGATGTTCAAGTTCCCTCTGGGTGCTGCTCATGGCCTGTTTCACAGTCTCCTTTAGCAGCAGTGTCAGAAGTTTGGGACACCCCACAAAAGCAATTCTTTCTTTTTTGTGCTTTTAAAAGATCCTCTGCTGGTTTCAGTGGGTGTCAGGCAGTTCTGGTGTTGTGTGGAATGGTCAGTATCTGCTCTGCAGTCACAACCCAGCACCCCCTCGAGGCTCAGTCCCCATCACATTCCCCCTTCAGCTTTGTCTTCAGCCAGAAGAGACTCAGCTTTTCTAGTTCCTCCTCATACAGCAGCTTCTCCAACCCCTAAGTTATACTGGTCACTTTACTTGCCATTTCCCCTAACCCTCATGCCCTTGAGATGAAAAAACTCAGATCGTGCACCAGACTCAAGGCATGGAAGAACCAAAAATGTAACAAGAAAATGACTCTTTTACTACAACATCCTTCCAGAGGAGCTCCAGCATTTTATTGACATACTTTGTTTCCATTTAACATGCTCAGTCAAGAATTTCAGAGAGCTGTCATTTATGGCTGCAGGATCTCTTGACCGAGTTCTAACATCAAATTTTTTGATTTGTTACAAGTTCATACAGATATGTGAGAGCAAGAAAGCTCTGTGAGTAGGTGGTGTAAAATCAGGAGAACTAAAAATACTTAACTCATTTATAAATGATGAGCTAGTAATCTGGATAATTAAAAATAACTGCCTTAGGTCTGCAATTAAAAAAAATCTTGATTGCACATCCTTAACTCTGTCCAATGTCCATAAGAGAGATGGCCTGGTCTTAACTGTAGTTAACTGCAGGTAACTGCACATTACCTCTCAAGAAATACATTTGTTCAAGTATTGGAGCTTGGTTTGTGTTTGTTTTCAGAACTGAATTTCATTCTGTATACATTTTCCTTAGAAAATTTTTCAGGTTTTGATTTCTTACATTCTTTAGAAGCAATTATGTATTTGGCACATGCTGTAAAGGTGTCTGAAATATCAACATTAGTGTGGCTTCTTGCAGCAACATGTAAATGCTTATCTGGACAAGAGAGATACTCCTGCCATACTTTTCCCCCTTGTATGTTCAGCACATAAGCATGATGGATGCATTTCTCCTACACAGTTTCTATAGATTAAGTGTTTGTCAAGAATTAAACGTGAAGAAGATATAACATACTCCTGAGATGCACAGATCTACCCCAGGGCTGAAAACAAAGAAGGATGTCCTTCTGGATTCGTAATTATACTTTCTGAAAAATTAATAAAATTCAGAGAATCATAGAACAGTTTGTGTTAGAAGGGATCTTAGAGATCACTTAGCTCCAAACCCCTGCCACAGCCCACTCAGCCAAGTACTCAGAGATCTGTTCAACCTGGCCTTGAACACTTCCAGGGATGGAGCATCCTCAACTTCTCTGGGCAACCTGTTCCAGTGCCTCAACATCCTAATTTTAATGAATTTCTTCCTAACATCTGATCTAAAGCTACTCTCCTTTGGTTTGAAGCCATTACCAGTTATCCTATCACTACATGCCCTTATAAAAAGTTTCTTCTCATCTTTCTTGTAGCCTGTCTCCCCTTCCATTCCCTTCCCTTGGCATGTCACAATTATGCCACTCTGAAACCTTCTCTTTTCAAACCCAAAGAATCCAAATTCTCCCAGCCTCTCCTCACAGGGGAGGTGCTCTATCCCTCTAATCACCTTGGTGGCCTCCTCTGGTCTCTCTCCAAGAGACCAAAGTCCTTCCTGCGCAGAGAACCTCAGAACTGGGTGCAGGACTTAGGTGGGGTCCTGTCAGAGCAGAGGAGCTGAATCCCCTCCCTCCCCTGCTGCCCACAGGGCTTTGGATGCAGCCCAGGACGTGTTTGGCTTTCTTAGGCTGTGAGTGCACTTTGCCAAGTCATGTCCAGCATTTCTTCCACCAGCACACTTAAGTCCATTTTGAGAGGGCTGCTCTTGATATGTTCTTCTCCCAGACCGTGTTGATACAGGGGATACAGCACCTTGCACTTGGTCCTGTTAAGTCTCCTGAGATTCCCATGGGCCCACCAACTGATGAACAATAATCACAGCCTCCAAAACCAGTATCAGAAGTGTACTGTGATTTTAAGAGTAGTACATTTGTAAAAAAAAATGTAGGCAAACAACAAGATGATTAGCTAATATGACAATTAATATAGTGAAGAGAAAAAAAAAAAACAGTAGGAACAACAATATTGAGCAGTATTTGCAGTTAAACTAAATAGGTTTATGTCATCATTCAGATCCAGCAGCCTGCTGCCACTTCAGGAGATGTTTATTCTTAGTGTTTGGCAGCTGCTGAGTTCTGGGCTGTGGATTGTGCATTCTGATTTTTTTAGTGACTTTTATTTTGTCATGGCCTAAAATTATGAAGCATTTGCTCTGAAGAGCTCTTAAGAGCTTTTCACACTGCTGCCTCTTTTATTGCCATAAAATGGGAACATACACAACCTAAGGCTAAATGCTGCTCTGTACTGGACAATGAATAAGTTACTACGGAGAGAGCCATGTATGCAACTCATTTCAAAATCTTCCTCCAGGCTCTGAATACAAATTAAAATCTTTTTATACTGACTTAGCTTGTAAATAAAACTGAAGGTAGGTGAAGAGGAGGGTCATCCATCCTGGAATTCAAGCATATCTCAAAGGAGTACTGGTGCAGCAAACCTGATGTTTGGGCTGCCACAGCATGATGAAGATACAGGAAACAATATGAAAATAGAAAACTCCATGAACTTCAGCATCAATGACAACAGACAGGTCTTTTATAAACCAATCAAACCAATTTTGTTCTGCCTTTGAGCACGTCCAGGTCACTCCTTCACTGACAGGGTGCTGGTGTAGCAACAGCACTTCCCTGGTGGCATTATCTCAGGGAACACAGCAGCATTTAAACCCTGGGTGAAGAATCACTTGGTCCTAGGAGAGTCTAAACTTCCAGTCTGGGGATCCCCCTGTCCATCATCTGAGCCAAACATTGAACAAATCCCTCCAAAATTCCATTCATTCTCCTCACTAAATGAGACAGTTCTCTTTTTCATCCACTGAGTGGCTTTCACAGATGTATGCAAAATTCAAAGGATGACCATTGAAATAGATCCGTGGAGAAGGGGTGGAGAACCAGAGGAGTTATGACCCTGCTGGTTGAGAGAGGCCACCTGTAAGTACTCAGCTCCTGCCTGAACTAGGATGTTCTCTCCTCTGCTTTTGAAATTGCTGTGGCAGACCTGCCTGTGCTGTCTTCATGGTTTCTAGCTTTGAAAGAAAAGATTATAATAACCAGATTATCATATTGACATCATAAGTCCTGCTACATGTGAATTAAGTGCATCCATTCTCAAACTGTGAGGTTATTTAATCAAAACCACCCAGGAGAGGAAATATTTAGGGGGTTTATGATGTCAGATCAAGACCTGGAGTGGCAGTGGTGGGTGCTGCTGCTGCCAAAGCAGTAGATGACTAAAATAATATGATGTTTGTCCACAGCCAGCACTAAAATAAGTCATTTAAAAGGGAAGTTTGTTTATAGCACAGTAGTATCTACAGTTCTTCTAAATATACTCCTTCTTCCAGCAGCCATCTGCTCTGTGGTGAGCAGAACTGCTTTAAAGCAGCTAAACGTGTGGGTCACAGTGCTTGGGGAGAAGGAGCAGCCTCCTTGACCCTACTGACCTTCCTTTCCTCTTCATTTAGCAAAATCCTAACATCAGACAGCAAAGAGAACAATGCAGCTACCTTCTCAGAGGTGATGTGCTGTGAGAATTTTCTTTTTTACTCTCACAGTAAATTCCAGATGTCAGATGTTGCCAGTGGATGGAGATGTCAAACAGGAGCAGGGACAGTCACGTGGAAGGAGTTGCACATCCACCCTTGGTGCTGGGAGAGAAATTACATGTGGAGATGCAATCTGTGGTCCAGAATGATTTATAGATATCATACTCAGAGTCAGGACAACCTTTGGAGTCTCCTACCACTCAAGCAGAAAACTTTTAGAAATGCCGTGGTACTTAAAGGTCAAGGGACAGTGACACCACTAGAATATGACACTTCATGGTGGAGACTTGGTCTTACCTCAGTGGTGTTTCCTGGCTCTTGGTTTGAGGAAAAGCTCTCATCAGCTCAGCTTCACACACTTTTCTGAGAGTCTGTGCCTCCCTTGTTTGCACTACACTCTGTACATTTCTTACTTTGTGGTGTTCTTATTGTGCAAGAAGAGAATAGCAATCCTCTCCAGAACCACAACTGCACCTTCCACCTTCAGCTTGTCTCTATATTTCGTCCCATTCTCTGTCAGTATGATATGACCACAGTGATCATAAGGGAGACAGACCGAAAGTTTTGTTTGTCTTTGCTGGGAAAAACATCTCTTGATCCATGGGCTGGCTACTCCTGTAGTAAACAGTACAGAAAACAGCTTGGGCTCAATTTCTTTCCAGTTCATTCTGTTCTCATGATGAAAACTCTTCATTTCTTCTGTTTTACACCAGTCTGCACCTTGCCATTCATGGGCATGCAAAAACAAGTGATGGTATTGCACAAGACCATAACTTATTCAGCTGTGGACACTGTTTTAATTAATTTGGAAAAACATACACCACAATTGGCAAGACTGGTATTCCTTTGATTAAAAACAATGATCTACATTTTGGTCTGACTCCTGTTTTGCTGAAGTTGGGCAGATGTTAAATATAATGCATGTGACTATTAAATAGTGTTTCCTCTGTGTTCATGTGAGGACATGCATGTGGGGAACTGGCAAGTCTTCCTGCTTTAAAAGACGAATGGAAAGCACTTGAGCTTGGGACAGCACAAGAAGAACTTGGAAAACTGGATGACCTTGTGAATGACAGGGAAATTCTCTCTGCTGTGCTGTGAAGTGTGGCCAGCCAGCCTTGGGGAGACTTATCACACACACAGAAGGGAAAACAATTCATCACTCATTGCCTCAGCCATAACTTTCATCTGAAAATCAAATATTTCACCAAATAACTGCTGATGTTGTTCTGTATAACCAAACTGCAGAAATATAGCCCTCAGAAGCCATATCTGACACCAGGTGCTGCAGCAGATAAGCAAAATGCTGGTGGAAGATGCCCTACATCTGCCTAGAAACCTTCCAGCCCCACTGCAGCTCTTCCTGGCTGCAGTAATGTCCAAAATAAACCATGCTGAACATGAGGGAAAACTCACCAAGGTTGAGCAATACTCTGTGTTCATTGCAATCACATTCAACATCTGTCATCGTCCTCAGCAGGCTTCTGCAGTGCATCTTGCTGTAAGAGAAGCAGGGCTTGGGCTACCTCTGCCCCAGGGCTGCTTTGCTGCTCAGGTCCTCTTGGACTAGCATCTCTATTGGCAAAGTGAAATTACCTTGGTATAATAAAAACACTTCTACTTTACCCTCAAAAGACAAGATTTTCCCAGCAGGAGCAGGATGAGGATGAGGAGGGATATATATATATATCAGGGATGAGGAGAGCAACACTGAGAGAGCCAAACCTCTGCTCCCAGCCCCAGGGTGACTGGGCAGCATCGTGGGTGAGCTCCAGCTGGGCAAAGCCACAGAGAAAATGTTGGGGCTGTATCACATCACCCTCAGGCCAACACCACTGGGGATAACCATATCAGTGCTGGGCTTTCTGAAGTCCCACTGAAATACAAATATGAGTCCCTGTCCTCTCAGTAAGCAAAGGTCCAGGTTGCCTCTTTTGCCCCTCCCTTTGCAGGCCACTACTAAATTTCTTTGCTTGAAATAAAGTCCAGGACAATAGGGGGGTAAAGTACTCTATAAAGATAGACCTTGCTGTCTTCATTTTTCTGCACTTTCCATGCCTGGAATATCATCAGAAAATACCAAATTGTGGAGCCGGAC
Organism: Taeniopygia guttata; assembly: GCF_048771995.1. Classification (NCBI taxonomy): domain Eukaryota; kingdom Metazoa; phylum Chordata; class Aves; order Passeriformes; family Estrildidae; genus Taeniopygia; species Taeniopygia guttata. Next base: position 142,659,112 of record NC_133026.1, on the reverse strand, counting down.
TTCAGTATCAAAGCATGACATATTTAAAGAAACCAAATTCCTAAACCAAGCATTTTTTTAAAAATCACGTTACATATATGAAACTTTTCCACTGGACTGTGCCCTGTATTCACAAAGCATATTTTCTTCTCTAATCTCACTGCAATCAATCCTTAAATTATACTGGACACCTTAATCACAACATGTATCATAAATATCAATTCTGTTAAATCTTTCTGCATGGTCCAACTTCACAGAAACCTCACAGCAGCTATTATTATCATATTCCACAGCATCCAATCACTTCTCATTGCATTCACACATCCAGAAACCTGTCTCCCCCAGATCTCTGCAACGTTGCCATGAGCCTGCAGTAAAAAATACTGTGCCCAAGTGAAGAGAAAAGCAAACTATTTAGGTCAGCTCAGAATAAATCAAATTCAAATAAGAATCTGTTTTGCAGACACGTTAAAAAAAAATAATAATAATTCAGTGGAGGAAAAAAAGCAAAACGCTTACTGTGATGTGCGGCTTAGGTAAGTTGGTAATGCAGGTGTTTTGATGGAGAAACTAGGTCAAGTTTCTCTGAGACGTGGGCAAGGCCTCAGAGCTTGTTTAGCATCGTAGGAGCCTGTGGTACTTCCAGGCACTCTGGTGAGGAGAGGACACTGAGGCAGAGCTGTTTTCATGTGGGTGCTATGGCACACAGTGCTATCAGCTGGGAAAAAGGTCAACAGACCTTTAATTTGCATCTCTCCCCTCCCTGTCCCTGGGAAATCAGCTGCTGAGAACTGAGGTGAGGTGCCCTCCCAAAAGAACTAATTTGCATCCACTAAAGAGCAATAGAAAATGAAAGAGGCTTTCACAAATTCTCTGTTTGGGTCTCATGTTTCACCGTTTAATCCAAAAAGTACATTCAGCATGTAAAGCACCACAGGACCTACAGTGAGATGAAACTCAACTTCTTCAAGTGAACCCCCAGATATGTCCCACAGGGCACAGACCAGGCAGGGCTGTTTCCCCTACCAAGGGCACCTGCCTCTCCCCGATGAGAAACCATCCTGACACCATTTGGGAACTGGGCCCATCCTGCACAGTCACAGGGCAGCACTGTCATCTTCAGCCCACCCAGAAACCACCCCCTGCCACCTTGAAGGAGAAGCTGGGTCACGCTGAGAGCAGGAAAGCTGCCAGTGGTGTTTCCATTAGGCTGCACACCATGGCATGGCCAGAAAAAAACACATTAGTTTCACACAAACGCCCTCTTCTGCTTTTCTCCACTGTGGCATCAGACTGCAGCATCCCACCCACTGGACCAGACCACGCTCGAGCAGCATGTCTTGTCATGGCATGCATGTTAAACAGGTCCAGAACACCAGTTCTTAAAACAATGTGAGCTAGAGGACCCCAACCACTGTACTGTGACTCCAAAAGGTGGAGAAGCAGACTGGCTGCCAGCTGTGCCAAAGACTCCTCATATTTTGCCCCTGCTAGTACCCATGCAGTCTGCCTTTTCCAGCCCATTTCAGCTGGCAATTGAAGGATCTACTCTTGCTTCAGCAGCTTATCCATTGACAACTCACTGACACAGCTCTGCTTGTGATGAAACATTTCCAGACAAAAAGTCCTTCTTGACTAAACCCTCCTGACAGGAAAACAGAAGTAAGATCCTTCCCCATGTGTGTGACACATGACTCACCTTCACAGATTTCTTTCCCAGAATAAAGAGAAAAAAAAAAAAATAGGAAGTACAGCCAGAAGAAAACAGCAGAAACATATCAGAAAAACAAGCAAGCAATGAAGTCATAAAAAAACCTGCTACAGAGAGCTTCTACAAATCTACAATATCATCACTGAGATTATCATGAAGAAGCCTTGGAAATACAGACAGCACAATGTGGTGTGAGTTAGTGCTTGCAAGAGGACAGCAAATCCAGGACAGCATCCAGGAAACTGCTATTAGTGTGGGATCTGTCAGGCTACATTAACACTACAAACATCTTAGTGACCTGCAAAAAGCATTTGAGAGAAGGTAAATGAATTTCCGAGCTTTGTGTCCTTGCTGTTTATATCCTGCTAGTCGCTAAGTCAAACTCAGCTGAACAGCTCTGCCAAGCCCCAGCTGCCTCCCTGCAGCCTCACATGAGCAGCAGTCACAGCAGTCACATCTCCCCAGTACCACTGCCAGCAGCACATTAAAACTTTGCCCTTGGTTTAGCCAGGCACTTATTTGGAAAGGAAGGGTGGGAGTCATCTGAATGCATGAAGGTAAATAAAATACAGAGAAATGCATCCCAGACCATCACTGAGTCTCCTCTAGCAATGAAATGAGAGGAACCAGCACCTGGGGGCAATAATCTGCCCACCTTGAAGCAGGCAGCAGATCTAGGGGAACTTGGAGGGCTGATACCTCCCCAGAGGCAATGCAGGGAGGCCAACGGATAAGCCCAGGTGCAGATGTCAAAAAGGAGGGGACTGTTTCCATTCCCACATGCTGGTACATGCTGCAATATAGCTGGTCCATGAGACCACTGACACCCACCCCAGGGTTTGGAGTTTCCCTGAATGAAGCCAATCACCAGATTTCCATTTAAATCAAAGACACCAAAGAATTGGGGAAATTGTAACATGCTTCCCAGCTGAACAGATTTGGTCTGTTTTCATACTTTCCTAATTCTTTGGAATTAGCTTTTCCATTATTTAATTTCATGAATTAATGGGGTTTTCTCCCCTTTATGGAGGCTGGCATAGGTGGGCCACCTGTTCAAAATCTGACATGAAAACCACCTGGATGACAGAAACAACAGTAGAAAGGACAGACTGCCCAGAAAGACCATCCAAACAAAACTGCCTTGGCAGCCCCAAGCTTTTCACACTTGTATTTGCAAAGATCAATTCCCTGGTCAGTTTCAGAATACTCAATATGTGGAAAGGGTCTTTTTATCCCATACCAGAACTGAGCCCAAGTAAACACCAACTTATCAGGTCCTCCCTCCTTACCCCCTCTCTGAGGAGCCCATACTGAATGAACTTGCCCTGCCTGCTGTCCCACTGTGATCTTTTGGGCACCCCAGCAAGAGGGGAGAGAGAAGACTTCTGGTAGATTTGCAAAACAGAATATGTTGCATTTATGTCCATGAGAAGAGCTGCTCACTAGACACCAGTCCTGCTTGCCGGAAGAGGCGACAGCTTCTTTTCTTCTAATGCCACCCCCATGTGGTTTGCACTGAAATCCCAAAGCATCCTCCTCCAGCAGCTGAGCAGACAAACCACAGCACAGCCACTTTCTCTCTCTGTGCTTCAGTTTTCCTCTTAGCAGAAGGGATAATAAAATTACCCAGCACTCAAGAATGTAGCTTTAATTCATTAATATCTTTAAGTAGCTTAGAGCTCCTCAGCCGTAGGGAGCTCTGGGAATGCCAGTGGAAATGCTTTGCATCTTGTTGCTGTACTTCAACTTTCCAAATTTCCCTATTGCATCCACTGATTCTAATAATTTGAACTCTGAATTTTCTGACTTGGCAAATTCGAATCAGCTTTTCTCAATGATTCTGTGAGTAAAAATGTGCTCTTTGTCAGAGAGAGGAAATGGGGAGCAGCACTAGGCTCTCTGTCTGCTGGGTGAGTCAGCCACAGTTTGTGCACCTGCTGTGACTTACAGTCTGAATGCATGGACTGCACTCCGAGATGCTGGTGTTGCAAACAGATGGATTTTGTAAATCCTGTTAATGTTTCTATGTGTAAGAGCTTCCCAGCAGAAAAGGATCATGTCCACGTGAGTATCAGATCCACTTACCCTTATAAATTTTAGCATGGCAGATTCATTTTACTCAGGCTGGAGATATAAATAGATTTATCATAGAATGGGCACCTGGTTGTGTTTGTGAGAATGGCGACTTTCAGGAAATTAAATTTTAAATTAGCTGCTCTAAGCTGTAAGAAGAGGAGAGATGTGTGCCTCTACACACACGGGCTCAGGTGAGCTCAGTTCCTCCATACTCCAGCAAAATACCCAGCCTGGAGATAGCACTGGGGCTGTGCATGCAAATGGCTTGTTCTGCTCTCTCTCAATCACAGGGTTTTATTCCAAAAAAGTTACTGGAATGTTTTGTTCTCATAAGGTTTAAGCAGCTTAGGCAGGGAAAATTGCATAACCCGTTCTCTAAGTTTCAGACTTTGACATGTACTGAGCTCCTTTTCCTTAGCTCATGTGTGGTTGCCTTTTGCATGGAATGGGACTAGAGAAGTAAACAAGGAAACTGAACTGGATAAGAAGGGAAAAAGAGTTCTGGGAGTTGCTGCTGCAAATGTAGGAGAAAGGGAAGTGGGAGGTAGCAGAAGTACAGCCTGTGTACACATAAAATTGCCAAAATCTTTCTATTCTCCTAGGCAAGAAGGCTGCAATGGGGCAGGGCACACACATGCCACACATCTGCTTGTGTATGCCATCACCTTCCAAGGGCACTGGTTGCTCTGGACTGAGCAAATACAGCAAAACAAGGGGGGAAAAAGTGGTGAAGGCTAACATGCATCAGCAACCACAGCAGAATGCTCTTTGCCACCCCTGGAAGCAGCCTCTCTTGGCTGCCTCAGTGGTGGGTTTTAGCATGGCTGTGGTTTGGGAGGAGGAGGAAAAGGAGGAGGGAACTGCTAAAAAACTTGTCATTTTGATATGTTTGTGAAGGGACTGTAACACCAGGAGGGACTGAGGTGCTGGGGCAGGGATGTGGCGGTCCAGCTACAACCCCACCACCCGAGCTTAGAGACTGGCAGAAGATGCACTTAGGACCTGGTGTCCAAGAGGCTGAACCCAGCTCTCAGACCTGCCTGTGATTAGGGCACTGTGACACTTTACTTCCCTGCATTGCTGGCATCATCAGTAATGGAATGCTAAAAACCCGCTGCAGACTGTAAATCCCTCACTGCTGTTACCGGAATTTATTATGTGGGCAATTAACATAGGCAATCCCATTACCACTGCTGGGATTTATCTGAGTAGATCTCACATGTGTTATTCTTCTACAAAAACAAGCCATCAACTTTTTGGCTTGGCCTAAGTTTCCAAAGATAAATGTCTCCCCTCATTCATTACTAACTACACAGCTTGTGGCCATGTGGCGTGAGTATAAACAAACCGAACAAATGTCTAGTATGGGAAGGAATGAAATGTTAATGCAAAAAATTGATTCAGTGATCTCTTTGCAGGCAGTGAGATGGGTATTTCATTGCCAGGTCTGACTATGTACTGTGTGATTAGCACTTAATGACCGGAGTTTGTTTCTTTTCCTTCCCAATCATTAAAGCCTTGTTGATTTGCTCAGAACATATTGATAGTTTCTGAATATATAGACAAGCAAATAAGAAACCACAACAGCCTGCTCAGGCTATGTTTATTTCTCTGCACTGACACGAGCAGACCTTGGCTTATAGAGAGGTCTCTACCAGGGCAGGGCAGAGGACAAGGAAAAAGGGGATGAGGCACTTCCTGAGCTCTCAGTGCTCAGAAATACCAAGTCACAAGACCACATCCATCCAGAGAAAGATGACTGGGGCTCTGCTGCTGTTAAAAATTGGGGTTAGCATCCCACAGAACTGCTGAATATGCAGACAGCCTCCCTTCCTTTGCTCAGCTCACAGCCCTGAGCACAAACTTTGACTTCACAAGCCTGTCACAGCAAATCCTCGCCTGCACAGGACCCAAAGCACTTCTTCTTCCATTCTTGGCCACAAAAGTCTTGGTTTCCAAGGTGGTTTCCTGCTTCACTCCCCCATTACTTTCTGCAGCATTTCAGAGATTCCAAGGCAAAGCTGCCCTTCATGCAGAGCACCCAGTGTGTCTCTGCACCACATGTCCATATGCATTTTAGCACAGCTACTGCTATTATTTTGCTTTTGATGACATCTCCAGTCCTGAGAGATCTGACCTTTCACCACCATTCAGGCTGCTACAAGTGGTGCTCAAAGTGGGGCTTCTGAGTACCATGGCTGGGATTTTCAAAGGTAAATTTAAGGTATTTAAGAGGGGTAGGTGCCTACCTCCTGAAGTTTTACGGGAAGAAAGAATGGCTAATTCCTTTAGTTATGACTGCTTTTAAGAAAAGAGGCTCTCTGCCCACAGTGTGCAGCAAGGACGCTCTCATGCATGCTATGAACTGACCTCTGTGAGTACATTTATGTTCCTGCTCATCACTTGGCCCAGGGCAAGATGTATGTAGGCTTTGTGCCAAAATCTCTGCAGAGATTCTTGTTCATGTGGGAGAAAAAAATCCCAAAACAGAACAAGCTATAGTTATGGATAAATATTCATCTGTCATTCAAGAGAAATGTAAAGATGCATCTCAAGTCAGTTTCCATCTGCTAGTGATGATCCCAAGCTCCGTTACTGGAAGCAAAACCCAACAAGCTAATTCATGCCTATTGCCTGCAATGCAAGAGAAAGCTGTTTCCTACCCAGGTCTATGTTACCAGGCAAACTGCCTGCCTGAGTGATGGACTTCATTATGAGCAGGAGCTGTGCCAGGGCTTTGACTCTGCAGGTAGATGATGATCACAGCATGAGGGAGGGTGGCATGGTCGAAGGGATCAGCACATTGCTCTGGCTTTGTCTCCTTGCTCAGGGATGCTCCTGCTAATGTGCATGGATGGACAAAGCAGATCCCACCATATCAGCAAGGAACAGTGTTGTCATGTAGCCTAGATATAAAAAATTATGCTTGGGCAAAAGGAAAAACCTAGAGGAAAACCTTCTATTGGTAAACAAAACAGGCCAGGACAGTTTGAATCTTAAGGGCAAGCGAAGTGATACATCTCTCACCATTGATCCCTGCACCCTCAAACCAGAACAGCTTCATCTTCACTGCCTGCTGGCCCCTGCTGTTCTCCCAGCTGTGCCACAGAATCTGTGGTAACAGTGGTTGGGATGGTCAAAAGCTTTGAGGCATTAATAATCATGGAGAGGGTCTCCAGCCAGTGCCCTGGCCCTATTTAGGTCATTAGCCTATGTGTAGCCAAAGAGCCTGACTCAGGAGTCAAGCCCTTTGGACTAGGAAGTCCAAAGCTGGCTTTTCTCAGTGCTGTGCTGTGCTGAGGCTGTGAGTCTAAACTGGGAATTCCCAAAGGGACTTGAATTCCCCTGTAATTAGTAAGGGAGCCTGGAGCCCATGTACTGTCCCACTTACAGCCCACTCCCACTGGGCAGGCAGAGGGCCCAGATGGCTGGTTTTGATATAAAACATGTTTCCCCTATTTTTGTCACTGCTTCCCTGTTACTCATGTGTTCACTTCACCCAGCTGTGGTTCCCTCCTCATTGCAGTCTGGCTGTGGCCGTGACATCGATGAATCACAGCAGAGCCACAAATGCAGGGCTCAATACCTGAGTGCAAGCCACACACCCCACAGAGCAGTACCAATCAGTTACATAGAGCTGGAGACATGGCAAAGGAAATGGATAGAAATCTCCCTAAATCCAACTTCAAAAAACTGGAAAATAACTCACTGAAACCACTTTATTTTTGGGTTTGTATTTCCGATTGATACTGCTGTAGGTGGACATGTAAAAAAATTGTAGGTGTCCCGCTGAATTAAATTTTGAGGGTTCTGATGATGTCATTTTACGTTATAAATAGTGTCTGCCTAAAGCAGTTGAATTCATTCTTATAATGCTTTTTTTTTCCCCTTAAAGTCATGGTGCCAAGTCCAATAAATTGGTAGCAGAACTCCCACTCGCTTCAGTAAATTTTGGATCAGATCCTGCAGGATTAGCCCACATGCGCTTTGCAGAGCAAGGGCTTGCAGACAGCAGTGACAGATTGATGAGACCATTTCTGTGACCAAGCATTTGCCGACAGGGGTTAAGTTTCCATGGCCAAGCACTAACAGACTTATGCCATCATTTTAACAGCCTCTGCATCCATTATGTTGAAAGTGAAATGAGCACATCTGGGTGCCTGGACATGAGAATGATTAATAAAGGGAGAAAAAAAGGCAGAATACTGAACAGGTAAAGTAAGGAGTATGGGACTGTTCTTCAAAGAGTTTTGAACATATCTGTGGGGTTTGTGGATCTGATGAGTGGCATGTGCTCTTGCACAAATGTCCTACACTGATAAAAGCACCCAGATCTTGATTCCCAGCTGAGGGCTGCTGTCAAAGCTGTACAGAAGTGCAGCTCCTGCTCACTTTGGTAGGAGCTCCCTATGCACAGCAGAGAGCACAGTGGGAGCAGTAGGACCCAGGTCAAAACTCCTAACGTGAGGAAATTGGGAGTTAAATCTAACAACTGGCTGCATGCACAGAGAGGGTTTAAATAAACATACTCCAGTGAGGGGACAGGCAATATGTTTGGAAATCTAGACAGACCCTTTCTGCCGTCTGTGTTTTGTTTCTGAGTCCAATGCTATGATAATGAATAAGCTGTTTGCTCCTTCAACTGTGTACCACATGATAGCTAGTTTCCATCCAAAAGCTTTGGCCCCTGCTTGTAAATTGATCCTGTAAAGTTAACTCCTTTGTTCAAGAGGTTAAATATGTGATGTATCAAATGGGCTTTTTGTGGAAAAGCCCCAGAGCAATACACTTACTGAGCCACACATGTATTGCAGAATAATTTGCAGCAAAGGTATGTGGAAGAGCAAAGATGGATCATACCAAAAAAATGTAGGCTCCAGTTCAAGAAAGAATCAGCTCAGAACAGAAGAGAATTTAAGTATATGCCTAACTCCCATTAGAAATATGGCTTCTAATCACATGTTTCAGGTCAAGAGTGTAGTTAATGCTCGCTCCAATAGGGAGGGATGTAGACATATACATAAAACCTTTGAACTGGGGCATGGATAACAAAAAGGCCTCTGGAGTCTGGACTGACCAGATCAGGAATCAAATTTGCACCCAGTCTCTACCAAACATACCAGGGAGACCCACATGGTGAAAAAAACATTGGAAGAAAAGAGCAAGATCATCTGGAGATACTATAGAAGACCAGAAATACAATCTCAGGTTGATTCCAACCACAAAATATGGCAATGACACATCCCTGGGATTCAGCAGCACAGCCAGGAAATGAAGACTCATTGGCCTTCACCACTCCTACATGGACACCTTGCTTACAGAAAAGTGGAATGTGAGGACAGCAGCCCTGGACTCACAAGATCTATTTGTTCTTTTGATTCATGCCTTGGGCATGACCTTGGGCCACATCCCTCTCACAATATGGTGGCTCTTGTATTTGCCCCAACCTCCCATGTAAGAGTAGAGAAGCAGGAAATGCTCTCAGCCATGGGAGCCACAGAAATCCCTTTTGTACATGGAAAAATACCTACGTTCTAGTTGCTGTAGCCATAAATATATTCCAGGGAGCAAAAAGGGCTTCTGCAAAAGTAGTTTTGCCACCATTGAGAATTCAGAGTGAAAAAGGAATCTGAGGGGAAAAGGAATCTTTCTCACAAGAAACAGGACTGTCTTCATATTGTCTTCTTCAGTGAAATTAACATTGCCTAGGAAGGATGATGTCTCCTCTAACATCTTAATCCCTGCCACCTACCCCGCTGGCAGTGGGATCATATGCATCTTTGGCAACAGGCAATTGGCATTTTCAAAGCATGTTAAATTCTTCCCTTCTGCTGCAGTACATCGGGACATGGAACGTACTGGCAGCCTTGCTCAATGTTATCATTTTATTAGAAACTCTTGAAGGAGCATATTTGTCTTATCCCTTCAGGTTTTTGTTATTTCTTTCTGGTAGCAAGAACCAACAGCCAGTAAGGTACTTTCCAGAGAAAACAGTGGCACAGTCTCTGCTTTGCAGGGTCATCAATCCCTTTAAAATCCTCTGCAGGGCTGTGAAATAAGAGAATCAGAAACCCAACCCCACTGTTGTGACAATGTAAAGGTACTTTCAATATTTCTCTTTACTGGGTGTCTGTGTGTGTGTGTGTTTAACCTTCATCTGTTTAATAAGGAGGTTTATTTTTCCATTTTAAATGGGAGGATTGGGAAAAGAAGTGTTCTTGATTTCCATGCTTTAATTCAGCTCCTGCTCCAAGGTGGAGCATCACATCAGCTGTGCTGTTAAACACCTAAAGTACTTTTCCTCTTCAGGGACCCTGGAATAAGTAATTCTTATAGATGCCCCAGCAAAGTTGGGAACAGCATTGGCTCAAAGATTTTGTGGGGATTTCAGGAATACAGTCAGCATCTCATCTGATCTATACTGGTGGAGCTCTGCTGTGTTCCTCAGAGCTCTGCCAACTCATACCAGGTGGGGATCTGGCCCTTGGCCTCTATTAATTGCCACAAGCACTCAGAGATGAAAAATACATTTATCACAAAGTAGGGAGGAACCTGCACGAGCTGCCAAAAGGAAAGGTGTTCACTCAGCTCGGCTCAGAGGGACATTGCCTCAGTGGCACTGGGCACAGCCTACCAGGAGCAGGGAGGCTCTCACTGATGTTAACCAGCAGTGACAGAGAGACCAGACAGTGCTTTGGAGTTCCTCCTTGCCCTATTTTTCTGATGTCTCTTATTTAACAAGGAATCAAGTCTCCCCTGTTGGTACAAAATGCAACAGCCAAGGCCAGGCAATATCTTGCAGGAGCAGAGACTCAAAGGGTTGTGTGGCTCTGTTGAGACAGGATTTTGAGGGTAAATCTGGGCTTCTGGGGATTGGAGATATGGAAGGGGGAAACTGGGAGATCCCAGTGGAGTAGGGCTACATGCAGTGATGGTGGTGGATGAATTCAGAGCAGCTGACTTTCCCTGGGTATTTCTCTGCCTGGTTTGAGAGGTTTCATAGGGATTAGGGAAGGATTTGTCAGGCTGTAGTGCCAAACCAGTGTTTATCCACAGAAGCCTTTTGATTTTTTAATTGTGTCAGCGATCTCTAGCTGGCATCTCTCTCTCCAAACCTGGCCAGTCAGTGGAAATAGATTTATACCCAGCCTTTGTTTTAGGACTGGAAGTAGGCAAAGGGAGGGCTGAGATTTCTTTTGTCTGGCTTTAAAAAGATATCCCCTCCTCTTCATCTGTTTCCAGCTCATCCTCCTGGCTGGCAGACATGGAAACACTCCTGCCAGAGCTATGGAGGGGTGGGGGAGGCAGCAATGGCCCCCTTAGTGAGAGAACATCAATAACAACACAAGGCCCCCTCAGATGCACACGAGCCTTTCTGTTGACTGCTGTGGGAGTTGCCTGCATATTTTAGGAGACAATTAGGCCGGTGCAGTGTACACTGCCTATTCACTCTTCATCTTCAACCCTGGGGAGCAGGAGGAATGATTTATTAGGGAGGCAGACTTAATGTCTTCTGGCTTTGGTCAGCTGTGATGTGAAAATAGCCTCATTGAAAGCAATTAGTATCAAACCCTAATTAAAAACATAATCTTTCTTTGGGTTGCTTACAGACAGCTACTGCACTGGAGCACAATCTTGCAGGGGGAGGACAGGGAAGGTGTAAGAGGAGATGGGGAGTGGTGGGAAAAGGCAGGAGCTGCCATTCATGAGGAAGGCAAGTGTGGGCACCACTTGGGAGCACTCAGCCCCTCAAGGAGAGCTGCCTGGCAATGGGAAAGTCTCCATCCTGCTCTGCTGGGGCTGTGCAGTGACCTGAAAAGCTCAAGAGAGAGTTTGTCTCGGCTGGTGCATATCCAGACAGTTCAGGAGAGACCTGCACTGCTCTCCATGGCAAATCCTCAATAATCCTCCAAAAGCAGAAACAAAAACTAAACAAGTGATGGAGCCTGAGCTTGCAAACAGACGTGGGTGGCATTGTTCAATCTCTGGTCCCTGCCCAAATGGGGCTGGCTAAACCCCAGCACTCCCACGAGGTCTGCACCAGCAGAAAGCCCAGGTTTTCATGGGTGCTGGGATGAGCCGCTCACCCCTTGGCTGTGGCATTGCCTGCCAGACCTCATGTCCCTGCTGCTGCCCCGGAGCACAGCATGGAGCCCCACGTTAGCTCTCTCATTGAAAAGATGGTTATTCTCCCCTTGTGCCTGGTCCCCTGTCAGGTTCATTTAGTGACACTGACTGAAACCAGTGCAGGGAGGGTGTTTTGTGCCTTTATACTAAAATGGACCCTATTTTGGGTGTCCCACTTCAAGCCAGAGGCTGCAGAATGGGATCTCATATGTGGGTGATAGGGAAGCTCCATTGAGGCTGGATGAAGTCTCCAGTCCCCACTAGCCCTGTGGTGGGGGTGCTCCCCATGCCCACCTGCAAGCAGTACCCTGCCAGGTCTCCTCACTACATACAGTGCTCCAGGGGACACAGCAGCTGCACCTCGGATAACAAATTAAACATGCCCAGGCCCCTTCTCTGTCACTGAGGCCAACCAGCTTAGATAGCCTGCAGCTGTACCTCTGAGCTTTTTTGCTCTCCAGAACAGTGTAATGTCTTCCAAGTTTCCTGCTGGGAGAGGTGGCTGACCCATGCTGCTTCCTGAACTGCGCAGGAGACTTTTCTAACAGTGCAGACAAGTTCCAGCGCTTTTGAAATGGAAAATCTCCTAGCAGTATTTAATTTATTAGTCAAAATAGAGATTAGATGTTTTCAGTATCTTCAGGTTAATAGAGGACTTCTGTGACTCAAAGGGCTATTCCAAAATGCTTATGGTGTGTGAGAATTTTTTAGGGCTGGTGTTCTGGGAAAAGCAATGTCTGCTTGATCTGAAGCCATTACTAATCTGAGCATGAGTCTATTCAGCAAGTTCACATCCGCCACATCTGCTGCAGCCAGCGGCTGTGGGGTTCCTGGTGCACGCCTGCCCATCTGCTGAGCACCCACCTGCATCCCACAGCTCTGCTGCTCTCCCAGCTCCCGCCCAGCCCGGCTTCCTACACGCCAGGAAGGAGACGGAGCCGGGCGCTGCAGGTGTTTCCAGTCAGCCCCACCGGGATGCTGGAGCAGTGCCTGGGATCCTGCAGCACTGCTGGGGAGGGGATGTGCCCATGGTGCTGCTGATGGCTGTGATGTCCCCTTCCACAGCACCCACTTCTCCACTGCCTCCGAGCTCACCGCACATGGGACCTGTGAACAGCCTGAACAGCAAGCCAGAGCAAAGCTGGCCCATAAACAATACACATTGCTCCTTGTACTAGAAAACAGACTATTGTAAACATGAAAATTTGTATCTGGAGTCTGCTCCTTAGGCGTATTAAAAGCTTTATTAAAGTTATATATATTTCAATTAAGCATCAAAATGTCTCATCACAGTTTAGTAAATCAGATGACAGATGGCAGCCAAGTAAACCAACCATATTTCAGCATTGTACATGTGTGGCAACATATACAGCAATGTATATGGGGGTAAGAGAAATTTGCTGATGACTCAGTACTGAAGCATGCAATCCCACTCAGGTCTGATAAGATTTCCATATAAAGAAGAGGTTTCCTGTCCTAGTTTCATTGGGATAGAGTAATTTTCTTCTTAGTAGCTGGTGCAGTGCTGTGTTTCATATTCAGTATGAGGATAACTTTGATGACACTGATGTTTTAGCTGGTGCTGAGCAGGGCTTTCCCTGAGTCAAGGGCCCGGGATCAGGTGCACCAGAAGCCAGGAGGGAACACGGCCAGCAGAGGTGACCTGGACTGGCCAAAGGGATATTCCACACCCTGGAATGTCAGGCTCAGAGCATAGACTGGAGGGAGCTGGCTGAAAGAGGGCTGATCACTGCTCAGGGATGGGCTGGGCATCGGTCAGTGGGTGGTGAGCAGCTGTACCATGCATCACTTGTCTTTCTTGGGTTTTATTCCTCTCCCTCTTTCTGTTCTCTCGCCTCTCATTACTTTTTTTTTTTTCTTTTTCTTTTTTACTTTACTTTGATTATTAAACTGCTCTTATCACAACCCACGGGTTTTATCTTTTTCTGATTCTCCTCCCCATCCCACTAGGGGTGGGGGAGTGAGTGAGCAGCTTAGTTGCTTAGTTATCTGTTATCTTAGTTATCTTAGTTATCTTAGTTATCTTCCTTATCTGAAGATTCAATAAAAATTTGGTTTCTGTTCCTAAGAGGAACTGATGTATGCTATCAGCTGTCCAATTTATTCTGAGGCATCCTCAGGTTCCCCTGCATCGCTATGAATCACTTCCCCAGAATTATGTGCAGATATTTAAAATGTATGCCTGGAGTATTTTAAAAACAGAGCTAATTGCCAGTTTTGAGCTCCTTTTGCACAGTCTATCAAGAAGATTTTGAAGATTAACTGTTTTATTATACAGGCAGGATTAGATCTTCAGCTGTATAAACTAGGACAGTCTCACTTCAAATTCCCATATATGATCTTTATCTCACTTGTGCATATGTCTTCAGCCTCAGGCTACACTCACTTCTTCTGCATCCTGTGAGAAACCCAGTGGGTGGAATAACCTGTTATGTATCCTCGTGTGGGAGAGATGCTGTTATAGCACCTGCCCTAGAGCCCACAGAAGGCAGAAAAAAGCTGCACTTGGATTTTAGGATCAGGCCTAAGCCTAGCACAGCAAAGCATTGCATAGATGAGTAATTTACTTCCACTATGTGCCTCATTTTCAGTGACTTCAATGAGACTCAGAACTGAGATTTTCCAGAGACTGATTTGATGCTACGGTGAACAGCACAGCACTGTTGAATCAGAGCCTGGCTGGGGTTCTTTCATTTGCAGAAAAAGCAGCAGGGGTTGCACTGAGGGATGCTGCTGCAGACCTTCCAGGGCAGATCCTCTCACTGCCACTCAGTCCACCAAATGCCAGATCCAAAATTTTTAGATGCTGCAGTTAACCTGCCACATTCCCTATGAAAAAGTCCTTCACAACTTAATAGGAAATTCCTTGTTAATGCCAATTTTGGGGCTTTTTAAAAATTTTAATTCTAACAGGAAATTGCATATAAAATGCTGTAGAATAGACAGGAAATCTGCTGAATTTCAGGGGGTAGTTCTGATTTTTTCTACAGTTCCCTGTCCTTCAAGGTCCTCAAGATTTCACCAATGTTAAATTCTGCAGGACTTTTCCACAGAGAAAATCTGTCATTTATTTTCTTTACAGTTTCAACCGAGCAAATACAGACAAAATAAAGTTTACTGTGGCACAAGGGAGGTTTGAATCTGAAGTCACTTTTCAACAAATACCTGGAGCTGTGAGTGATAGCTCATGCCCAAGAGCTGAGTATGTTATTTGAAAAATCCTGTTACATGAGCAAATGAGAAGAGGAAAATATCTTGCTTAAAGCTTTTCACTTTTCCAAAGTTTCTTTTTTTTTTCTATTTCTTCCTCTATCTGCCTTGATTTTAAGAGACTGACTCAAAAAAAGTGTACTTTTCCTAGTCAAGAGACAGCTGTAGCCTCAGAATTATCACATCTAGTCAAAACTGAATCTTGATCCATGTGTTTCCTCAAGCTCCAGACTGTTTCAGACTCAGGGTTGTGATTCAGGTGCATCTTCCAAGTGAAGATTAATTACA
The DNA here is from genome assembly GCF_048771995.1 of Taeniopygia guttata. Lineage (NCBI taxonomy): Eukaryota > Metazoa > Chordata > Aves > Passeriformes > Estrildidae > Taeniopygia > Taeniopygia guttata. Next base: position 142,643,700 of record NC_133026.1, on the reverse strand, counting down.
TCTGGGTTTCCTTGAAGCTTCAGAGACCCAAAAGGCTGCAAAGAGACCAGCAGAGATTTGATTTTTAAATGAAGACCCACTGGTGCACATACATCTTTATATACCCAGTTTGTATATGCAAGAACAGGATGACTGAGTATTTGTATATGCCTTTGTCTAATTGGAAGACTAATTATCCAGGTACAGATTTTAAATAGAATGGAGAAAGAGGGCTGAAAAGAGCTAGAAGAGTACATTATCAGTTTCATCCTACCCAGTCTATGCCCCTCCATTCCAAACACATACAGAGCCTTCTTCCCTGGGTGGGGCTCCATCCACTCCTGCCATTCAGGCACATTATCAGGCATACACAGGTGTTGCTTTAGAGTAATGAATCATTACATTTGGAAAAGACATTTAAGATTATCAGGTTCAACCATCAACCTAGAACCACTGACATGTTAATGATTAAATCATGTCCTTAAGTGCCATATGCACACCTTTTGAACACTTCCAGGGATGGTGACTTCACTACTTCCATCAGCAGTCTGTTCCAGTGCTTTACAGCCCTCTCTGTGAAAAGTTTCTTATTAATATCTAATTAAATCTCTCCTGCTGTTACTGGAGGCCATTACCTCTCATCCTTACATTGCTGTGTTAAACAAGGCCAAACACCTATGTGCTATCTGGATGCATCCAGCATTGAAATTTGAGCCATACTATCAAAGCTGATTGATAATGATAAATAACATAAAAATCAAGAGGAGATTTTAGGCTTTGAGTTATCACAGCAGTGCAGGGAACCCTCCACAAAATGTATGTTTCGATTCAGTGCCCTGGAAATCTCACATCTGCAGCTAATATTTCTTTTCCAATTATAGCTGTGATTGGATAAAATATATTTTAATATCTTTGTGCTAATAGTTCTAGCTAGAGAGAGAGAGAGAGAGGTATTTCGCCTGCACTGCAAGACCATTACATTTATTTGTACAATTCACTTAATTCTGGTCCACGATATTGCCAGAAGCTCTTGATGGAATTATGATTCCATAATTATTGCTTTTTACATTACAGTCCTTAATAGCCTTAGGGTTGGATTCTCACTTGCAATAAATCATCAGGGCTTCATTGATTTTATTTAAGTATATGAAGGAATGTCAACTTACACCAGCTGAAACCTGAGGTGAGATCTTCACCCTTTGAAGTCATTGGGAGTTCTGCCATCAGCTAAAGGCAGCCAGAAATTAACCCTTGCTCCTCATTTTTCATAGCCACTTTGCTACCAAGAACTGCATCAAGACAATAAATTGTTGAAGCTAACGCTGTCAAAAGCAAGATGCTGCTGCTGATTAAAATCTATCATTATCACTCATACTCTAAAAGGTTGGGCACTAAAAGGTTTCATTCCCTACCACTCTGCACCTTAGGTTCCCTTTGAATCTAAGGCACAGACCAAGTGCAGCATCCCACCCTCAACTCCTGCAGTACCCTCATACACTTTTATGGCAGTTCTTATATATGCACACATAAATTTAAAGTTTCAAATTATGTCACTGTGTACTCTCAGCTAATTTACTGTTCATATATGAGCTTCAGTGAAAGGAAAGTATAAATAACAGGGAGACATCCAGCATTTCAAGTGGTCAGCAAATGGATGAGTTCACTCAGGTTCCTCTGGTAACCTCCACAGCCTTCTGACAAGAAGCCAGACAATGGAAGAGGAGGTTAAAATACTCAGTGTGGGGAAATGCATTGCACTGGGGAAAAAAAATATATAATATTCATATGTAAGTAGTGAAAACCACTCACTGCCATAGGTCACAGATTTGACCACTTGGGGTGGATGCAACTATCAGTCACTTCAGAATAAATACAGTAGGCTGTCAAGTCTTTCCCATTAAAATAACATATATAGCATCAATGTATTTTAATGATAATATTTTTGTGGGCTTAAATTTTGCTATTTGCATCTTCAATTATGGAAACAGAGCTACTGAAAGTTTCAGTCCAAAAGAGACATTGATTTTTTTGGCAACTGAAATGTGGATGTCTGTGCCTTGCCCAAAGTCAGCTTTGCAAGGTACATCAGAAATCAGCAGTTCCTAAGTCTGAGCAGTGAACTTTTGATTACAGCTTATTGCCCCCCAAATCTAATTCCTTTAAAAATCAAAAGAGATCCTCCAGAGGAGGATTATTAGGAGTCTGCTAAGGATAGAGCAGCACAGGCCCAAATTTACCAACAGATGAGATGGCTGTGGCACAGGCAAAAGAAGGCATAAAATGTTTATCCCTTTAAGCCACAGTGACTGATGTAGGGTAAGCTGGAGGGAATGCTCTTGGGAGAGCTCTTTGCACTGCACTGCTCCAGTTTTGCTTTCCTCTCTGCTTATGGTTATAACTGTCTTATTTGTCCTTCCACTAAGATCAACATAGCTTTCCCCTTTTTGAATCCATAATGACAAATTTATTAGGTTCACTGAGAGGAAAGCTATCTGTTGATTCTTGATAGGTCCAGAACAGAAAAATAAGGGTGGGCTGGTGAAAACATTTGGCTTCTCATAACTAGAAAATCCATGGCCAAGGGACAGGCAGGAAACGAGGAAGCTCTTGATCCAGTGCAGGCTGTGCTCTCCTCAGGAGCCTGTGGAAGCAGGAGCACCCTTTCAGCTCTGATGCATCAAAGGTGGCATTTGGGAAGAAGAACCATGACAAACAAAAAGAAAAGACAGAAAGTCAGGAAAATGGAAGAGTAGTAAACCATTTCCATGGAGCAGATAACTGAGAAGGTAAAATCACTTGGCCAGACACTTAGAAGTGGGCAATTTAGCTTAGAGAATAATGCACTGATGCCACAAGCTGCCTTGAAAGGGTAGAGCCCTTGTCACAATGGGCAGCTGGAATCCTTTCAGGCCCACTGCAGCACGAAATGTAATGGCAGGGAGGAGCCCAGCACGCACTCCTGAACCCAACATGCTTTCATGTTAATGAAGCTCTAAAAATAACATGCTGTATCAAATGCAATTTGATAAAGTCAGTCCAGGGGTTTTTTCTCCTCTGCTGTCACTTGAAAAATGCTGTAAGCAGTTTCATCTCAGTCATTTAGTACTAACAGATGCCTCTGCTCCTTGCACTGATGGAGAAAAGTGAAGTTTTCACATAGGGAACACAGTTACTCCAAACTACCTGCAAGGCAGTGATGAATACAGCCCCAGAGACCACGTTTTTCTGGGTACAGCACATTAACAGAGCATTAACCAGGAGAACGTTAATTACACATTGTCGCTGCTGCTCACCCAAAAGGAATTCAGACTGGCAAAACATGATCATAAAAAAGAAGGCATTTGGAACAAATCAGTTGGTGTGTGACATAAAAATGCCATTTGCATCCTGCCTAGGAAGGCTCTGCAAGCCTTGCATCTGCCTCTCAAGGTCTCCACAGCACCATCAAACACACCCTCAGATGATGGTCCAGTGACTCTGCGCTTCACTTAATGAGCACTGACAGGGAGATTAGAACAAAACCCAAAATACCCTCTGGTAACATTTCCAGATATAAAACCTCATTTTCTAGGGAGTTTTGAACTCTTTTTTATTTCTTTAATAATTCTGTTTTAAGACAGACTTCAACATTCCAATGACTGTGGGCCAAGACATCTGGGTCTCTGAGGTTAGAATGTGCTGTGAGGACACAACTTCCTGATTCTCTGCCCAGTTTCATCCCCAGAGTCTCCCAATCTGCTCAAAACTGCACTGTCTCCAGGGCCCAGAAACCAGATGGGGACAGAGCAGCACAGCACACCCCAAGCACTCAGCTTGCACCCATCAACCCCTTGGAGGAGACCAGGAGATCCATTCTGCCATGTCTATGACTGCTGGAGATGACACAGTGTAGAGAAAAAAGTCCCAATGTGTCGAATCAATTCCCCTGAGCCATAGAAAATTCGCTTTCTTCTCAGACCAGTTTAATGGAGTTCTGATCATCAATCTTCAGGGCACTCTGAATGAAAGCATACCTGTCACCACCATCACTACCAAATCACTGTTCAGAAGAGCAAAGTGACTTGTATTTTAAAATCTATACAAAAGCTACATTCAACAGCTGGTTCTGTTAGAGAAACACTCTGCTGTTAATGTGTGCACACACATGGGGCACAGCCTGGTGTGAGCGTGCCACTTTAGGTTAAAGCCACCATTGCTATATAAATTGTGCACAATCATCCATAATCTTTGCAAAATACAAAATACAGTTTGCTCTCTGTTGCCTGTTCTGCACAGCCCTTTCATTACAGAAACATCTGTTAGAAGTGCTTTAGCTGAGAGCTTGTCAGACTTTCCATTATAAACCCCCATATTCAAGGGGTTACTGCAAGTGAGCCATAAAAAGTTGCTCCAGGCTCAAACTTGGCATAAAAGGTCTCCAGTGGGAGAATTATTTTTTCTAAGCCCAAAATGTTAAAATACATGCAGTTAAACAAAAGCAATTCATTTTCCCTCAGAGACTGCCTCTCCTGATTCTATGTGTTAGACTTATATGTACTAACATCATGCATGAGCCTTTAAAAGCAAGCTGTTGATTAATTAATTCATTAAGCTATTTGTTAAAATAAAGTCATCGATTTCACAGCCTTACTGATTCATTTAAGTGGCCAGATGATTTCAGATAGAAAAACAGCTACCACATAGAAAATAAAATATCCATCCATATAAAAAAGCAAGGTGGGGGGAAGTAATTTTAGGTAATATTTTCATCCTCAGCTTTAACTAACTTTTCTCTTGCAGAAAATGGATTTACCCCTGGGCTGACAGTAGGATACAATGACAAAAATGACCGGAGGGCAAGTAGAGAAGCTATTTTGTTTCAGAGGCAGCCTGCTCTAGAAGGATGGTGGAGATTAGCAGAAAGATGTTAAGTAGGAGGAAATATGCTTGTTTAAAGAAGATAAGCGGGGGCAGGTGGGTGTGTGCTTGTGTGTGTTTCACTGTACTGTACTGATCAAGGCAGTTAAGGTGATCCACTGATCCACAAGCAGTGGTAGAGACAAAAATCCTTCATGCAGCCTGGGGACAATGAAGAAGAGGCAGAAACCATAGGAGAACTCAATTTAGGAAAGACTGGTTTGCAGGTAAAGGAAGATGAAGCAAAGCAAAAACCCAGGAGACCTTTGAATTGAAGAAGGGCTCATTTTTCAAGCTTGAGGCTATGAGCAGTGCTGATGTTCAGCAAGGCAGCCCTTGGGTATAGAATGAGCAAAACTCTTGTTACACCATTAATTGTACTGTACCCAGCAGCTGCAGCAACAGACCTCACTGCTGATCCTGCAGGAATTAAAGCCCATGAGTAATCCCATTTAAATTAATGGGATTATGCCTCAGAAGTGTAGAGTTAAGCATATATGTATTGCTTTGCTGGAGCAGGCCTGGGGCAATGAGCAGGCACAGGAGCACCCTGCCTGCAGTGTCAATGCTCTTTGTGCTGCCATCTCACAGCTCCTGCTCTTCCACCCATCCAGCCATTGGGAAGAAAGGCTGCAGAATGAGCTACGAGGTCTCTAAGGAAAACCCCCAAACTGGGGGAAGTCACACAGTGATTCACCATGGAATGAGTGCCACCATTGAGTGGCACCGTTTCCTCTGAGTCAGTCCTGAACAAAAGTCCCAGCAGAGCTGTAAGATGGGAAACTGCGGCTGTATGTGCGGTTCCATGGAGGAGATGGAAAACAAACATCCTGCTGGTCACCGCCACAGAACGTCTCAGTAGCTCATTTGGAGGGTTCATTTTTTTCACCCTGGTGTTTCTGGCCAAGATCCAAGTGCTGTAATTCCAGTTCACCCTCCCAGCATGGGCTCCTGCTGTCTTGTGGCCTTGGTTGCATTTCTGAACACCAATGAGCAGCTGCTGGAGCCCCGATGGGTGAGGGACAATGTCTCTGTACACACGACAGATGACCCAGACATCCCTGGAGAATGAGCATGACATGAAGAAACAACACTGCAACCTTCACTCATGCTGAGGAGAGCTTTGGTTTGTATTAAAATCAGACACTGCTCAGCATGCTTGACTACAGCAAAGTGGCTCCCCAGCCTTCACTGGCATTGGAACAACTCGAGATTTCCCTACATTCAAATGTTCCCTTTAATCCACACCAAGGCTTCAGCTCTAGCAGTGAGCTCAGGGAAAAGCTGTGAACGTTGTGCAGTACCTTATGTGAGTAATGTGCATATTACATCCTGCCTATGGACGTAAGAGGAATATTTCACCACTGCAATCTTGCTATCAGCATGTGGCATGTTTGAGAGGCTCCTGATTCTTGGATGTTGGCCAATCTCCTCCAGAGCTCTGGAATTAACATTGACATCATCTGATGCACTGTGTCACACCCCCTCTTGAGCATCAGGAGCTCCTAGAAAGGAATAGCTCAGACAAGGAATCAGTCACTTAAGTCATAGGTTATCTGAAGTGAAGGCTACCCATGGCTTCCTTCCTTTTTCCTGTTTTCTGCAACCTTATTCTATGGCAGTTGTCACCATATTTCTGAGGTCAAGAACGCTAAGATGACCCCTCCCTCATGTTATTAATTATTATTATGAAACTATTAAAGTCCTCTAAATTAGAGTGTCCCAAATGTCAGATATTTGACTGGCTTGCACCCCAGTGATTCAGTTTTCTGTTTTTGCTGTATGTTATTTACATGTTTTGACTGGTTAAAAAAAACTCATCTCTTAAATAAAAACAAATATTAAAAATCTGAAAACAAAAGCTGACATTAAGTAACTTGAAATCTGAGATTTCCAGGTACAAGCTAAAAGGAATTTCCTGCCGCTACTATGTGTATTTCTACCTTTAATCACAGTCATATTATTTTCTTATCCCTGGTTTTCCTCTATGCCATGATATGAGCAAATATCAGACAGGTCCTACAGAAGCCTTTTAGAACAGACCAGTCTTTTAAGATTTGCTTTTGCTGTAAGAAGGGAATAATGTTCACAAAAGTTATATACTATTCCATGTATTGAAATACTTTTTTTTGGGCAGTTGTATGTAATGTCAACTCTACCTTTCCATTATGAAATTTCAAACATGCTCATCTCTACAAGTCCAATTAAAAAAATCTTTTTCTTTGCACATTCTTTATGTAAAAGCAATGGAAATAGTGTATTTAAAATGAATGGGAATGGATTGTAATCTGTTACTTTAACAGGAAACAATCTGGTATTTCCATTATCAATTAGACTATGTTAATAGTCTATAATCTGTCATGCCAAGAAATGACAGAAGCAGCTTCTCAACTGTATAAAAGTGTCAGGGGTTTAGTTATGTTTCTTCTTTAGAGAAATGATAACTCACATGTCCATCTGGATCTAACTCAGCTGTTGTGAAAGAGCAGCATCAGCATCCAGAACAGCAGAAACAGCAGAGTCAGAGTTCAGGTCCCAGTGCCATCCTGTTGTTTCTGCAAAAGCAAGGCAAATAACCCTGGAAAAATACAGCAGAATGCATCAGGGAGAGGTGTTATCCTTGGCTTTAAAGCTCTCACTGAAGTAATCACTGTGGGCGTTGATTTGCCTTTCTTTTATTTTGCTTTTAAATAAGACCTGTGATCCTGTAAGCATTTTGCATGTCACAGTGAAATTTCACCCTAGAAAGGGACTGAGATGCAGATTCCTCAGCTGTGGTCCACAGCACAGTGGTGAGCTCACTGTGCCTGCAGTGTGCTGACTTGCACCCTGGACTTCATTGGAAAGGAACAGAGCCAAGGGAAGGAGAAAAGATGAGATAAACAGCAAAAGCAGAAACCATGGTCAACTTTTACAGGAAGGTCAATACCCATATTCCTCTAAAGACCTCTTAAAAAGAGGCATAAATGCTTTTTCAGTATGATTTTCCGTGTAATGTAAATTGCCACAGGGATGTTACACAATGATTTGGAGGATAAGTGCCCATGAGGCAATTTCTTTATTGAGATGTGGAGCTCATCACAGAAAAGCTGGAAAACACCTGTAGGTGTGGGAATAAGTTTCTACTCTTACTGAAATAATATACTCTGGTTATTGTGCTGGCTTTTCAAGATCTCATAGCATACAACATCTATTTCTGTCTGTCCTCTGAAGGATCCCTTCCTTTTTTTTTCACAGATGAGCTAGTTTACCTGGCATCTAGCAGAAGAAAAACCATTAAACTACACATTTAAGATGGTCCATGATGATCAGAAGCCAAGAGACATTGGCAAAGCGAGGAAATGAAATGTGTGAAATACAAGATTGTGCCAATCTTGAGGCAGTGTTAGAATTGGCTTTCAATGCATCACGTATGTTTTATTCTCTATGAATAGGTACAGCACTGAACAATTCAGAAGTCTGACCTGAAGACCTAAAAACTGAGGGAAAGTTTCCTATTGACTTCAGGGCCTTTGGATTACAAGCTTTTGCAAGAAGCACCATTGACTACTGAAATAGCCTCAGTCATATGAAACCCCTGAGAAATTTAGTTCACTATGCTGTAGCTATTTCTGCCACTACTTCTACCTTAGCTGTCTGTCTCAGGCTGGTCTATTTTAAATAATTATTTCTTTCTGGAACTTTAAAGGCTTGAGTCATCCAAGATGATGAATTTGCAGGGAAAACTCCTTTTCCACCTCCTCCCCCCACCCTCCACATTACAGCACTGTAGAGGCTTTGTACATGAAACTTCACTCCTCCATTAGAAGAATTTGAAATTTGACAGTGGCTTGAAATTCGACAGTTTGAATATGGGTTTGCAAACAGGCATATACTTTCACATCTTTGAAAGTCAGTATATACCACAGAACCACAGAAAAAGCTGAGTTGGAGACCCACAAGGATCATGGAGTCCAACTCCTGGCCCTGCACAGCGCCATTCCCAAGAGCCACATCATGTGCCTGAGAGCATTGTCTAAACACTTTTGAATTCTATAAGGCTTGGGGCTGTGACTACGTTTCTGGGGAGCTTGTTCCAGTCCACAACCACCCTCTGCCTCTGGCTGAAGAAACTCTTTCTAATATCTAAACTAAACCTCTGCTAAACCTCCTCTGACACAGCTTCAGGCCATTTCCTCAGGCCTTGTCACAGGTCACCACAGAGAAGAGATCAGTGTCTGCCCCTCTGCTTCCCCTCACAAGGAATGAGGTCTCCCCTCAGTTTCCTTTTCTCCAGGCTGAACAGACCAAGTGGCCTCAGCCACTCCTCACATGGTTCCCTTCAAAACCCTTCATCATCTTCATTGCCCTCCTTTGTACACTCCCTAACACTTTAATGTCTTTCTTATATTATGTCACCCAAAACTGCTCACAGGACTGCAGGTGAGGCCACTCCAGTGCAGAGCAGAGCAGCACAATCCCCTCCCTTGCCTGGCTGGTGATGCTGTCCCTGATGTCCCCCAGGACAGGGTTGGCCCTCCTGGCTGCCAGGGCACTGCTGGCCCATGTTCAATTGGACCAGGACACCGCAGGTCCCTTTTCATGGCTCTGCTTTCCAGCCTCTCATTCCCCAGTCTATGCACACATCCAGGATTGCCCCATCCCAGTGCAGAATCCAGAACTTTCCCTTGCTGAACTTCCTATGGTTGGTGATTGCCCAGTCCTCTGATTTGCTGAGATCTCTCTGCCTGCCCTCGAGGGAATCAGCGGCTCCTTCCAATTTTGTATCATCTGCAAACTTGCTTAGTATCCCTTCCAGTTCTGCATCCAAGTCATTTATGATGATTTTGAAGAGCACAGGGTGTAAGAATGATCTAGATTTCCATGACCAAAAATTGCCTGAGACACTCTTGCTACATAGGATATGTCAGTCCCGAGCTGACCAGGGCTGATCTGGACTGCAACTGGGGCAGTGCACAGACATCTGAGAACTGCCAAACCCACCCCAGCTGAGAAGAGAGGGAGGCTGAATCAGGGATCAATCAATAAGGGAAAACTACATATTCACATATCCAACAGGGATGGGAAGAAACTTAAGAGACCGAAGATGGGGAAGAGACAGCTCTGCCACAGCTCTGCCCACGCAGCTTTAAGTGACTGATCTACACTCTCTTACAGTATGGTTATGGTATATTTTACAGTATGCACTGAATTTTAATTTTTCTGCGCAGATTTCACAGCCTTCCTTCCTCCTGTGGCTTTTACTACCCAGGAAGGGAGAGAGGCGGAACAAAAAGCTGTAAACCAAAGGGAGTGTGGGTGTGAGGGGGTTTATGTGTGCTTTGGGTTTGAAGCTTTGGCCTGAAAAGAGATATTTCTGTTAACAGATTACAAAAGATGGATGATTTGCTGTACTGAAAAAGTTAGAAACTCCTGCAACGTCAACACAGTTCATTGAAAGTTAAGAGGGGGCGTGTTATTTTTAGGTGCTAAGTAATTCACAACATTTTGCGTTTAAAATAAAATATTCATCTGTATCATTATGAGTCATCTTTGTTCAGATAGTTTACTAAAATATTCTCCTTATGTAATACTATCATCCAACATGCCTGAGATCTCTATTTTATTTTAAAGTTGGTGTACAACAGAAAGACAACAGATACATTTGTGTTTTTAAGGTTAATGGTGAAACAATATTTCAGGTATAGTCGCTATTAACAAGTTGTAAAATGTTGACTTCCCTTGCTATATTTTCAAATATTCTGTGTCCTTTCTATTATTTTTTTTATTTTGCAATTTATGTGCTGTACTCCTGCAGCCAGGAACATGTGTTTCCAATTACTTGAGCTTTCCATACCAGCTTTGCGTTCAATAGCAACATTTTTTTTTAAGGTACTGCTCCTCCTCCCACAGAAGTTAATATTCCTCCCCTTTTTCATGCAGCTAACAGCAGTGGCTCTTGATTTCAGGCTTATTTTAGAAATCATTTGATTGGGAGCTCCCCCAGACAAGAATATTGCTTTCTTCTAAAGTTCTTGTACATTTTAAGTGAGAAAACCAAGCTTTCCTATTGAATGTATATGAAGTCTTGAAGCAAGACAGGGGAAACTGATGTAATCCAGTCTGCCTTGCATGACATTTTCTCTAGTTTCTTATACAGCAAAGAATCTGACTTAACCACTAGAGCCACAATGGTAGAAATATGAGGCATCATGCCATCCTCAAAATTCATGCTTAGGCCTTACAAATCCCATTCCTGGAGCATCTGTGCAACCTGTGTCCACGTAATATCTTGTAAGGTCATACATTGTGATTATTAACCATTTGTACATGGAGAATTGGGCAGATGGATGTTTTTACCTCTGTATTGCCTTAGACATCAAGCTTGTATTTGACTTTTCTGCACATTTCTGGGACCCACCACTGAAGAGGGATTTGAAGGTCCTTAAATGTTTCCTGAGGAGGGCAAAAAGCCAGTGAGAGGGCTGGAAGTCATGTCCTGTGAGGAGCAGCTGTGGGCTCTGGGCTTGTCTGGTTTGGAGAAGAGGAGGCTGAGGGGTGACCTCGTGCTCTCTAACAGCTTCCTGAAGAGGGGAAGGGGAAATAGAGCTGCTGAGCTCTTCTTCCTGCGATTTATTGGTAGGACATGAGAATGTTTTAAAGCTGTACCAGGGGAGCTTTAGCCTTGATATTATGAAGCATTTAATGGAATCACAGAGTCATTTTTTAGGTTGGAAAATACTTTTAAGATCTTCAAGCCCAACCACTAACCCAACACTTCCAAGTTACCATTAAACTACTAACCCTAAGTGCCACATTTACATGTTTTTTTGAATACCTCTAGGAATGGTGACTCAACCACTTCCCTTGGAAACCTGTTCCAATGTTTAACCAGCTTTTTTCTGTGGATATTTTTTCCAGTGTCCAATCTAAACCTCAGCTGGTGCAAGTTGAGGCCATCTCCCCAGCTATTGTCACCTGTTACCTGGGAGGAGGGACTGATTCCCACGTCTCTATAACCTCCTTTCAGCTGTAGAGAGCAATGATATCTCTCCTGAGCCTTCTTTTCTCCAGGTTAAATACCCCCAGCTCCCTCAACTGCTCCTTATAGGACTTGTGCTCTCAACCCTACCCCAGGCTGCTTCGCCCTTCTTTCCACATGCTTCAGAGGGTGTCAAAATAGTGGAAAAATCATCCAAGAGGGGTGGTCAACACTCCAAGCCTGTCAGTGTTTAAGAGGTATAAGGGCATGGCCTTAACAACATGCTTGGTCAGCCCTGAAGTGGTCAGGCAGTTGGACTAGATGAACATTTTAGGTTCCTTCCAACTGAAATATCCTATTCTATTGATAATCTGCATCAATTAGACATTGGTTTTCACTCAGGATTCAGTCTGAGAAAGGCCATGGACTGACCATACAGCCAAAATTCAGACACAGAGCTGGAAATTTAGATGTAGACCTTACAGGCAGTACCAACATAGCCAACATAAAACACCTAACAAGAAAATGGACTCCAATCTGAGGCATAGCTCATCAAGGTAAGAGGTGTAGGCAGAGAGACCCAGGCTGTGTCTTGCCTAAGCAGAAGGTACAAGGCAATGTTTGAGTGGAGTGGAGCAGGATTACTGCACATCCTTTCATCCTGCTCCAGGCTGGGATTAAGACAAAACACAACTAGACAGCAGTTTGGCTGTGCCCTTGTATTTGTCACTTTAAGTGAAGTTTGGGTGATTTGACCAAGGCTTGAACTTGAACTTGGTATTATCCATGAACCTGCTTAATGGAACTTCATTAACAATTTAATCTACCTCCTAGGACTAGATAGAGATCAGAAGGAGCAAGCCACTGGGGCAGAGTGTGGTCTGGGCCCCAGGCAGCAGAAAGGCTAGTCAGAAAGTGTTAAGATGTTTGGAATAAGTTGTAAACCTCTGGCCTTTAGTCACTGAGTAACCAAAAATTGACTAGCAGATCTCTCATCTGACCTCCACAAGAGGAAAAGTCACAATCCCTTGTTTGCATGAAAAGAGCCACATGAACACTACTTTCTGGGTATCTCCTTTTGAAGTACAAACCTGGTGAGGAAGTGTGTGCTGAAATTACAAAGTAGGAATGTAAGATATTTAGCCCAAGAAGAGTCATTCAGAAAGGGGATTAATTAATGCATGGTGTTGCATGATCTTCCTCCATGGATGTGCTTTGTAGACCTCAGATGCTGTGTTTGAAATCTCCAATGATAACATGTCAGAGCATAAACGAGAGATCCTGGCTGAGCCAGGATGAATGTTTCAATTGGTGAACACTTGCAGAGGGATCCACAGCAAGTGAGAGTGGGATGAAGGCAGCCACCACCTCCCACAAGAGATGAAGGAGCTTTTCCCAAAGAGAAGCCTATAACCAGAGTGTAAGCCAGAACAGTGATGTGATGAGGAGAAATATGGAAATGAGATATCTGCAGAGCCCATTCCTTCTTTGGGGAAGTGCTGCAGTCTCTGTGACAATAGCGAGTCTCTAATCACTATTTCTCCCCACAAACCTCTCTGGTGCTGGCCCCAGGTGCATTGGTAGCAGAGAATAGGCATTGCAGCCCTTCTGAGCATGGGATACAGCACTTTCTGATTCACTGGGTCTAACAGAGGCCACCCATCACCCACACTGCCCTGGTTTTCTCCCGTTAAAAGTCATCTTTCTGCAGGAATCCCAACCTTCTGCTGGCCATCTTCTTCTCATCTACATACATCGGGGCCATAACACAGCAGACTTCTATTTTGCCCTTTGGCTTTGTTGCTCAGTCCTGTTTCCTCATCAGAATCCTAGGGTTTGAATTTTGATGACACCCACACATGCATATGCATAAGCATAAAGATCTAAACTCCTAATCAATTACAGTCATGGGAAAAAAAAGGGATGTGTTTATCTTTCTCTTTGTAGGCATGTTTCCATGATGACCATTACCTGTTTCCAAAAGTTGTGAATACAATTAGAAACAACATTATTTTCCCAGTGGCCTTTAATTTTCTGGACCACTCTAAAGCTCTCCAGGCTAAAAACTCATGCTCACAGCCTATGCTGCATCCAAATATTCAGTGCTTAGGGCATGTGATGCTTGCAGCATTTATAACAGTGTTGACTCTCACATGTCTATGACAAGTCTCATGGCACCCATCCATGCTTTCAAATGTTCAGCTCCTTGTGATAAAGGATTGACAAAAAAATAGCACTAATTTTTATGCATACATTTAGTTTTCATTTGTAAAACTAGCTTAAAATAATTGCTCATATGACTCCCAAAGACCCAGATCACAAGAAGCTTGCGTCTCTTTTTCAAAAAAAAAAAAATCCTCTAATTGCTAAACAAATCTGGTGATCAACTGGGGTTTGTCATACTGTTTGTTAATGTCTGGAATTCTTGACTTCTGTTTGTCATTTAAGTTTTTTGTAACAAACCAGTGGCACCACATTGAGAAGGCATCTTTTTCAAACATTTTTTAAAAGGAATCCAAGGAAAACTTTAGTGACAATTGGAGAATAAGCCCAGTGTGATCCTCACATGTCCAAGGTGTCCTTCCAACCCAGCAGTTTCAGCACAACTGACATCCTGGAAACCTATGGAGAAGGCTGTAGAGAGGGTCAGATTTCTCCACACAGCATTTTTATTGAGACTTAGGTCTGTGGTGCATAATTCAACTTCTAGTTGTCTCTCAGTATTGTCTGGACTGTCCACATATCTTTGGGAAAAGATGAATCTAACAACTACTTTGACACTATGGGGACCTCTCTATGTGGCATCTGTTTTCTTTAGTACCCTTTACCATATATTTATATACAGCATTTTTTGAGCAGAGCCAGTAAAACAATTGTTTATACATGTCTTTGGTTTCCTCCCTTCACATGCCAAATTGGAAAGAAAATAGGGGTGGGGGGAAAGACTATGAAAATACTCCCAATTTTTGCCATTGTAACAAGGAACAATGAAGGAGAGGCAAAAAAGGAAACGCTTCAGGGTTTGGGTTTTTTTCCTCATTTCAAGAAAGAAAACTAAAATCACTTGAAAATGAAACATGCTTCCTGAGCATTAGTGCAGCCTGTAGGTACCACTAGGGTCAAGTGCTTCTTGTCAAGGCAGTTTCTAATGCCTGGACCTTTTCATAACATCAAGAGGTGCTATTTGCTTAATAAATGTATAAACATGTTGTTAAACCTGTTAGAACACAGCTTCTGCTGTATTTCACTGAATGAAAAGTGGGGAAAGTGACAATGTTTCTTGTGTAATGCAAGAGCACATGGTTTGCTGGATGGAGGGGGCTTGGTGCTTTTCCTAGTGCAACATTGCCAGCAGGGATGCTCATCTCAAAAGTAAACCTCCTTGGCTGCTCATTTAGGAAGGAGCAGGACTAGTAATAAAAGTGGTAGGGATCTCCAAGGAAATGTTAAAATTGAAAGCCAGTGCACAAAGAGATATGTTTTGTAGTGCAGCAAGAGGTCTCTAAACAAGTTAATTACCGAAGTTTTCAAGAAAAATAGTGTTTATAGCTTATGGTAAATTGTGTCAGTGTTTATGAAATCCCTTTGGACACTATTTTCTACTGATTTTCTCTAATGCTTGCAAAGTTTCATTATATGCTGCAGAAAATCCAGATAGAGTCACAGTGTGATTAGGGAACGTGGTTTAACATGCCACAGTATTTCTCTGGCATCCAGTTTCTGGTAGCTAGAGAGAGAAAGGTCTGGGATGGCTGAGACACAGGGCTGGCCATGCTCCAAAGGGAAAGTACATTCGTTTCACTTCAATATATTAAGTCATTATTTTCTAGGATGTAAAGCCTCCAGGTGACTGAAGGGTGGAGAATGACAAAACTGGGACCTGCAATTTCTTTCTCCAAACATTTTATTTATTCTGTTGAAATCTTCTTCAAATCCAGTAAGTAGGGTGGTAAAGAGCTGATCTTTCTTTCCAATCTATAATGAAAGAAAAAAATCCTAACTATTATCATATAGGGCTTGTAAGTGAAACATGAAAAGTAAGAGAGCTTGGGGCCTCATATGTTGATGATAATTTTCTTGAGCATTTTGTTCATGATCTCTATAATTATTTCATGTGCTTTATCTTTCACATGCATATCTAAACCCTTTTAATCTTTAATGAACTGACTTGTCTTAATTCAGTAGCCATAGAATTCTTTATGGAAGTGACAATTTTGTTATCAGCTCTAGGAGTACACAGAGCTTCATCCTGAGGATATAGAGAGCAAATGATCAGAAAGCTCAGCTGCTGAGGGTACATCAAGGGTGGATGTGGTCGAGGGGTTTTCCCAATTTTAAAGCAAGCATCTTCACATCTGTACTGAGTAAGGCCACTGGCCTTTTTTTTCTCCTAAGGTGATGGGGGATTTTTTGCAGCTGCTGTATCCTTCCAGGAATCTTTTTCCACACTTTAGCTTTGATAACTCTGCTTGCTTGAGTTTGAAAATTTCTTTCTATCCCATTTCTGCTGGAATGTTTCTGTAAAGTTTATTATTGTCAGCTTCATTATTTTGCCTATCATTCTATCTCTGTTCTCCCTTTTTCCCAAGATGGGCAATAACATCTTTTTGTAGAGTTTTTCAACATAAATTTCTATGAAATTAAACTTTTCACAGTAAGCACAACCCTTTTTTGTACTTACTTTTTAAACTGGAAAAACAGGAAAGTATAATTTTTTTTTGTGATTCTTTCTGGAAATTGTTGTTATAAACTGATACTTTTCCACTAAATATAAATTATTCCCCCCCCCACTCCTTTGAAATTTTTCTAGACAGAATCCCAGTTTTGCAGAAAGCACTTGCTCTTCTGCTTACAGCCTACTGAAGGCAGCTGGGGGACACTAGGCTTTGTAATTATTACTTTATCCCCTCTCACCTTGACCTAACTCTGCCCTGGTAGGGAATGTTTGCCTACACCTAACTGATTTACAGCAGATGTTAGTGGTAATAAATTATATCCCACTTCCCCCAGATCCTTTTTTTTTTCTAGAGCTGCTTGAATGTTTTCAAATGAAAAGTCTCTCAATTGAAAAGGTGCTTTTTTTGTCAAACTGCATATTTTGAAGTTTTATGCATATTTTCTCTATTTTTTTTTTAATTTCTGTCTAGTTATACTGAAAAGGCTGCACTTTATCCCTTTTCTCTATTTTTTGCTTTCCTTTTTCTACTGGAAAGAGTGGCACTGAGGTGAAAATACAAGAAAAGAGAAGGTGAAAAATACTATGACAACAGAAGGACTTCTATGGAAAAAAAAGTGAATAACTGAAATAGCTCACTGGCAAAGCACATGGAACAAGAAAAAAAAGGGAAGAAGTTCAACCCCGACATGTTTTAATTTTTCCCTGGTTTTCCACCAGTTCCTTCCTGACATCATCAAGCAACAAGGACCATTTGGTCCTTGTTTCATGCAGCACGTGCTATGCAAGGCAGATGACTTCATGCCTCTAAAGTCAAGTATTTGTTCTACCAGCTCTTTGCACAGATGCAACCACCAGTGCTCCAACCACACTCACAGGGACTGACCCCCATCACCAGCCTCATACTTTCCAAAATGTAGTAGGAGAATGACTGGGAAAATGAGGACCCAAATTGAAAGATATATTTTGAGCCAGAATTAGGCTGGAGAAAAGATGAAAGTTCTGATGAAGGGATGCCCCCAAAGCCCCATTTTCCACCCCAGTTCTGCTGCCAGGCTCCCTGCAGCTAACACCATAACCTAACTCCATAGTCCAGGCATGATGTCCAAGCCTGGCCACTTCCAGGGAATGCTGTAACCAATGCTGGCTTGCCAGGGCTTCTGTCTTTGAAATAATAAGCAGAAACACATTGCAAGTAGTAGAAGGTGCTGAAGGAAGCATTTTCCTATAGTGCTCCTGTTTTCCTAGCAGGAAACTTCATGTAATGATACAGGTTAATATGGCATGTGGGACTCACATTAGGGCCATTTCAGATGAGATAATTGCCAATGCCTTAAGCGGGGGCACCAGTCAGTGGTGCCACCAGAAAGTGAAATTCAAGGTACTAATTTTTATCCTTTTTTAAAATTTCTATGAAGTCTTAGGAGAATCAGAAAATCTAAAGACATGATGTTTTTTTTTTCTAACATGCTTTAGGCAGGACTGTCACAAAAAGTCGATTTTCAGAGAGAGGAAGCATGTTTGGAAGTGGGAGTCCATAACCTCTGGAAAGCAGAGAAGCCTGGAGTTGCTCTCTTCCAGAAAACACAGTGAAGTCCCCATTCTGCAAACATGCAGAGTCTTAATTGTGTGTGTGTGTGTGTGTGTGTGTGCACGCTTGTAATACTATGAATTTAAATTTGGCAACTCTTATGCAAACTTCATTTCATTAATTAAATCTGTGGGGGCAAGGGGTCAGCTCTGTGCAATATGATTGCTTCTCCTTGCCTTTGTAACTAGCTAAGAGCTTTACATGAATAGTGTAACCAAGGTAGAATATAAAATAAATAAATAAAGTCTAGAAATGATATTTTTTTGATGACAAGTGAACCACAAGACACAAAGAGCAAAATGTATATTCTGCAAACAACCAACGAAACAGGCTTCATTTAATTTTGCTAGGGACTGCAGATTTTGTTCCAGAATTCATAGAATCATAGGACTGTTTGTGTTGGAAGGGTCCTTAGAGGTTATCTAGTTCCAGTCCCTCTGCCATGGAACTAGATTCCTTGACAAAATGGCATAAAGGGAGTCTCCAAACTCCCCTGATGATTTAAATAGCCTGTCCCTACAATTTCTAGGGGAGGAAGCAGGGGGTCCCCACTGAACCAGCCTGGAATAAACCATCAAATATCCCACAATATACGGGAAATATCCCCCACACAGCCATACAAATCTTGTGTTACAGCAAAGGAGAAGTGGAAAAAGAACAGGATAAACTATCTCAGGACTACCAAGTATCCACAGTCAGTGACACATAGGAGCTCGGGCAGGTTGCTGCAGGGCTCAGGGTGCATCTCCTTCTCAGAGGAGGAAAATTATGCACCTTTCCAATAAAGCAGCACTATGTAGAAATCAGTGGAGTTAAAAAAGGCGAGGGCAGGGCTGAATGCAGGGCTGCTGCTCAGACTTGGGAGCGCTCAGGCTGCGGAGCCCCGCGGGCAGCTCGTGTTTCCAGGCGCCTCAAATCGCAGATCTGATTTCAGGCTCAGCCGTGGGCAGGCAAGGGGTTAACAGGGACGCTGCATGTTAACTGTATCTGTGGAGATTATGGCATGTTTATCCAGTGTTCAGATTTCCTGTCTGAGTGTTTGGATTTCCTGAAATCCCTGCTATCAGCCCAAGTGCTGTCCACTGAGCAGACCTTTTTCTCTCTCTCGTTTCCCCCCACCCCACCCCCCTTTTTTTTTAAACTTTGCTCACATGGTAGGTTTTCCTTCCTGCTTTCTTTCCAGTTGTAGTGCCTGTGTCTCCTCACCGGTCAGGACATTTATGGATGCTGATCAACACCCTTAGACTCCACAACTCTGAGGATTGCTGTACATTGGATTTCCTTTTGATTATTATTATTATTTTATTTGACTTTATCATTTTGTGGCAAGAAAACCTGAAGAAACATGCTCTTTTTCAGCTGCCCACGGGAGAATATGTTTTAATCTGAGATGGAATAATGGCTTTAGGCTTGAGGACCAAATCTGGAATGGGAATTCAGACTGCACACGTCCTGGTGAGTTACAGTGCGTGGGGGCTGAGCGTGGCTGGCGAGGAGCAGCTCAGGGACAGGGACAAAGGCTGAGCCCGTCCATTCAGTGTGGCTGCGCAGCAAACTGCGAAAATCAGACGGGTGAAGCTGAAGTCAGAACTTTTTCCAAAAAAAACCAAAACAACTGAAGTCCATTTTTCGATCCTGAAAATATGCACACTGCTCCACGGCCCAGATAATGTCTAGGTAAACTTTGTAGCAAAATGTGTAAGGCCAGATTCTGTGAGTCCTTTCTCATGTAAGACACTTTTACTCACATAAAAAACATCAGTGACTTTAGAAAGAGCTCATGTAAAAAAGGACTTGCAGAATGGGGCCTATATTGTAAACTGTAATGTCTCACTCTCAGCAAAAATTAACAAAAAAAAAAAAGAAACTTAGTATTTTCTTATTATCTTTGCATGTTTCCTTGGCATTTTACATTTTATTGTGAATCTAGATTTAAGTTTTAAGAAGAATCCGTGTGCCAAGTATTTGCCCTATTGTCTCTTAAATAAGTTTGCAGTAGGAGCAACAGTGTATTCCATGCAGCAGTTCCGGGAGGCCAGAAAGGGGCTTTCTGTTGTTGGAGGGAAAATGCTGAGTGCTATGCAGCTCTGAATGAACTGGAAAGCTGCATTCAGACATGGGGCTTAGCTGAGGTTTTAGCTTCATTTTTGGATGTTAGAGTTCATGATGGCATTATCAGCCTTAGGTGGTTTTAGCTAAACCACCGTCACAAAAGCAATCAGTTGACAGTCTCAAAATTGGTGACTGAGAATTTGAAAAGAAAAAATCTTCCTTTCAGGCCTCTGAAACAGATTTCATTATTGGCATCTATGGAAGTGTTGCTGGAGTAAGTTGTGGAAGATAAAGCATCATCAGTGTTGCAACATTTGCTCTGTCCCAGGGCTGGAGGCTGTGGTCGTGCTGAACATTCCTAAGCTGCTCATTGGAGCCAGTCCAAGGATTTGATTCTCTAATTGTAGGGGAAAAACTTGTTTCAGGATTTTCTAAGATGTAAGGAAACATCTATAGGAAAATCAGCTTTTTATAGTAATTTTACTCTTTAATAGTAATTTTACTGTTTTTCTTAGACTATTGAACAAGTCCTGAATTCTGGTGTACAGCACTGCATGAAACAAGAGACTGACATTTAAATTTTGGGGGGATTTAGTAGGACAGAATACTTTCCTTCTTATACCAATAAAGGAAAAGGGACATTTTCCCAGTTCTTTGCAAAGCTTTCAGATTTGAGGTTTTAAGCTAACTGGCTGTTGTGCCAGCTATCTGTACAACCCTTTGAACATGATCCCGCTGCTCATCTTCAAGGTGTTCTTTGCTAAAAGCAGAACATTTTCTGGAGGAGCCAGACCAAACTAATGTCTTGTCTGCCTGGGAGCCTCCAGGAATTGAGTTTTAATTATTGACATGGGGCAACACTGAAACTGGTGGCATTTTATGCATTGAAAAGTCAGTTCTTGCTGTGTATGTAGGATGCACTCTCATTCTAGAAGGGGTCCAAGGAACCCCTCACCTGAATTAGACTGGACCAAGGTGCCTTGCCCTGCAGT
This sequence comes from Taeniopygia guttata, assembly GCF_048771995.1. Lineage (NCBI taxonomy): Eukaryota > Metazoa > Chordata > Aves > Passeriformes > Estrildidae > Taeniopygia > Taeniopygia guttata. The sequence goes on along the minus strand of NC_133026.1, from coordinate 142,622,554 downwards.
TACCATGCAATTTGATGGTCTGTGGTCATGGATGTGATCAAACTGACTGTAGCAGAAATGTGCTCCTTTCAAAGCTGGCAGAAAAGTCAAATGTCATCAATGATCTGTGAACTGCAGAAAATACAGATGAGGAGTCAGGGAAGGTATAAAGACTCATCTAGGTCTACCCAAATCTCCTAGATTTGGAAATTTTGTTGGCCTTCTTATGAGCCAGATCCTTGAGACTGGGTCGGCTGTGGGATTTTTGCCCCCTTTTTGTAGGGCTGTCAGGACTTCTCTGGTTTCAGCCAGGTTGGGAATGCTGTGGGAATAGTTTTTCTGGTGGTATTTTGGTATTTCCTCTTCTGCTCACACCCAGAGCAGGAAGTACAGAAGCACAACCTTCAGCTCATTGTGTACCGGTTTCTTTTTATAAACCTGAATTCTCTGCCCGCTGCCCGTCCCCTTCTCTTTTTTTTTTTTTTTCCCTAATGGCCCTCACATAGGATTAATACTGTGTTGGATTTAGACTGAGAATTTTTAATATATTTTCATATAACAATCCTAAGCACTCAGTAGTTTCAGTAGTTCCTTGATAATTCCTTAATAAGTGATTATCACTTAATAATTTTCAATTGCCTAAATGCAATATTCCCAATCCCATGGTCAATAATGTCAATGTGCCAGTGTACTCCAGCAGCTGCTTCTGCTGGCATTTACTCCTGAACGTTAAGCATCATGAGGACTAACTGGCCACCAGGACCTACCTACTCAGTTGCCCATGAAGAAATTCTGCAGATTCTTCTTTTTTTTTTGTAACAAACTGCACCCTTAAACTCTATAAGATTAGATACTTAATGTTTTAATGTTCTTTCCCTCACTCATTTTCTTTTTCTGCATCAGTGAGGAGGTTCAACTCATGCGCCCTCACTCCATGTGTCCAACTTACTCACCATCACAACTGCCAGTCCTCCTGCCATTCTTGCTGTAGTTGGCAAGTATGGATAAACAATTTTGACAGGTACAGAGCCCTGCAGAGCTAACTTCATAAGCAGAGGGATGTTTCACTGCTCAGATGATAAATGGACCAGAGAAACTAAACCACTTTCACTGAAAATGTTCCCCCCACAAAAAAAATTAACCCTTCCTCTTCACACAGTTTTCCTCAAAAAGCAAAGAATTCAATTTTGTTTCATACCTGAGAAAGCATATCACGCTTGGATTGCATCTTTCCCCTTGATTATCTTAGCCATGCTGTGAGCCCTTAATCAGCCATTTTAGAAATGAAAATAAAGTTAAGATGGATCTTAAAGTAGGTCCACGGCAAAATAATTATCTCTATCTCCACTTGGGTCCACTTTTAGGAACACTATATGAAGAACTATATCAGTCATGATTGGAAACTCTCTCCATGAGTTTGTAAGACAATTTGCTCCTCAACAGTTTCATAGTCTTCAAAAATAAAAGGAAACACAAGCAAAGGGAAGTTAATTTACTTCACTAAAATCCTCTGTAACTTAAGAGGATTTAAGTAGATGCAATGCAATTACTAAGGGGATTTGAGTTCTTTGCTTCTTTTGGGGTGTTTCCTTTCTATTGCTGTTGGCTCCAATTCTCTTTCTTGGGCTTTGGGGAGCTGCAGAGCTCCAGAGAGGGCACAAGGAGGGGGAGATGGAATGACAGCCTGGTCATTATTTCAGACACTGATTAGCAGCAGGCTCAGCCTAGACCACACATCACTCCTCCCATGCGACACCCACGTGCCAAGCTCCATCCATGCTGAACAGGGTGAGATGTGAAGCTCCTTGCTCAGTCCCCCTCTGAACCCCAAAGCTGGGTTCAGCCCCACCAAGTGATGCTTTTAGTGCATCTTCCTCTATCTTGACTGGAGTTAACAAAATCCATCTGTCTCTGTGAGTCAGCAGAAAAGTATTCAGCTTTTATAAAAGCTAAAGGACAAGGGATAGAGCAATGTCAAAGCACAGAAATCTTCCCCCAGCTTGGCATTTGTACATAACACAGGGAGAGGGGGTTGCATTTTCAATTCCTATTCACCAGAGGAGCTGATTTACACCAGCAGAGGATGTGGCCCATGGTGTGTATGGCCACGGCTGCTGAACAAGGCTCCTTTCATCAGCAAACAAATGTGCAAACGGCATCACCCAGCACTCACCGTGACACGGCAGCTGCTGGCACTTTAGGAAAGTCAGAAGATAACTCTATTTTCTTCTCATCAAAAGCAAAATGAGGAAGTCTCCCCTCTCCTCTTGTGCCCCCACTGCTACCACCCTGGCTTGAGCGAGTTGATCCTTAGGTATTTGTGTGGGGGTTTGTTCTCAGTGGTTAGCCACATAACAATTTGAAGCATGTGGCTCACTCAAAAGAAACTGCCTTTAAACTTCTGCAGACTGTAATTGTGTTGGAGAGAGTGAAGTCCCAGCTGGGGGCTGCTGGCCACCCTGGGGGCTGCGGCAGGAAGCCCTAAACATCGCACAGCAAGGTCCCATGAAGAAGGAAGAAAAAGCTGATTTTATGTCTAGGAACTTCTCTTCTTGAAACGCTCTACAGCCAAGGCCAGATGTTCCCACCTCAAGTTTTGTGTCTTTACTTGGTGTGTCAGAGCAAAACACCTGACAGGAAACAAAACAGAGAGAAAAGGGGTAGCAATAAGGGGAATAGTGTTTTGGCACAGCACTTTATTTATATTTTTGTTGTGAAGCTGAGAGTGCCTGAGACTGCTGCATGATCCCTACAGGAAGGGGTGAGGCAGGCAGTGTGGGACTGGAGAGCCAGGCTCTGCAGGGCATGGCAAGGAACAACCCTGTTTGGGGTGGTAAAATGCCTCATTAGAATTCTTCCATCCCTCAAACCTGAATTTATCAGACAGAGAGGAAAGACTTGAGAAAGGAGGTGTGCAAACAAGATGAGCATTTGTGCTTGAAGGGGTAAAGACCCAACACCTCCATGGTGCCTCAGCGCTTGTTATCTCATAGCTATGGGGCAAGGCTAACATCCAGTTTTAGATTCTGAGGCTTAAAGAAGCCAATAAAACTGAAGATTGCAACATTTCTCCATGGGAGAAGATGTCTGTGAGACATTCTGCAAGTAGTTTGTAACTCCCTAAGGCCATGGGCTTTTGATTGCCATCTGATCCAGCACATCCTCAGTCCATGGTTAGGACAGCCTCTCCTTGGCTACACATATACATGCTCCTGTGTGTTCATTGCGAAAAATAACAAGTGCAACTAATCTTCTTTACCCAACTACAAGCCTCACTTCTATTTTTACCTTCACATCAGGTAAAAATACTGTATCTGTCCAATTGCCAGAATGGCACTAGATCTAGGAAAGCAAACGGCTTTTGGAGTGTGGCCTTAAAGGTTGAAAAGTGTAACTCGTTTGGAGAAAGGGTAAATAAGGCCTTGCCAAGTCTTCTCTCCTGGCTACAGTGACAGAAGCTGTAGCCTGGAGGCACAGGGATAGGATTGGTTTCCAGTTAGAAACTGAGCTATGCCCCCAGGTCCTGGGAGGACCTGCAACCCCACACATTTTTTCCATATCTGTTCTCCAGTCTGAGGAGAAAATAAATCAGCTCTTTAGTGGCTGAACAACACCCCTGAGATTACCACCTTCTGTCTCTGAATTATGATGGGCAAGTCACTGCATGGCACTATCCAGACCAGCAGCAGGAGCAGCATTGCTGGCTCCAACTTTCCTTTTGTTCATGTCTGCTGCAGCCAGAAGGGAGCTCACATGTGGGAAACGCAGAGCACGTGGTTGATGTGCTCCTCAGAACTGCTGGGGCAAGGAGAGGGAGATGTCTCCTGCCAAGCCTGGCACAGCATCATGTCCTTTTTACAGCAGCTGGTCAAGTGCATAGAGAGCAACTTTGTCCTGGCCAGACCTGCCAGCCAAGAGAGGCATCAGGACATTTCAGGTGTGGCAGCAGCACTCTGGTCACAGAGAGCAGTCACAGACTTTCCCAGGCATTTTCCCAGGGAAGGCTGTGAGAAGATCAGAGAAAGAACGAGAAAAAATTCTTATCTCCACTTGTTGCGCCTGCTGTTGTGCACATGTGGAATGTGTCATGGAGATCTGTTTACCAAAGGGTGATTTCTTAATTGGACACTGGATGGTGTTTGGATTGATTGATTAGGTCAAAGCTGTATCGGACTGGCTGTAAGGGTTACTGGGTTTCTTTATTAGTACAGTATAATATAGTATAAGATGATGATAATAAAGCAATTGATCAGCCTTCTGCAATCATGGACTCAATGCTAATTATCACTCGGCTGGGGGCCTGCAGTGACATTTCAGACACTAAGGCAAGCCTAATTGTATCAGGATTCAGCCTAACACCAAGCCCTTAGCACAGTGCTATGAATCTACATGGGAACATAAACCCACCTGAGCCAACACTTCAGGATCTTGTGGCTGAAGGTGCATGAAAGGTTCAAGAGTTGAACAGGGAGGACATGTAGTGGTGTTTCCACAGATAATGGTCCCAGCATTCCAGGATCTCATCTGGAGGATTTTCTGAGCTTTCAGAGCTCATGCTTAGGATGTACTTGTCCTGCAGATATTTGCAACATGCTTTTTAGGCTTTTTCCCACTTAAACCAATACACATTTTAGGCATCCATTTTAAAAAGGCTCTGATAGGTACAAGAGATTTCTAGATAAAAATGAGTAGGCAAAGTCATGGAAGGAAACTTGTCCTGGATTTACAGTTATTAAATCATTACCAACAGTGAGACTTACAATCCTAGTTTCCTACCTGAGTTATAGTAGTGGAAATATTCCAGATTAATTTGTGAGTAAATAAGATCTATACCAGCACCATGCAACTGCAGTGTTTTATTTATATAATCTAGCATGGAACTATACTGCTACTTTCCTTCTGCATTAAAATTCAAGCAGTTAAGTATTCACACAAATTAATATGCCCATTGATGTAATTATTTACATAACAGCATATTTGTCATAAAATGTGTAATACTGCATTCTCTGCTGATGTAGAATATTGCCTCCATCCATCTGATAAGGGGCAGGTTGTAGTCACACATCCTTTAATAATTATTTCAGCAGGTGTCCTTTTATTCTTGTTCATAATTAGTAGCTGAGTACTTAGCAAAGCTTGTCAGGATCAGAAATGCCTACAATTTAGTAGTTATCTATATTCATGAGCAGAGAGGATCTCTACCTTGGTAGAATAATTTCTGAAGATATTTTAAAATAATAAGGATACTTAAAACTAACGGGTACCATAATTCTATATTAACTATAGAGCTTTTGAATTATTATCAACTAGCAGGGTACAAGTCTGATGTCACATGTATCCTAAATGAATCTGATTACAGATTTAATCAATGGTAAGATAGGTCTTAGCCAGAATCCTAGATGTCACAGGTCATTTAAACTTTGTCGTTTTTATTTTCTGTGTTTTTGAAGCTGTGGTATAGATTGATCTATCATACTTCCATATTGACCAGGATGGGGTTAAAAATCTAGTATCCAAGATGATCTACAGCTGGTATTTATTCTCACTACCTATACAAATGAGATTTGGTTCAGTGGAAACAAATTTCCTTACTATTGAGAATATTAGACTTAAAGGGCGTCAGTAGCAGAGGAACAAGGATAAAAAGGTGATTGTAAGTCATGTTGTGCTGGAGCCATACAACGGCCTATCTGACACCTGGTCTGAATTACACAAGTCTCTTGATGGTTGAGATTTATGCTTTTCTTCTCAGAGTTCCTTGGAAGCTCAGAGCAGTAATTAGGCTGTTTCCCCTATAGGGTGGTATATACATGTCTGCACAGGGCAGTTCATAAACTCCTACGCTTCATTCCCTCCACTGCCTTCCAGCACAGAGGACAGCCTGGCTGCACAGTTCCTTTTCAGGGAGAAACATCCTTCCCTCAAGAATCATTTCTAGCACTACTTCTGCCCATCTTAAGACAATTTATTTTCCCAAAGAGCCACGAATGGCTGACATATGTATCTACTTCTCAAGTCTGGGATCTGCAACAGACCAGTGTCCTGTGAGTCACATCAGCAGTGTCCTAAGCAAAGCCCTCCAATAGCTTCAGCTTGAGCAAGAGGGTTAGACTTACAATAAAGTCCCACCATAGATTTACACCATTAGACAGATGACGCACAAGAAGGAACATGACCCCAGTCAGTAACACCAGGTTTAGCCTGACCCTAAAGAAAACAAGGAATCTAAGACAACACTTTTCCATGATGCTGGTGCTGAAAGACGCCTTACCATTTAAGAGAACCTTATCCATGTGGTGATTATTTACATTCTGGGGGAAAAAGTAACTTATATCATAGGAATTCATATTATTTAAATAGGGTTAATAATGTGTCACTGAGAACTCTGCAGTATCTATACCCTGTCTACAAGTGAGGCTGAGGCAATTGCATTGTGTGTGTATGTGTCTCCCCAACACTTTGAGCCCCCTCAACCAAGACAGATGGAGGAACAGAGGTCTCAAGAGCTCCTACACATTTTGTAAAAATAGGCAGATTGCTAGAAGAAAAAAAATACTGTTTGAAACCTCTAACTACCTCCTTCCCAAAGGGAAAAGCCACAGCTACTGTGAGGCTAAAAGAGAATTTCCATAGGACTGTAATGATGTGCTCACTGCAACCCAGGAGAAAAGCTGCCACAGCATTTGCCCCTCCAGGCTTCCCATAAGGGGTTTCAAAGTTCCCAAAGCCTCTTGGTGTTCATGCAAACCTGTGTGTGCTAATGTGGAGCAATAACAGTTCAGTGAAAGACACCTGTTGTTATTTGTCCCAGGAGCTAAAGTGGCTCTCCTTGCAATATCACAAGCCATTAAAGCACCATGTTAATGCAAGAAGTGTTTCCTGGAGATAATAATGTGCTGGCATCAGTATTGCTTCCCTACTAGTGTTGGCTGCTAGTACAGTGGCAATGTTTTGAGAGGACCCTGTTTGCTAAAGCTGGTCATTGAAGGTAAAATCTTAATTAGTAATTTTCAAAATTTGCCTAGAATTCAGAACTTTAGCTCATAACAAATTAGATAGATTGGATTATATTATTTAAACACCTTTTTGTAACTCAGGTTGATTATTTTAGTCTAGTTTTGCTGGACAAGAGTTCAGCGCTTCCTCTGAAGTGCCCCAGTGCAGGACAATGTAACTCTGCTCTGAGCTGCAGAATATTTGTTTTTACAATTCAATGCCTGTTCTAAATAGAAATCATCAGGTGGGCCAGGCTGTTGAAGATAAGTCAATCTGAGTCTTGTGGAAAGACACTAGGCCCCCTGCAGAATGGGAACTTAGATGGGAGAGAAACAGGGATGCTCAGAAAGGACAGGTTGTGCTTTTGCTCCTTTAGCACCTCCAGCCATCTGCAATATCCATGAGTATAGCAGGTCTAGCAGGAGATGAGTGGTGGCCATGGACACCAGAACTGAGCAGTACCAGCCAGCTCCCACTCCAGAAGCAAACTGCAGCAGGCTTTGCTCTGGTTCCCACAGATGGAATGCAAGGGAGGAGGAACACCACAGTGACCAGACAGCATCTGTGTGAACACTGACAACACCCTCTGATTTCAACAGTAGTTATCATGAAAAAATATGTTTCTGCTTTGTCGTTTCTGGTGCATGACAGAAAAAAAACAAGATTTTTTTTTTCCCAGAAAGGAAGCAGCTTCATTCTGCATTCTGGAATGTGCTGGTCAGATCACATTCTTCTAAGTCCTGAAGGATATATATGTGGGATTTCACCATTTTTAAGCCCTCACAGGATATTTTTGCAATATTAATTGTGTCAGTTACAGCACTGTTTTTGCAGCAAACAGTAGACCCAGTGTAAGGAAAACTGGCTTCATTTGTGCTGTTAAGTCTTTCTTAAAAGCAGAAACTATTTGCAAGATCATAACTTCCCTCACAGACACTATGCTTAATTGGGGAAGAGTTCTCTTACAGGAGTAATATTCTTATTTCTGTTCACATCTGCACAGTATTTTCCTGATCAGGAGATCAAGAGAAAAAGAATCTGAACAACTGCTTCTCTAAGTAATAATGAACAGAGAGCTGTGCAGTAAATCATAATGTTCAATAAAATGAAAAACAAAATTTGGCTGGAGATTAATGGCTGGAAAGGGACTTACTGAATTAAATTGGATCAGATGTTCCCTGGAAAAAAATTTGAGATATATTCACAAGGCTCTGTGGTGTTGGTTTTGTTTTTCACAAAGGAAGATTTAACTTGATTGTTTGCAACTATTAACAATTTCTAGGCCTTGCAGAGTGATCTCAGGGTCTTGTGGTAGAGGATAGGCACTGGCTGGAAATTCTGGTCCCATTCAGGCAGAGGAGGGGAATGAACATGGAACCTTCCTGCTACACAATGCCACAAACTTCTCAAGTGTTACAGGAGCATTGCATTTTTACAGGATAAGGATGGCTGATTTCAGTTCCCATGTTCAGGGGTAGATTCATGATTACAGGTCTGCTGCAAAGACCGATATCCCTCAGCTCCCTAAGGCTCTGCTCAAAGCCCAGCTGCACCTCTCATGTTTCCTCTTAGGTGGTTTAGGTGCCTCCTTCTTACTGTGTCTTCTCCTATAATCCCAGTTTTAAGTGTCCAGCCCTTCAGATGTTGGCTGAAGACACATATGGGCTCTGACTCAGGCTTTTGAATTTCCCCAGGGACTAAGGCCCTCTAAATCTGCTCTCGACTTGCTATTTCACTGCCAGATTTGCTTGTGACTCCAACCACAAGCAGCAAAACATTTACACTTCAGGAACAGCTCACTGAAGAAACCGACTTAATACTGTAAACTAGTGATGGGGACCAAGATTTCCTGCTGGTGCTGGTGGTTTTTCTAATCAGAGATGTCGCTTGTTTTGTCAAGATCCAGACTTGGTTCATTAATATATCAGATGAAGGAAACCAAAGCTGCATAAATTGTCACTGATTGTGCTAGAGATGCTGAAAACTCTTTCCCCTTCAATTAATTTGCTGAACTCAAAGTGCAACAGACCCGTAGCAGGACAGATCAAAGGCCCACCTCGGCAGCACGATGTCGAAGGTAATGCACACACCGCCCCTGCAGCCCAGCTGATCTGCAGTGCTGTGGTTAGAGACTTGGCCTTATTCACTCGTCCTTCTTAGGCTTTTGTGAAAAATGGACTTAACAACAGTTGCCTAGAGCCAGAAGAACAGGAGAAAGGCTATGTTATTAAAATCTAGAATGTAACACCATTTTAAAATTCATCAAAGAGCTCAGAGCAAATTCTCCAGAGACTGGGGACTTAGTCATCCCAGGTTTCTCCAGCTCATCTAGATAATTGCCCTTGAAATAGCTGTCTTCTTCCTTCCTTCCTTCTTTTCTTTTCTTTTTTCTTTTCTTTTCTTTTCTTTTCTTTTCTTTTCTTTTCTTTTCTTTTCTTTTCTTTTCTTTTCTTTTCTTTTCTTTTCTTTTCTTTTCTTTTCTTTTCTTTTCTTTTTTTCTTTTCTTTCTTTCTTTCTTACTTTCTTTCTCTCTCTCTCTCTCTTTATCTCTTTCTTTCTCTCTCTCTCTCTTTCTCTCTCTCTCTCTCCTTTTCTCTCTTTTGGTAAGTAAGTAAGTAAATATTCACAGGGCAGGCAGATCAGCTCCACAGCTGCAGAAGGGCAGAAGAAACCTCCAGATACTCACCATGCACATATGTCCTTTTTATAATATGAGCTAACCCCATCTAAATGCATTCCAAGTGCATCCTGTCACTTGCAGGAACTCATTAGCCAGTTTAAGTAATTAATGCACTGGTAATATTAATTTTATTTAAGCATTTTATTAAATAACAGGAGATGTTTAGAAAATATGTGTTATTTATTTCACATTTTTACCTGCCCTCAAGGCCTGGATGCACTCAGTCTCAATATTTTCCCATCTTCTTGAAAACTGTATGATTTGCTTACTTCTGTCTTGGTATAAATTCATGCTGTTACCAAGACAGGCAGCCCAAGTAGTGTTACATGAGGTTGAGCAGGAAACTGATACAAATGAAACAGAAAAAAGAGGTTATTTTTCAGATTTTGGTAAAAAAATAAATCTTACATTACAACATATAATTTTATTGTGTTTTTTTTCTGTTACATCTATCAAACAAATTTTGAAAGATCAGTACAACTTGCCTTGAGATTGCCACTGGAAAATATGTCAACATCCATGACAATGCACCAAATTTTTTGTGTTGTTTCCATTGAAAGGTTGAGTTGTTTTTAATTTGTTTTCTTCCTCCTAATGTCTCTTCCTGACTGTAGAATTAGAGGTACAGTCTTGTACCTGCCCATGGTATGGTTCAGGCAGAAATAAAAAGGCCCTGCTGCAGTGCCCTTAGGCATGCAGCATCTTTGGAGCAGGTCTTCACCTCTGGAATCATCATCCTACTCTCTCTTTTAGTCAGTAGGAAGAACAAAGCAATTTAGCATGTGATTCATCTGATTTTATAGACATCTACTCTATTATATCTGTTTTAAACTTCTACTTTGTAGGATGAGGTGAGATGCAACCTACTTTCAGCTGTCTATGTTGACCATATCATCAGTCACAATGAAAGGAGTCTGGAGTGAGCAACCAAGGCAAAGACACTTTGTCAGATACATCCCACTTTTACAGTCTAAAAGTTGAGTCAGAGCTCACTTAAGCGGAGGTAAAGAATCCCATTTACATGGACTGAGTTTGGGTTAAGTTGTAAAGGTTCTGTCCTGTTGCTAACTTTTGAGTTTATCTCATTTTTCTGTGTAGAAAGGACACGTGATTTCAAAGACACAAATATCCATGCTCGTGGATCTCAGCATGACTCACTGTATGGGTAGATACAGACCTGGAGAGAATATTTAGGAACATCATTCTATGCCTATACTGAGGTTTCTATGTGCCTTGTATTTTGGGAAATTCTCTACAGAGACTTTGATAGTTCTGCACTCTGCTGAAGGACAGGATGGCTAGAGGTATTACTGAGCCAAAATAAATTACATTTTCAGAGGGCTGTTTAGAAGAGTGGTACCGCTTGGTGCATGTCAAAGAGGAAGGAATGACAAACACATCACTGTGAAGGACAGAGATGTATCAAGAAAAGTGGGGTTGTCACAAACTGGAGACTGACGGTCTTGTCTTCAGTCTGCTGTAGCCATCCTACAAATATATATCAAATATACTAACTTCTGTGAGGTGTTCAGACACCAGGACAATGCATGACCTCATGAGCACCTGATGAATCGATGAAGGCTGGAAGTAGGAGGTGTGGTGCTTGCTTTGCCTGAGTGCTGCCAACTCAGGGTAGAAAAGCTGCTGTAGGAAGGACATTAGAGGTTCAAATGCACCCAGCTTTTTGTGCAGGGACAATTTGATCTTTAACACAGATGCACTAGGTTTAGTTTCTAATTATAGTAATGACTCCTTTCTAAAAGCTCAGACAGATGATTGATCTTCAATACAGCTAAAAATCAGTGGCTACTGAGAACAAGTGGGGGCAAAGACAAGACTGCTTGATGTCATAATCACATTATGTTATTAATCTATAATCTATATACTATGCACAAGGTATTTTGCTATAAACTTTTTACTAAGTAAATAATTAGGCAGTGACTAAGCATACAGGGAAGGTGGGAAGCACTCTTGTGTGTTATTAGCCTTTCACAGTTTTCAGAAGTGGATTATAAGTAATTCAAAATCTTCGACAGCAAGTGGCAACCTCATCATCAAATATTAAAAAAATACCCTTGACAAGATCAGTGAAAGCCCTGCAGAGGTCTGAAGCTGGGTAGCAGACACTCTGATTAGGTGCTGCCTCCACAAAATGAAAATTCTTCCCTGAGCCCAAGAAACAGCTGATGGATATAGTCGGAAGTGATAAAAAGGTCACTCTTAAATGGATATAGGGAGATTTAACTCACACTGCCACCATCCTGAAGCCCTTAGACAAATAATAAAACACAGGCTGCAAAGACTAGAAAGCCATTCAGGCAAAATACTTACACAAATCTTTGTCATCTGAGCCTTAAAGAAAATTCACGTCTGAACGAGACTGCAGAAAATGACCAAACAAGTACCCTTGAGCCCTCTGGCCCTCTCTGGCAATGTGCTATAAAATCCTACACTAAAAACTGTTCAGTCTTAGAATTATGTTTTGCAGCATGAATTCCAAACCACTGTTCTATAGCACCTGCAGAGCCCATCCACAATCATTACATAATCATATGGCAATTATATGACATGAGACAGAGATCTAATTTCCATTCTAACAGTAATAACCATCTCCTAAAACTAGGCTCTTTTTAAATCTGTTGCTATTTCTAAAAGCACCATGCAAGAAAAGGTCTGAATTTTTAAGTTGATTTTCCTTACATATTCAAACATGAGGGTATTTCAAGATGAATAGAAGAAATTTCATACTTTGCCAATATATTTAAAAGTTTGGTGTAACAACCTGAGGATTAATAACCCTCTCAGCTTGACATCCATCCAGTGCAAAACATTTTATTTCAAGAAAGCTATCTTGATTTTTTTTTTCAGGTTTTAAATTTTCCTGGGGAAAAGAAAAATCTATACTACTTGTGTATTATTTATGAACTTTGGTAGCACTTGTGGAACTAAACAAAAATTTGATTAAGAAATTAGAAGTCTCCACAGTCATCACTGTAATGATTGAATAGATTAAAACCTGAGCAATTGACATTCTTGGAAACCCTCATAAGTGGGGACTCATCATCAAGAGGATGTCACTGAGCCTTCAGGGTCACTCCTGGGCTCTGTGCTGGGTTGGTTTCCCACCATTGTTTTCTTTCAGGATTCAGCCCATGTCTATAAGCATGCTAATACTTTGATAATATATTTTTATGGAAGCACTGAAACACATAATGCTAATTCATAAGGTCAGGGTGGAGCTTCTATTGCTTAGGTCATACTAAAATCAAGTCCACAGACAAATATCCTCAGATTTGCTTCCCTGAAGTTTGTTAGACCACTTCTTAATAGTGTTATCCAAATCATGGATTAGGGAAAAGCCGAAGAACATATGTTTGTCACATCCTGTTTGGATGATACCAACAGAGACACAAACAGAACAAGCAGATTTTGGCATGAAATGAAAGGTATTTTTGTTAACCTCACAGTTGTTAAAGAACATGTCAGTTACCACTTGGACTGAGTAATTTAGTTCCATATTTTGACCATGAAAGTGTCTTTAATAACCTTTGCAAAATGTGATTTTGAGGACAATCTTTAAATATGTGATATCTGCTTTTTAACAGAACATACATAGAACAATTGCTTGATTCGCTGCTGTTCAAATAACCAGCTTATTTTTTCATTTGCGGGAAATAAGATTTTTCTACCTGCTTTATTTTAAAGCTTTTTGGGATATAAAAGCTTTCTGCTCAGTCATTAGCTGTAAATTGCAGAATGAAGCAGTACCCTACAGCATTTCCAGATGAAGGAGTCTGTTTATACAGAAAGCACAAGAGCTATAATTACTACATGATCACATTTGTATATCAAGGTCAGATTTCTGTGATTCACAGTATTGTTTGGACATAAAGGGAGTTGATTTTCAGCATGGTGGTGCACAACTACTATTGTTACTGTATCAGTGACTGTAGAAACCATATTAACTTTTGCTTGTTTGAGTTTTTCTAGTTAGGCTAACTCTATGGAATATGGAAAATATGGGCTGGCTAGTATTTGCCCTAAAATAGTGATTAGACATGAAAAAATACGGATTTATATTATTGCTACTCAGGTCATATAGTCTATTATGAAAGAAAAAAAGTCCTCTAAAACAAAAAAGCAAGGTAAAATAGGCCATTAAATGACTTATGCATGAAATCACACAGAATTTAAGCAATATCAAATGCAGGTAATTAAAGTATGTAAAAAATATTTCTGGATATTTTCCTCTCCTCTGCAAAATCCCTGCATGATTTTTTTCTTGATTATTACCCAATACATTGGCAATTTTTATATTCGCTTCCTGAGAATCGATTAGCTTTCCACAACATTTACCCTGTTCTAAAACCTTAAAAATATAGGGATTCAACTCATTATACTTATTAGTTACACATTAGGATTAGTCAAGCACTTAGATTGTACCAATTAATCCAATATAATTGTATGTATTTATAACTAGGCACAAGAACAAATGTTTTCCTCATCTAAGGACTAATAGAATCTGCTATTGTATTACTGTATTGTGTCGGGTTGTCACCCAGCTGCCATTGATGTCACCCTGTTCCTTGTTAGGGCCCCTCCTTGCTTAAGCCCCACTAGATTTTCTCTTTTCAGGTGTAGGTATTCCCATGTGAAATGCAATCATATTTCTCCAGTTTTCATTGTTCTCTATATGTTCTGGGCTTTTATATTTCATATCCACTCCCTGCTCCCACTCACACACTGTCATATGTAAGGATTTTTCACAAATCTGTTATGTTACCTCCACATTGACAAGGAGAGTCAGGGAGAATTGTTTTTGTTTTTTTGTGGGGGTGAGAAGAAGAGTCAAAATGCCATCTTGACACTGCCCAAATTCTAGTACTGTCATCAGGTCAAGGGTTTCAGAAAAGCTGTATTTAGCCTCAAAAGACTCTTTGCCCAGATAATGGGTGTATGGCTTGAGGAATTTGCCATCTGAATAATGCCCTAATAAATTGTCCAAAGTCACTGAGTTAGTGTTGAACTCACATGAGCACTTTCATCACTAGGCCAGCATTCCTCTCTCTAGGAGAGCCACATATGTTTCCTTCTCAGTATTGTTTCTCATCAATCAATGATGATAACTTCAACCAATTTGATTTATTTATAAAAATTTCTCTGGATTTCTTTGCTGTTTTATTTATTTGCTGATTGCTCTTGTATCAATAGGCCCCAAAATGAGTTGGAGACCTAGAAAGGGATCATGATCGTTCTATAACCAATGAGATGTAACCAAAACTGCTCATAATATAATTTATACCAAATGAGCAATTAAATAATATTCAGTAGTTTATTATAGCAGACATAAAGAGATACTGTGTCTTTTTAGACTTATGAAAAATAAATTGCCATCCCTTTAAAATTTAGTTCAATGTCAATCATAGTTACTTGTAAACTTATGTCAGCATCCAATTTAGAAAATAATGAGCCATTTTATATTTTTTATATCGTGCTTTGATTTGAATAACATAAACCTATGATGATGGCGACTTTTTTGCCTACAAAGATGAATAATATAATTAAAAGGAAGAGGTGTGCTGTAAAATTAAAGAACCAGCAGACGTCATCATGGGTTGAGTCACATCCAGGGTTGCCAGTGGCTATGGGTTTGTTGTAAGATGGTGGCACTCAGCTGTCTGCCAGGAGATGCTTTTCCCAATCCACAAAAACACAGTGCAGTGCCAGGTCTGCCTTCTAACAACTTCTTCCTGCATGTAACACAATATTCAAGCAAAATATTCTTGACTTGAGGAAGATACTCCTCCTCCTGGCCTTCAACTCAAAGGACACACCCCCTCCTTACGAGCAGAGCCCATAACCATTTCTCCTCCTGTGCTGCCAAGCTGGTGGCATACCTGGTAAAATCTCAGATCCTTTCCAGGCAGCAGGTAAAAATCGGAAGTCTGCTGGTAAAAAAGATGTCTAACCCTCTTAATAATAAAAGAGCTCTTGACAGCATCACTTGAAAGTATCCCAAAGGCTCAGAAACAGAAGGGAAAAGAGAGATACTAACATCCCATCCAAAAACTTGTATGTCCCAATTTTTAATTGGATCTCATATGTCTTGGAGACAGGGATTATTCTATGTTATTTTTAATGGTAAGTGTTGGAAAACCTCCAGACCCACATGACATATCTGGAAACACAAAACAAACAGGACAAACCCCATAAACAAACTACAGCAGCCTCTGGGGAAATAGGTCAAAAGGCATAACAAGGCTTCTCTTAGACAGAAGGTTAAAAAGAAAACACTCATAGGGAAGGACTTGTGTTTTTCCTCATGGAATCAAGGAATAAAGTGATGTGCTCAAATGAAAATGGGCAGACTGGTTAATCAAAGAGTGTAATCTGGGTATGGCCTCTCTCCCACTCCCCTGTTGCCTGGGCCTCTTTGTTTCATCTTATCCTTATGGGTCCTTGTCACCTCTCCCATGTGCCAGCTCATGCAGTCCACATCTCTCTGACTCACAGGGCTTGTCCCTGCCTCCCTGATTAACCATCTCATGGCAATGGCTTCTGTGTAGTACTCTCCTTCTCAGCATCCATATCTGGCCTCAAGCCCCTGCTAATCTTTTTCCAGCTTGTACCTTTGGACCAAACATGAAGATCAGCCCAGAATGTCCCAAATTGAAAGGTATGTGCCAGCCCTACTCACCTTCTCAGGGCTCTGCAGCATGTCTAGGACCTTCCTTTCCCCACAGCAACACAAGTCTTAAACTGGAAAGAGTATGCAATATAGTGGCAGAAAAACCTGACACAAAATTGTGAAACCACTTGTCCATATCCTGCCACGACTGTCTCCCCACACCCTCCTGCTCTCTCCCACATGCAGGATTATGTCCTGTCAGAACACTTCTTGTTCCCAGTCTCTTTATCCTTCAGATCTTATCTCCATCTTCCAAAAAAGATCAGTCTGGTGCATACACCTGACATTGAAATTTTCAGCTTGAATGGTTAGACTGAAGTTATATCAGAAAATAGGGTCTTCTGAAGTGTCAGACAGCTTGGACAGGCAGGTCCTCACCAGCACTGCACTCAGTGCAGCTGACTGAGTAGTTGCCACATTGAGTTAGACAGAGAGTTTTCCCAGCCAGCTAAATGAAGCACTCCTCTAGCAATTTTTAACAAGGTGTTCTTTATCAGGGAATTTCTAATGGAACTGTTTACCACAGTGAAACTCACAATACCAAATGCAGCCATCAGATAATGAAAGATAAAATTTCCACCACTGAAGAATTAACACACATTTTTTCAAATTGACTGTTTAAATAAGTGACTTTGTCAGTCCCATAGCTTTGGTCAGTTTTACTTACTTGATCTTTTCTCCTCTTCTAGGTAGGTTTCTGGTCGTGACAGATGAGACATGAGATCTTCAGCATCCAGGCTTTCAAGTTTTTCTTCAAGAGATTCACTATGGAATCGGTAAGAAAGACAAAAGACATAAATATAAATAACTAGTTTAAGAAGTAAAAAGCAGACCAGATGTTTTATCAATTCTAATATCTGCTAGTGGGTTTTTTTCTGCTTAATGCCACTTTAGACTTTACTACAGTGGGTGTTCCTCAGAAAAAAGTCTAACTATTGCCTTTCAAGAATCAAAAGTCCCAATAAATCAGTAAATCCTTACAAAGCATCGACCAACTGAGCAATTATTGGAACAAACACCAACATTTATTACATAGTTTGCTTGCTTTCATAGATTTCAAAGCTAGATGAGGGGGGCTGGGTATACAAAGGACATTGTAACTCCTTTCAACTCATCTAGATCTTGTAACTGATGTTGTTTTAACTTGGAAAACAACAAATCTCTCAGCTCAGCCTGAAAAATCTATGGCAAGATTTGTGTGGAGGCTTGAAAAGAGGAGGGACTCTCTTCTTTTCATGATGTAAAGTGCTGAATAGCACACAGTTGTCTAAATATGCTTTTTGTTTATTCAGTCTCTGGATGGTGAGTTCTCTCATTTTAAAGTTTTCATTCTCTTTCACTGAACCACTAAAATCTACATTTGGATTGCCTGACTTGAATCCCCTACAACAACAATACTGATGGTTAAGGTTGAGGTTTTCTTTGTACTGGGTGCACAGGCTGGCCTACCCTGGCACAGATCACTGCTCCCTGTGCGACCACAGAGCACTGTGGGACTTTCACCTTTTCTTCCTCCCTGGGGGAATCAGTTGACCATATTGCAATCCAGACCAGCCAAGAGGGTGAATCACTGCTGCTGATCTTCTCAAAACTGAATAAATCCTCCTCTGGCACATTTGCTTTGTCACATGGCTATACATACTTTTCCTTTTTGAGTCCATGAGGTCTTAAATAAGCAAGAGTTCAGAAGTCAAACAGTCATATTTTAAAAAAATAGTGCTATTAAGCTGGACATTCCTATTTGATTTGAAATGGCACTTCCATTTTTATGTTCTACTGCTCCTAGATTTCCTTGAAGGAAATCACAACCACCAACAAGAAAATAAGTAGTGCTAACATCCCTGAAGTTAATGAAACCAAATTTCCTACAGATCTGTGTCTTGATGAAGCTCCTGAGGAGGTGCAAACCATCATTGAAACTTTTCCCATGACTGGGACACTTAAGGGATCTTTCTCTCACACTGATCAACTTGACAAAAAACAAAGTGACAGCGAGCCTTTCCTATTCAAAGGGCAAGAAACATTTTTCCCCTGCTCATTTTTATTTTCTCACAAAACTTTTAGGAGCTGAAGATTTTTGACATCTTTCCTGATGCCCTTTCCAATTTTCTGAGATCAGCATTGCTTTAACAAAAATCCTTAGAGGCAGAACAGATGAGCAGATGGTCAACCTCTACAGTAGCCAATGGAGCACCAGTTAACTTAGGAAGCTGCAAGCTCAAATTCAGTAGTTAAAAGTAGAAGCAAATGAGTAAGCAGCAAAAGGAGCTGCTGTGATGGACCTCTAGACTGAAATTCTGCACTGCTAAATTTCATTTAGCACCATGTGAACACTGGCCCAACAGAAATTTGGTACACACAGCAAGACTATGTTCCAAAAATTTCCATATGGTTATATGTCATCCTGGGTTTTACCAGAACCTTATGACTTCAACATTCAAACATCTACATTAATAAAACCTGCAAACCATAATTTTAAATATGAGTAATTTTGCTTGAGCATAAAGGAAACATGTCTCAAATTATTTCAGATCTTATGTATCATTAAAAATTCTGGTTTCCTCAATAAAAACAAACAAATATGCAAAAAAAATAAACATAGACAAATAAAACCCAAAAAGCATCACTCCTGAATTGAAAATTTCTTATGCTACTTTCAAGTCTAGAGTCTGGCCAAGTGATGCATCCTTGAAAACAGTAGCTTATATAAGGGAAACACAGATGTGCTAATATGTTCAGTGGTTGCAAGGACCTTTTTTTATAACATCCAACATCTGCAGATTTATTTCCAGCCTTTCTCTAATGAGATGCTATTTAGGAAATTATGAGAAATAAAGTATGCAGAGACAACAATATAAGCTAGCACCTAAACTGGCACTCAGTAGGCCCATACACATTCACATCTGCAAATTGTGTTTTAGCAAAGCTTGCTAATGACTTCTGTTTATTATCATGGGGATCTTTGTCCCTCTTTTTCCACAAAGTAATGCTAATAAAACTATAATACAGAGGGAGGAGACCCTCACAAACACAGATCTTTCTGATTTATATTTTCACAGCATTACTAGTAGAAAGAAATCCTTTCATTTACCTGCCAAACCTTTTTGTCTGTCAGAAAAAGTGTTGCCTCAAACCCAGATACTTTTTTAAACTCTTACAATAAAATATATATTAAAAATACTTGGTTCTGACACATCAGTATTCAGCTGAAAAAGACCAGTGTTCTTTCACCTAGAAAAAGAAATATAATTGTCTGCATTCCACAAATAGAGAAATGATGCACACAGAGATCAGTTGCCATGTCAGAGACATGAGTGGCAGCTCAAGGACATGATCCCAGGTCTACAGAGCCTTTATTTCATTCTTCAGCTGCTTCACAGGTTCATTTTGGTCTGAACCTTCATTTTTTACTGCAGGCAAAACACTGCATGTTGCCATCAGCATACATTTAGCAGCTTCAGTAGAACCAGAGATGTGCCTGGTAATGACACAGCCATATCGTTTCCAGAGGGAAAGAGAAAATATTGAAATGTTTGCAATGTGGGTTGAGGCTTTATTTCATTCTCTTTTTATTTTGGAGAGCCTGCTATGCCAGCTGCCCTGCAACATGTTCATTTCTGCAGTATCACGCTCTGATTTTAGTCATTGCTATTTCTCATATTAAAAAGAAAAAAAAAAAAAAAAAAAGCAAGCATCCAGCTACTATGACTCCTTCTTTGGAAGGACTCTTATCTCTCTCATTTCAATCAGAGTATCCCTTCATGACATATCGCCTTCATCTTGTCCTTTGCAATCCCACTGGAACAGCCTGCTCTTCTGCCAACATGTCTGCAGTGCCCCTCCCAACAATCCTTCAGAGATTTGCTCAGTGTCAGGAATGCAAGGACAACCGTGCCCAGGTTTCCCTGTGATGTTCCTCAGCCTCACCAATGCAGTGATGGTGGGTACTGCTGGAACACCACCTCCCTCAGGGTTGGCAGTTCTTGCCTGATCATCTCTGTGAGTAATGAGCAGGCTCATATTTTCACCTGGGTAAGGGTTAATGTCAAACCTGCAAGTGGCTCCACTGACAGTTTTTTTGTCCGTCAACACTCGTAAGAGTTTGATATCTTTGAACTGTCCAAAATCCAGTCCATATAGAAGAATATGCTGCTGTGCTTTTATATTCTGTAGATGTTATAAGAGCTGTGTTTGAATCTGTTGTCTCCTGACACACAGAATCATAGAATCATAAAATATCCTGAGCAGGAAGGGACCATAATGTCACTCAGTTCAACTCCTGTTTTTGCACAGGACCATGCCCAAGAATCCCATGTGCCTGAGAGCATTGTCCAAGTGCTTTTTGAACCCTGTCAGTCTTGGGGCTGTGACAGCTTCCCTGGGGAGCCTGTTCTCATGCCCAACCACCCTCAGGGGGAAAAACCTTTTCCAAATATCCAACCTAAACCTCCTCTCACACAAGTCCAGCCATTCCCTTGGGTCAAGAAGAGATGAGTGTCTGCCCCTCCTCTTTGCCTTGTGAGGCTGTTGGAGATCACAATGAGGTCTCCCTTCAGTCTCCTCCTCTCCAGGCTGAACACCCAAGTGACCTCAGCTGCTCCTAGTATGGCTTCCCTCCAGACCCTTCATATGCATTATTGCACTTCCTATGAACTGAAGTAAGGTTTCTTAAATGATCATCTCTAACAAAAACCATCTGTGAAATAGAAATACCAAATTCTGTACACCTGTAACAAGAAAAGGACTATATCTGTCCTGAGCCTGCTGCCTCTTGCTGCAGGTGAGCATTTTGCTGTTTTTTTTTGGAGAATGCAGAGGTGGCAGGGGAACAGCCCCATTGCTCGTTGTTGTTACTGGGAGCCTGGAATGCCATGACGTGTTTGTCTGCTTGACACTTGATCTTGCATGACAAAACCAAAAAACAAAGGCAAAACTGAATCAGCAGATTAGTCAGCTTAATCTTGTGTAACTAAATGCTGTACTTCATTTTCAGTACTGTTATTTTCAGCTGTCCTTTGAGATGGTTATTTGACCTTCGTTATCATTCACCCAAGCTACTTGCCCAGGACAGTCACATAAATAAGATGCAAAATATATAATTCAGCAAAATATTTCTGTTGTTCTGATTTAATCTCTTTTCATTTTGTCCACATAGTGTTAAAACCACAAGATCTTAATGCTACTAAAATGTCATTTATAACGAGAACACAATGGGCTCTCTTTTTGCTCACATTTTAATATTGAAAGAAAGTGAAAAGAACCTTCTGTTTAAGCCACTACTGTAAGTGCTAAAAGGTTTTTAAAATAGCAAATGTCTCAGAAACTACATGTTATTTTATTTTAAATATGAGAGGAAGACAAATGGCAGGAGATGCCAGTATTAAAATTGAAATCAGCTGATTCTTGCATTCAACACAGTCACAGCAGCAGCACAAATTCTTGACACAGCTCATGTAGTTCATAAGCCACATTAGCAGATACTGTCCCATAAAAATCACAGAATTGCAATCAGCATGTTTGCTGGACCTGGATTTTGGTCTTCTTCATGTTCAACAATGTGACATAGGCAAGAAGTTTTCTTTTACTTGAAAGTTACCAGACTATTCAGTCCTGGTAACATAATAATTTCAAAGGTTTGTTTGCAAATGTCAAAGTCAACAGCCTTCTTTCTCAAGTAGAAATACTCTGCAGTTTACCATGCACGTTTCCTTCAAGCAAATTAGCACCAGTCACAATGTGTGATGTAGGCTTCAGTGTTTAAAATAGACTTTGCCTTTTCCTGTGAGTACATCATGCACTTGTGTGATCTTAAATGTGCAAACATGCTGCAGGTCAAAATACATAGTTGTTACATTTCATGCAAGGCTGTCAGCCGTCCGACCGTCCTCTGAGAGGACACAGCTCCTGGAGGTGAAACGCCTCCTGACTAAACATTTCCTGCTGAAGTACAGAGTGATGATATTACTTGTCCTCACTTAAATGGGGTGGTTTTGCTTTGCAAAACAAAACTATGAGAGTTCCATTAAAAAAAAAAGTTTACTGAGTTTTAGCACGTGAGATATTCCAAAACCAAAAGCATAAATCATCTTGCTGAGTTTCCTGTTGATTTGAAGTTTCTTTTATCCCCTAAGACCAGCATCCAACTCATATGAAAAGAGCTGATATTCAGAAATATTTGTGGATATTCTAGTATTATGGCCATAAATTTAAATAAGCCTTTCCCATTAATTTTGTTAGAAGTTATCTGAAAATAAAACTATAAAAATGTAGGAACAGCAACTTACCATATAGATGTTTTTTTCAGGAAACCTCAAATCAGTTTTATGAGGTATCAAATGCCATGGATGTCTGTTGTCAACAGATACGATGATCTCATAAAGAGAGTTAGGATCAGGAAGAGGATGGGAAGTACTCCTGACTGCTGTGTTTAGCTGAAATGGATGAATCTAACGTCAAACCACAAACGTATTCAGGATAGCAGTATAGTAGAGAAATGTAGCCTAAGGATATTTTCCTTATGCATTTTAGTACACTACTTCTGTTGCTATTTGCTGTTGAGCTGGTGACGTTCTCCATGTTTGTGGAGATGCTAAGGAGCATAAAAACAACAACTATATAGTTTACTAAGAAAAGCATGTGCATTTCAATGATTTGATGTTTTAATTAAACACTACTGTCTGTCATACTATAAAATCAGCACTTTTATCTGCAGTAATAGCCAAGATGGAAACATTACAAGTCAAGAAATGAATGTAGTTGTAAATCTGTATTTGCAAAAAGGCATCATGTTCATACTTGAGAATCAAAACCCCTTGAATTTGACACGTGAGATCCTGCCATGACTACACCTGCACTAATCCTGTCACTGCACAGAACCGATGTGTGCAGTGATTTCCTCCTCCAGCTAAGAACTCACTTCCATGCCACACTGAGAGCTTGCAAATGACCCTGGAGGCAGCTCGTCTGAGCAAGCTTGACAACACACTGGTGCACAGCCAGGGACTCGGGTCAAGCTTGTTTCCAAAAGCAGCAATCACACCTGAGTTTGCATCTGTGAGTTTGCTTCCTACGCAGCAGGGAAGTGTGACCTCAGGCTGGTCCTGGGGCTGCTCTCTGCAGGCAGCATAATCACATCCCACAGGAGATTCACCACCAGCTTCAGCCTAGATGAGGTGTTGATATCCTGAAGAGCTGACTTTGCATGACTCAAGCTAGACAGCCACAAACACTGCAGGGCCACAATCTCATCTATCTGGCTCCTTATCTGTAGTAGAAAAATAATCTTGCTGTTCTCTACCACATTGCTGTGTGGTTTCAATAGTTAATTGCATTGATGATGTGAAGAGCTGTGTAAGTGCCATGTAGCTTTTCACCTCTGGCACATACTGGCCATGCTGCAAAGTTCACAGTGATGACAACATCATCACCTGTTCACTCCTGCTCAGCTCCTGTAAGTGAACTGATGACTTCAATCTAAATATAATCTGTCCAAAATACTATAAAATGAAGAATACTATCATTGCTTAACATCTGTGTTGGTAGTTCATCATTGCAATATTCCTTAGACCCTCCCTAAGCATGGCAACTATCACCAGTACTGCAGAATTATTGTCAATTTGCTGTAATTAACTCTTCTGTTTGCAATCACAATAAAAACCAGGGAATCAAGTGGATTTATAGACTGAGTCACTGGGTGGGATGGCAAGACAACACAACTTTCTTGGCTGCAATGCATCAGCAATAAGGAGTAAGTGATTTCCAGTGCTGCTTGCATGATCCTCACTGGCATTAGCTTGTCCAGGATGGACAAGATGTATTTCACTTCAGAATACCAAAAGGATTGAGATAAGCATAACTTCATTGGCAAACCTTCCATGAGAAAAAGGCTGTGGCACAGCCTCACCCAGGATCTAGCACAGACTGACAGTGTTGCAGCAGACGCTGTGAAATATAACTTTCACACTGATGATTATTCTTTGACATTTGTGAAGTGAAACAGTAATTTCAGTTAGTGACAATTTAAAGAGGTGCATCTTACAAATTTAGAATTGAATCTCAGATACTGATTGCAATTCAAAACAGGAAACGTGGTTAAATCTGAAATTCACTGAATGCTATTTGAAATACTTACATAATTTGACTAGTTTAAATATTAGCACATTTTTACAGGCAGCTAGTATATTTTTATTAACATCACATTAATTAACTGATCTTGTTTCCAGTGAATTTAAATGAAAATAATCCAAGTCTAAAGAGCCTATAGGGCTATTTTAACCTATAGGGCTATTTTCTTTACTAACATTTGAATAGGGGAAGGGGAAATGCTGTTTTTAAGCAGCAAAACAGCGCACTGTATCTCTCTGGCAGAGTAAACAATTTCAGAACTGTCAAAAACAGACCAAAAAGCAACTATTATCTTCCTTTTTCATTTTTAGGCCTTGTGCCTAAAACAGTATTCTTCTGTATTCTGTATTCATTCTTTTTCTTAAGACATTTAATATGTCTTTTTAGAAGACAACGTTTTTCCCTGATGAGGAAACACAAAAGCTCAGTTGCGCTTACTCTGCTCTGCCTTCACTTCTGTCACCCTTCACTGCCAGTTTCCCTGGCCTGTCTACTACCTTTCTTAGCTGAATATGTTCTTCTACTCTGTAGTATAAATTTTCACAAAATAGTATGAAAGTAATTATGTCTTTAGCACTATGTTCAGCTTCTGGGGTGATTTGTTTGGGATAACAGATGAGGTTATTTTACAATCCAGAGATTAATGGTCAAGCTCAATAACTTCAGTCTGAAGAAGAACAATTCAACTCTAACAGTGAGAGTACCCAATTAATTAAACCGGTTTGTCCACCAGTGTGATAGACTTATCCTCACTTGAAATCTGCCAGTGAGGGATCAGGGATCTTCCTAATGTGAAAACTGTGGCTGACCTTCGGGCCACCAGGAACAGCTGTGTGACAGCCCATGACTGATGTTCAGCAGGAATTACAGGGGATGACCACAGAGACCCTGCTTGGCCCTCGGGCCGTATCCCTCACCCATCCAGTTTCCAAGCAGGCTAGGCCAAAACAGCTCTTTTGGATGTTACCAGCAGCTCGTCCCTGGCCCAACCCCCCAGCCAGTTCTTTACTCTCCTTTCCATACTGCTTTTGATGCCACCAGCCATTTTTATCTTCTTGGTCTCTCTTCCTCCTCCACTGCTCTTATGAACACGATCATCAACTGATTTTCTTCCTACCTCTCCCTCTGCTTCTTCAGTGCTTCATTTTTTTTTTTTCCCAAATCCATTTCTCACTGTAACTCCCACACAGTTCTTTTCTTGGCTTCCTCCTCCTCTTGCCTACTCTACCTTTCAGAGTCTCATGACGTTTAACAATCATCTGTACAAGCTCAGAGCCTTTGTGCCAGAAAGCTGGATCACGTGAAGCAGCAGCAGCAGCAATCACATGGCCATATGGAGGGCTTCTACTAAGGCGGTGAAATCACAGAAACATGTTCAGGCAGGACCACTGCTCAGGAGTGCTGGTCATATTTTTGCTGATAGAACTGCAGAGAAATAATTTTTTATGGGTATACTCAAATCAGGTATCTCCTTTTTATCCTTACTCATGCATTGCAGTTTTTAGTTGATACTGTAAACTATTTCTGAGTTGCATAGGCATTTTATTAGAATTACATATGAAACCATGTACAAGCCTAACCACATTGTAATGCGGTAGGTGCTTATACAGTGAGCATAAAATGCTTTGAAATTGATACAGCTGTATAATATTGCTCATTCTAAATAGTTCAGATTTGAGAATATTTACCATTCCCGAATGGCCCAGTTTCTGTGTAGAGAATCCCAACTATAAGGAGGAAATCACAAAGTATGGCTAAATAAATCACACTGATGAAGCAGATGACCACAATTACTTGAGCCTCCTGAGACTTAGCCTTCTTTAGAAATGAACATATGGGACCCCAAACCTAAGCCTAAAAAAAAAAAAAAAAAAAAAAAGTGTCTATCTGTCATCTCCCTGAGTTACATGATACAACAATGGCTAAAGGACATGTTAACTATTCAGAAATGCTGCCTGCGAGCGGACACAGGGCTGTAACCCGCGGTGCAGCGCACCGCGCTGGGCTCTGCGACCCGGCCACGGCAGCATCGAGACAGCTCTGCCCCGGAAAGTCTCAGGCACAGAACTGGTAACGCAAAATCAGCAATAGCAACTTCAAGGGCTTCTCTAAATCATAGCAGGACGTCTTAAAAATTAACTAAGTCTAAGGAGCGTAAAAGCCTATGCAGTCAAGACTGCCGACAGGGGTGGCTCCCTCAGCGGTGGCTGCAGGAATCCTCGGCTCTACATCACCGGCGGATGGGGCTCCGACCGGCTGTGAGGGACTTCGGGAAGGGTAAAAAAGAAGCAAGAGACCCCGCGACCCGCCCTGGGGGTTCCCCGGAGCGGGAGCGGACACGCAGCCTGAGGCGGGCAGGGTCTCTCCGCGCCGCCAGAAGGCACGGGACGCTCATTCTCGCGTTTAGGGACAGCACTGCAGGCCAGCACCCGCCGACCTTGTCAGCTCCCACCAGAAAGCCTTTTTTAATGATAAGAAAACGAAAGAGCGGCAGCCTCTCCCCCTCAGAAACCGCGGGGCCGGGGGAGGGGAGCGCCGGCCGCGCCTGCGCGGAGCCGCTTCCTCGTTGTGGCGCGTAGCGGCGGCGGGCGGCGCGTGCCCGTCGGCGGTGCCCGTCAGCGCGGCCCCGCGGCCCCGCCGCGCCCGGCCCGGCCCCGCCTCCCCGCCCGGGGGGCGCAGCCCGAGCCCGCACAAGTCAGTGCTCGGCGCGGGCGGGAGCAGCGGCCGGGCCGGGGGGCGTGGGGGGTCGGCGCGGGTGGGGAAAGGGGCTGAGCCCGGCGCGGTCGCCGCTCCCCTCCCGCCGCCCTCCCCGCAGCGCCGCGGCGGGGCCGAGCTGGGCTGCTCGGAGGCGGCCGCGGGAGCGCTCTCCACCGGCGGGGCCGAGCCGGGGGCGCCGTGCGGGGGCCTCACCCCCTTCACCTCCTGCCCGGAGGAGGAGGGGGCGGCCGGGGAGAGGCTGGATGTAGAGGGCGAAGCCTCAGCCTCCCTCTGCGGCTCCGGTGCTTTGATGCTGCGGGTCTCTGCTGGCTGTTAACATCTTCTTCCCTCTGCTTTTTTTTTTTTTTTCCGTTTTCTTATTTTTTTCCATCACCTCTCCCCTCGAAACTTGGCTTCTTCTCTCTCCGGATCTGTGTGCCCGGCTTCTCCTGGGCTTTACCGGTGGGGCAGGATCATGCCGGACCAGATCACCGTGTCGGAGTTCATCGCCGAGACCACAGAGGATTACAACTCCCCGACCACCTCCAGCTTCACCACCCGCTTGCAGAACTGCAGGAACACGGTCACGCTGCTGGAAGAGGTAAATCGTCCGCACCCCACATCCTATACCCTGTTTTTTATCGTTTCCCCCCTCCCCCCCTTTTTTTTTTTCTTTTATTTATTTTTTTCTGTATGCCTTTGAGAGAGCATCAGGGACGGGGCAGCACCACCCGCCCAAATCCACAGGAGCCAGAGGCGTTGGTATGCATGTAATCTGGTCTTTTAATTGTGGGACTTTGCCCTTGTGTTGAGCTAGTTACAGAAAGCTTTTCTGCTCTGGCGTCTCAAAGATTAGTGCCTAAAGTAGTTGTCTGAACTTAAATGTTTCTGTGATACTTCTTGGTGTTTTCAGTGTTGTCAGTTGTTGCAGTAGGAAAAAATGCGTGAATGTTGGGGATTTTTAGAGGGAAGATGAAGGGTGAGTTTTGTTTGGGAGCGTTAGTAGAGGTTTTCCCCAGCTACTCGTTACATCCAGTACACAGAACCCTGACTGCAGAAATCTGCCAAGGGAGACTTGGTTTAAGAAATGAGGTAAGGATGAAGAGATGAATGTGGAGTGAGGGAAATAATATGAAAACAGAATTGGTGGAAGGAGAGGAGCAAAATAATGCAGCAGAAGAGATTTTATGGTCTCAGCACTTCAACCTTGAAGGCTCAGTGCTGGGGTTTTTTCATGCTTGTTATGAGCATCATTTAAATGTTCACCCTGCTCTGCTGTCAAGAAATAGGAGCATGAAAATGGGTAAACTTCCAGAGCTGGTTTCCAGGGAATATCAGTCCACTGCTTCCTATTTGAGGTTTCAGAATGATTTCCAATGGACTAGGTCAGTGGATATGAGGAAATGTCTTCCAAATGAATTTAAAACAAGATAGTGTAAAGCTCTTCTCTTGCCCTGTGCTTGCTTGAAGGTACAAGCAAAATGACACTGAAAGAAGGGAGATTTTTGCTAATGTTGCAGGGCTGCAGTTAGTTGTTGTTTTGTATTATACACTTAGTTCATCAAGTATTTGTTGATTCTTCAGGAACTGGCGCGTATCTAGGAGATGGATTTAATAGAGTTTTTTAGTTCTGCTGAATGTGTTGGCATGAGCAAAACATTTGGTATGTAAGGAAAGAGTATTAATTATTTAATTATTGTATGTGCTTGATAGTCTTGGGTATAGAAATATAATTCCACAGGATTCAGATCAGCTGAAGTTTTAATAGAAAAACTGTCTATGTTCAAAACGGTAACAGTGCAGTTGTCTGGGGCAACTGACTAGAGTGATTGTAAGTTCACATTTAGAAGTATATATTTTATTTTTATTGTGTAACCTAGATTAACATCTGTAACTTTTCCATAACTGTAACTAGTTTGGGTTTTCTTTTCTCATATACCTAAGTCATGGCCGCTGATAGATTTCTCAAAAATCAACCTGTTAGGTTAGTGCTTGACAGAATTGCTGCCCCCTGTTCTTAACTATGTGGAATAGGTACAGCCATTGATATGCTTGTTAGTACACGTGACAGCATGCATAGAGTTAAATAAAAATATGTGTTTTGTCATCATTGGTGACTTACTTCTAGGGTGAGAATACAGTGTAATGCTTTCATGGTTTGGGAGATACATCAGTGCAGGCTAAATGTGATAATGCCTGTCTGAAGAGAAACAAAATATAGAAGATAAATACACAGTGTTCTGCACTGTTTGTGTGGACTGTGTGTATTTTAGAAGTTTTAATGTCAGATTTGACAATAAATCAGGGGAATAAAGAATGGTGGGTACTTCTGTTGATTGTGTTTCTCTTTTTTGAATTTCTTTTGTTTGTGTAACTGTTTTATGTGCCCTATTTGAACTGATTGCAGTTTAAACTGGACTTGTTTTGCATTTTTTTTTTATTATCTGTAAATATAAAAAAGCTTTATTTGGTGGGAAACAAGATTTAAACAAGCTCTACTGTTACATGTGCAAAAAATCTGCAACTCTCCCAAATTGATACGTATTAATTTGCATGGGGAAATACAGTCAGGATGTGGCTAGCAAAAGGCTTCTTTGGAGTCTTTGTGCAGGCAAGCTGCAATTACAGTGAAGACACGGTTTTGCTGCTACTGTTTTCAAGCTGGGTTGGTTTCTACACACCTGTTTACCTAAAGCAGTGAGTTCTGTGAAACACGGGATTAAAGTGAATAGTTGAAGTGGGTGTTCTGTAGCTCCTGCTGCTGTTGTTGATGTGTTGTGAATGACCTAAGAACTCCTCAAACAGCTCCTGAACTTCAGTGTTGAGCCTGCTGTGTTAAGGCAAAGGGGATGATTCCATCCTTGCAGCTGTTTAATTTTTACTGAATGTTGCATCTGGGCTGAGGCTCTCTCTGGGCTTTTGCAGGCACTGTCAGGCTCTGTGCTGTTATGGCGCTGCTGCCTGGAGTATCTTAGGTCGTTATTTTACAGCTAATTTAATTCAGCACAATCTGCACCTACCTCAGTGACTATAAGCTAGTTTGTGGATTAACTAATTATTTTCTTTATTCTAAGCAATGTTGCAAACTGGAACTATTTTCTGAACGAAAATGGAAGGGAAATGAAACAGATTTAATGAAAGTTTGCTCTGTTTCCCAGCCTCTGAGTCTGATGTAGTTCCTGCTGTAGCTCAGATCAGTGACTAAATAAGAAACACCTTTTTATAAAGAATGTGATAAAAAATAAATTATTTCGGATGGGTGCCTTTACCTAGTTCCCTGAAGTTGTTAAAAAATTCTGAATTTACTGTTCCTGCCTAACAACTAACAAGTACTCTGAAATAATATGTGATGGACTCATTTGCTGATCTTCTCACTTGCTTGTCCAGCAGTAGAGGGGCAGTGTGTTCAGCTGGGTGAATTTCTATGTATTATCTCCTGGTTACCACTCTTTTCCTATTAAAATAATTTTCAGTGGAGTCTTTGGATCTAGTTAGAGGCAATTTTGGAACAGTTTTCAATTGAAAAATCAGAGCAGACATGTTTACTGATTCTGATGAGTTTGCATTCAATAAGTTTTCAGTGGAAGGCCCAACAAAACACAAAGGCATACCTCACAAAATGAGAACCATGGAAGTGCTTCTCCAAAGGACTTCTCTGTTCTCAACTTATTAAAAAACAGAAGACAAAACAAAAAAATTCCTCCACCCAAACTTTATTTAAATCTGTCATAATATTAATCAAAGACAGTAGTACAAACATGTTACTCTATAGCAGTTCATTGAATAGGAAGGTTTCCTGCTACATTGTTTAAAACTACTTAAGAAGATTTGCAAGTGTTTTTATTTTTCCTTTTAAGTGACCAAGCTTAGATTTTTGTCATCCAGTCACACCAGATTAAAAAAAAGACCCTGCCATATTTCTAGCCAGGCTTAGCCATCTTTAACAGTAATTACCAAAAGCTGCAAGATTGTTTTATAATATTTTTTTAGAGAATGAGTGTTATGTAATTGCTTCCAAGTAAACACATATTTTAAAGTTCATTCTATTGTTAAAATAATAGGCTTTTTTGTCAAACTCATAGAGAGAGAAACAACCATTATATTGTTCTATAGGTCGAGTTGGAGAGAATTTGCAATCTGTACTCCTTTTTGCTGATTTCTTCAGCCTAATCTTATATTAATGCAAGGAAAGATATTTTTAACATATTTCTGCATGCAGGTGGGAGATTTCTTTTATAATGCAACACCTTTCCTCTTTAGAAAGGCTGAGAGTTGGAGTTTTCAGCTTGTAGAAGAGAAGGCTCTGGGGAGACCTTAGAGTAGCCTCCCAGGGCCTAAAGGTGGTGACAAGAGAGTTGGAGACGGACATTTTACAAGGCTGTGGAGTGTCAGGACAAGAGGGAATTGCTTTAAACTGAATTGGATGTAGGGAAGAAATTCTTTACTGTGAGAGTGGTGAGACACTGGAACAGGCATCCCAGAGGAGCTGTGGATGCCCCATCCCTGGAAGTGTTCAAGGCCAGTGTGGATGGGACCTTGAGCAACATGGTCTAGTGGAAGGTGTCCCTGCCCATGGCAGGGAGTGGAACTTGATGCTCTTTAAGGTCTCTTCTGACCCAAACCATTATATGAATCTGTAATAACCATATGAAGAGGGAATTATTGCATATGTAAATGGATAGTTAATTACTTTTTTTAAAGTAAAAAACCTAAGTGGTAAATACAGACACATCACTGATATAATCTCTTAAAATGCAGCCTCTGCTTTGTTTTGACCAGACATGCTTTTATATCCACAGAAGCTCCATGATTTGTATTACTCAAATAGATTTTGAAAAGTTGATTTTAATCATTGAGTTAATATTACTTTGTGAGCTAGTTGGAATTTTTCAAGAATGATGACATCTGTTCTGAGAATAAGTAGTGCACATGTGGGATCACCACAAGACTGTCTTGATTATCATTCTGCTGTGTCCCAGCTCCTGCTGAAAGGACATCTTTGCACTCAAGGGATAGCTCAGTTATCATGACCAGGCAGTTCTGAGTCTTTCTCTTAAAGTAGCAGATGTTGTGCAGGACTGTCTGGAGACAGAGATTACGCTTAAATATTTAAATTCTCTTTAGTCAGGCTGGTAAATATGAAGGGACAGCTAGAAGCTGATGATAAAATAAAGAATAGCTTCAGTTGTGATGATGCTGATTTTGCAGTTTAATGCCTGTTTTACTGTTGTACTTCTGTAATACTTGAACATCTTTAATGATTAATGTTATTTCTTTCTTTCTTTTGCACTTGAATGAGATGCTGAAAACTCAAAATGTGCTTTCTGATAATTAGATTGGTTGCAGATATGTTTGCATTTTGCTTTCAGGTTTCGGTTTTGTTATGTTTTGGTTTTTAATTAAAAAAAAACCCAAACCAACACTATTCCTGCAATAATGTTGCTCATTTAGTTTCTCACTGTGCTGATCTGCCTGAGCACAGCAGTCTGTCAGTCTAGGCTGGTCCTATAACAGATGTGTGCATAACATCAGTAAAAGAATGACTGTGTGTCTCCTGCTCAGCTTCACACATTTTGTTGTTCTCAGTGCAAGTTTGCTGTAATCTAACATCGCTTGAAAGGAGAAGCTTTCTCATGTTCTTCTTCATGTCCTGGATAAGTCTCTAAGATTAGAGATGGGAAAGGGGAAAGTATGGGGTTGTTACTTTTTTTGTTTCGCCTTTTTAAATTTTTTTCTTTCAAAATGTGTTGTGTATGAATCATTTTCACAGTTTCCCATATGTAGCTTTCCCTTTGGGCTTCAGTTTATGCATTTATTTCTTATTCTACTGTGAGGAAGGACTTTTGGTATAAAGATGAGGGGACAGCATTTTTTTTCCTCCTTATGATTTTGTTGAAACTTGTGTAGCACTGAAACTGCTACAGCATCAGGCCTTCTGTGGTGATTTCATACACTTTTCTACCACAAGATCCTTTTCCAGTGACAAAGTATTCTTTTCCAGTGAAAGAGTATTGAAATCAAGGGAGGCAGGTGAAACCATGCATGAGAACAGGAGCATTTCCATTCTGAATCATTTTTTGCTGGTATTATACACTGACTTTGTTCATTAGCCTGGGCTGTGATAATGGGTAGGATCTATTCTCTGTGTTTGTCAAGAGAAAGAAATAATAGAAAAATTTATATAACTTAATTTCTTTTGAAGCATCGCTTCTATATAATCGCAACAAATAAATTGTAGCATCCTATTCTTTGTATTTCTCCTTTTTTTTTTGAATTAGAATACATTTTTATGTTTAGGAAATGAATCCAGGGAACTCCAGCAGCACTAGACTTAAACACAGCTTTTCCTAACTTTGTAAACTATTACTTATGGCAGTTAGAAGGAGTCTTGCATCACAGAGAGCTTTGCACTTCAGAGCTGGTTTTTTATGTAACAGACCATGAGCAATCTTCAGTTTTTGAAGAAATACTCTTTTGATAGCAAACCGTCCTGAAAATAACAGATAAGAAAAATTTATTTGTGTAGTTAATAAAACTCAGGATAATTGTTGCTGCTTTTGCATTAAATGACAAATTGCAACACAGTTGTAAGGATGGGCATGTGTGCATTCTGAAATCCAGAGGCCACAGTGAGAGCACATGGGTGACTCTGGATCACAATACTGAAAATCTGATACAGATGGAGTTGACAGCAGTGTATTGTATTTAAAATGCAGCTGAGGATGCTTTTATATTTGCATGCTACAGTATTTATTAATTTAGTGTGTAATCAGTTTTACCCTTCATTTGATAGCAGCCAAAGCATTTGTCTGTAATAAGCAGGCAATCTCCTTTTGCTTAAATGTGACTGATGTGAGGAAAAATAAGAAACACTCACTGGTAGCTCAGAGTTTCAGTCAGGGCAGATTAATTAGCTTTGCCTTTTGAGAATCTGTATTCATTTTATGCATATTTTTGAAAGTACTTACTACATTTGGTACTTCATATGTTTTTTGAGACGTACTGCTTCTTGTTTTGAAATCCCAACAGGCTTCTTCATGTTTACTCATCAGTTAGGAAGCTGTGAAAGTGCTCTTTGGTGCACTCTGTTCAGTATGCTGTGCAGATAAACCCTGACAGAATGTGTACCATGTAGTCATGGGAACTTGGCCTTGATGGAGGAGAGATACTTAAAGTGACACGACTTAAAGTTTAGTTTAATGTTTTGGGTGGAGTCCTGTGGAGACACCTTTCATAGTTAAAAAGTAATAAAAAAGTACTTTGAAAAAAAAAGAGAGGGGGGAAACAACCCACAAAGTCATATTTGCATTTCAGCAGGGTGTCACTGAAGGAGTGCATGTGAATGATTCAGAACCGAATGAGATTGGTTGATTTCATTTCCAGTATGTTTCTTACTATGAAAAGTAAAACTCAATTTTCATAACTGTCTTTGTGATTTGTAACAATATGAATAAAGATGGTTGTTAATAATTTTAAACAGCAGATGTGAAGCAAATTTACAGAGGATAATTTTAAGACAGCTCATAGCATCTCATCTTGAATGGAATACTGCCTTGCAATAAAACCATTAGGTGAAATCAAGCCTAGAATCCTAAGTATTGTTTCAAGTGCAAAGGTAGGCAATATAAATGTGCTCTAAAAAAAGGGCTCTCAACTAATAGTGTTTTTATATCTCATGGGAAACTGCTCAGAGTCCAGTTAGTAGCACATTTTGGTACTTCTCTTTGAGACTGTTCAGCCAGGTTTGTTTGATACTGGCCAAGAGATCTAAAGTTTATTGATGAGTACCAAGGAAAATCCCTGAGATAATAGCATGAGTTTCCTTTTCTGAGGGAGTGCAGCTGGATCCACTCCCTGCTGAGAAGTGCAACAAACAGTTGTTTTATATTTCTAAAGAGAGAGTGTTGCTCTGTGTTATTCATTTGTGTCTATATGTTATGGGTTGTAAATATCGCTATCAGTGGGCTAATACTGAGGTTTTGTATAAGCATTGTGACAAGTAAGATTTTGGAATACAGTGGTCTTGATGGTGGTGATTATGGAAAACATTTCCTTTAATGATCCTGTGAAAAAGCAACAAAATGCTGTAAGGATTCCATTTCCCGCTTTACACACATAGATGTGCATGTGGGTACATGTAGTCTTATCTCTTTTAGTCAGTGATGAAAGGAGAGGCCTAAAGTTGTGCCGTTGCTATGGTTAAGCTGGAAAGTGTAAGCTTTTCCTGTCTTTTAAATAGCCACCTCTTTCTTGTTTTATCCTTCTTGTTACATTTCTTAACAGAAGAAATATAAAACTCTTTCTGATGCAGAGATAGGAACTTAAAATGCCAGTAGAGTCTTTTAATTTCTTGGTTTTCTCTTGGTTAAGAGCTAAAAATCAATATGGTGCTGGAGATAACTTCCTACTAAACTAAAGTCTGTAGGACGGTCAGACCTTAGACATGGTGTGCTCTGGGAGCCTTCTGTCCAAGCTGGTGAGGGAATGGACTAGGTGAGGGATCTGCAGGGTGGGTGGGCCATGGACTGGGTTGCCAAGCCCAGAGGGTGGGATCAGTGAAGCAAAGCCCAGCTGGCATCAGGTTGCAAGTGGCACCAGTGCCTTCCAGGATCAGTTTTGGGATTAGAACTATTTAATATTTTTAATTGTGTGGATGGTGGGCTTGAGTGTGATCTCATCAAGTTTATTTGGATGATACCAAGTTGTTCAATGTGCTGGCAGCAGTCACCCTTCAGTGGGACCTGGAGAAGTGGCCTGATACAGGAGGAGCCTTGTGTGAGTCATTGAAGAGAAATATGAAATCGTGCTCCAGGGATGGATGGAGTTGCCATGTGCAGCAGTACAGGCTGGCCAGAAGACAGGTTTCCAAGGAAGAACCTTGGACTCAGGTGGATGAGCTGTTGAGTGTGGGTTCACAGTGACAAAGGCCAGCCACATACTGGGCTGCGTTAGTAAAGTTGCAGCCAGCAGCCAGAAAACAGTGTTTTTTCCCCTCTGTCAGGAAATGTAAGACCACATCTAAAGTACTGTGCTTGGTGTTGACCAATACATTAAAGAAGTTATAGACTGCCACAAGTCTAGGTGAGGATCACCAAGACGATTAAGGGCCTAGAGCACATCACTTAATGAGGAAAAACTATACTTCTTCAGCCTTACACAGGAGACTAAGGGAAGGTCATATTGATTTCTCCAAGCACATAGTATATGTAAAGGGAGAAAACTGATAAAATAGAAATTCTGATTACTTTTGAGGAAGTTTTGAGGGGGTGTATTTGTGGTTTTTTATTATTATTGTTATTATTTTGGGGGCTTGTTTGTTTTGAACCATGAGTCTGGTGAACAAGTGCTCAGAGAGAATGTGAAACCTCTTGTCCTCAGAGACATTGAAAACTCCACTTGACTGTAGAAGTAGGCTCCTTAAAATTGTTTGGACTGCATGATTTAATCTTTTAGAATGTAAGGAGGCAGGGTAAAGTGGTTGTTTACTTTCATGACTGTGTTTTTGTGTTTTCAGGTAGGAGTTTACAGTAAGCTTATTCTTGGAAAAACAGCACATTTAAACCTAATAAAACCAGTTTAAGTAAAATTGAGATTTTTTTTCCATTCAGTGGAAGACTGCTTTAATAGAGGAAATGGGATACTACTCACACTTCTGCAAAGGTGCAGTTGAAAAAGCTTATCAAATTTGGGGCTTTATATGATTTTTAGGAATAGTTTGAACAGTTATTGAATGTTGGAAAATTATATAATTATTTTTAAATGACCAATCGGTACTTCTAGCCAGCTAATTTATTCTGTAAAGTTATAACTATATTACAGCTGAACTATGTGTCTGCTAGGTTAATTTTTGTTATTAACTTTTCTTTGTAGGAAAGGGATTTGAATTTTGAATTCTGGAGATCCCACTTAGAATTTATTATACTAATTTCCTTTCTTCTTGTAAAACATATTACTTTTCAGGTAAATTATCTTTTGATTTCTTAATTTTGATTCTCAAAGCAAGAATTTTGGACTAAAGAGGGAAATACACCTGACGAAGTGTCGTTAATACAAAACTTAATCTTTTCCATAGCACTTCAGAAAAACTTACTAGGGATGGAGGAGGGAGGAAAGAACAAAATATAGCAGGTTTTGTTTGTTGGGAGAGTTGTCTTGTTATGAGACTGCACTAGGATTTAGATATTCCATTTTGGTTAGGTTTTAAAAAACTTCATTTTCTAAAATCGTGGGATATGGGGAATTTTTTCCTGATGGCTAATCTAAACCTACTGTATTTCAGTTTGAAGCCATTCCCCTTTGTCTTATCACTACATGCTCTTGTTTAAAATCTCTTTCCAGCTCTGTTGTAGCCTCCTTTAGGTACTGGAAGGTGCTATAAGGTTCCCCTGGAGCCTTCTCTTCTCCAGACTTAACAAACCCTCAGACTGCTGAGGAGACTCCTTTCATAGGAGTGGTGCTCCAGCCCCCTCATCATGTTTGTGACCCTCCTCTGGACTTGCTCCAGCAGGTCAATGTCCCTCTTATGTTGGGGACCCAGAGCTAAACACAGCACTCCAGATGGGGCCTCACCTCCTTCAACCTGCTGGCCACACTTTTCTTTGTGCAGCCAAGGGTACAATTGGCAACTGCACATTGCTGGCTCACGTCTGACTTTTTTTTTTTGACCACCAGAATCCTCAAGGCCTTCTTGACACTGCTTCTCTCAATCCATTCATCCCCCAGCCTTCTGATATAGGGAGTTGCCAGGACCCAGGTGCAGGAAGTTGAGCCATTGATTCAAACACTGGGTGTGGTCATCAAGCCAATTCCTTGTCATCCAACCTGTATCCATCATACCTGTATCTCTCTAATGAGTGACAAGGATGTTGTGTGTGACCAGGTCCTAGGCCTTACAGAAGTCAAGGCTGGTGACATAAAAAACACATGTCAATCAAACTACACGAAGGCAATGCTCATGCAAAACAAACAAAACCATTTAAATTAATATTTCTACATGTCAATGTCATAGGCTTGAAAGTACCACACGATGAAAGTAGTTGAGCTGTTCTGTGCAGTAAGGAAATGAAGACAGCTGTTAGAAAAATGTAATGGTGATGTTAAAAGCAACTTAGGATGCTTTTGTTCAGTGATGACAGAGTGCCTGTTTACAACCTTCAAAAACTGTTTGTTAATTGTCAGTTTATGAAACTGTTGAATTTTAATAAAGTTGACTGATGCCAGGATGAGTATAGCAGAGTGTGAAAATTGTGTCAGGCTGTGCCACATTGTAAGTAAGAACCATGACAGGACCGTGATGGTCCATCCCTGTGTTCTTAATAATGTAGCATATAATGGTGATGGTGTTTGTGAAAGTAGCAGGAATGGATGATTTTTAACTAAGAATTTTTAAGGGGGTAGCTTAAATTTAAGATACATGGATGTTGTAGGTTGTGTTTTGGCTGTGTATTTTTCTTGCCTCACTAAGTGTCAAGATTATGGGGAAAATTGTTAAATGAAGAGTGATGATGCTATGACAATGCAAGTGGGATATCCTGACAATGTCTGTTGTCCAATCTAATCTCTTATCTTGGAAAAGTATTTGTATTATCTATGTTACTCATGAAGTTGAAATGTATTAAAACAGACAATGAGTTTATAGCAGACAAGAAGTTATAACTAACTAGAAATAGAAAGTTGAATGAAGTTGCCTTAAATGTTTTGACAAAGCTGTTTCTACTGTAAAACTGGTCTCACACACTACAAACCTTATAAATGATGCTTTGATTTCTTTTGCAAATTGTTCTTCCTATGAGACTTTGCCAAAATTATTTGATTTGGGAAAAGCTAGTTGGGCAAAACAATACAATTTTGATTCTTTTGCAAGGCAGATGGATATATATTTTTAGTTTTCTAATATATTGACATGGCTGCAGCACTTAAAATGGTATAATTCTTTGGGGATATTTTGTGGTGGGAGTTTTTCTTTGTTGCCCCTTTGGTTGTAGCTTTTCTTCCCGCACGTCTAGTGTCTTTTAGGGAGGGATGAAAGAAACCTAAAAAGACTCTTTGATGTGAAGACCTACTTAAATTATTTTTCACTGTTATGATAACAGAACTGTCTGCTCACAGATTTGGAAAGAATGGTGGTATTCCTTAGGTGCTGTGATTCAAGCATACAGAGAAGTAAAATCTTTTGGGGTGGGGTCACTTGCAGAAGCCCAGGTGCCCAAATATTGTCTGCTCACTAGTACAGTTATAAGGAAAGAGATGCTGGATCTCTCTAAACCCTCCGTTTTAAAAATGTTTATAATCCTCTGGTGGCAGTTTTGTGGCCAGGCTTTCACAGGAAGTGCTTGGAAGGAGACGTTGTTTAAACTGGCAGAGAAAACATGAG
Source organism: Taeniopygia guttata (assembly GCF_048771995.1). Classification (NCBI taxonomy): domain Eukaryota; kingdom Metazoa; phylum Chordata; class Aves; order Passeriformes; family Estrildidae; genus Taeniopygia; species Taeniopygia guttata. The sequence continues at coordinate 142,583,017 of NC_133026.1, read as the reverse complement.
AAGAAATGCCATTTTTTTCTTTGCTGACAGTTTGCAGGTTTAATGAAGCTCTTTGCTGCTGACTTAAACCCTTAGATTCACTTCCTGCACTTCCCTGTCTCCCCATTTCATTTGAAGTGCTCCATATGCTTCTCTGCTTGCTTTTTTCCACCATGTCTAGGACAGGTTTTTCAAATTTTTTTTTTCTGTGGTTACAACAGCTGTAATGGTATTGCTTTACTTCAGCAAAGCCTGCTGTATTTGCTGAACTCATGTGTAGTTTAGTACAGCTTCCTGTTTTTCTCATCCTATTTAATTAGGCAACATGTTGCAGCAAAGCAGCTTCCTTTAAAATGAATCAGTGAATGTTGTGCATATTGTAAATATGAAAGCAATTCATGTCTCTTTGAATCTTAAAAATCATGGGTATTTTTCCATAGCTTTAATGTTTGTGTGGAAGGCCAAACCTGGTTGCATGCAAAGCAATTTTCTCCCTTTCTGTGTATTAATTTTTGATGTGATTTACTTTTTTTTCTCTATTGCTGCCTTTTGATGGTAACAATAAAGAGCTGTCCTGCCTTATTTTTTTCTGTCATGATCTCAATTGCTTCATGACATATAACTTGTTCCTACAAGTAATGGTTGTGCTTCATTGTGTCCAGATGAGTGTATGCCATTAGATAACTCATCAATAAAATTGACAAGTACTTATTAAAACTGTATCATTTGTCTTGCAGTGAGCATGGTATAGTGTGGTTGTTCTTATAGCAATACAGCTGTTTCTTTAAAACACTCCCTGTGTGTTCCCTGTGAGAAAAGCAAAGGGAAATGAGGAGTTAATACAATGTAGCTGGTGCAGAGCATAATTCATATTATAAACTTGGGAAACAATTACAGACTTGGACATTAGTATGAAATCGCTGATTCGTTCATGACTCAAACTGGTAAATACTGGGTGGAGTGATGACATTTTGCTTGTAGTTGAAGTATGCTGAAAGCACATGTACAATGTGTACAAAGATATCTGGATGGATGCCTCTTCTCTGATAGAGTGATTTTGCCTGTTGTAAACCTGCACCTGGACCTTTGTCCATGTGCCAGAAGTTAAACCAGAAGGCTGTGCTTTAGACTTACTCACCAGGACGTTTTGGAGTATCATTCATCAAGTTGCTATATGACTCTCTAATTTGAAACAAACCTATAATCTTGGGGTAGAGGAAGAAAACCTGAACTTTGTTCATTGTTAAGTAGAGCTGGAACTTGGCCTGAGGCTTTAAAACTAAGTAGATGCACCTGTAGTGAATGTTATTAGGTGCAAGAAACAGCCTACCTGGTGTTAGTGATTCCTGTATGTCAGTGAGTGAAGTGCTTGAAGGACTTCCCAGTCATTATGGACTGAACTACCAACCTGTTGAGTAATTCCACCATTTGGGGAGTTCATTGTGCTTCTGCTGGAAGAATTTACAAATGTAGTTAAAGCTTGACCACAATTGAGAGTTTTTAAATAAAGATTAGATCACTCTCAAAACAGCTGTAGATGAGTTAAATGTATAAAATACTAGGGTTTGATTGTTTGAATTTTTAACTATTGCTTATATATGCTGAAAGTCTTTTTAGTGTTGTTTCCTGTCTGTGAAAGCAATTGCAAGAAAAAAAATTATATCTCTTGGTCAGTTAAATGTTAGAGAAGTGGGTTTGTTCCTGTCCAGTTAATGAATTTTTCTGAGGTAATCAAAAAATCATGTAGTGTGTTTTCCACATGATCAGTAATTGGAATTTCTTAATTTCTGAGAACTTGCCTTGAAGTTAAATAGCCTAGCTGAATGAAGAGAATACTGTGACCTCCATGGGAAGGCAACTGAATGTATTAATTGACCATAGAAAACTTTACAAAACACTGGTGTACTGGACACTTAACTGTAATGGAAGATCTTAACTCTGATAGGCTATCTTAGTGTTTTTGACAGGGCCCCAGGTAAATGAAATCATATTGAAAAATCCTGAGTTATAGTAGAGTCTCATAAAATGGCAAAAGAATATTTAAAATTTCTGTTTTCAATGCAGGGTTTGAGTAGCATGTAGTTTTAATGAGAAGGAAAAATATGCAAGCCTACAAGTTTATAATAAAAGTAGACTGAAAATGTTTTAAAAAGCAGTTCACAGAGTACCACCCAGCCTTTTGGGAAGATGGGCTGGGATAAATTAAAATGGAAGTCTATAGAGACAGATGGTCATTTAGGGATGTGTCTTACATGTGGTAACAATTAAGATGTGAATGGAGCCTGCAACTGGGCTTCTGTGTTCTGTACTAACCTTACTTTTTACCCTCTGTGTGTCAGGGTATATTGACACACATCAATACAAAAAATGTACACGCACTTCAGTATAAAACTGAATAGAGCTTCTGCTTTTCTGTGTCTGTGCTGTGGTTTCTGGCCCACTAAGCAATGCACATGGAGGGTACTGACAACCAGTGCTCTTTCTTCCTCAATATGGGCATTTAATTTGAATTCCACTGATGAATAGAGTTGATCCAGGCATGTCACTTCTCTCCTGAAACTTCAAGACAGGTGGTAAATTTAGGGTGGTATAGAATCATAGCATGGTTTGAGTTGGAAGGGATACTCAAATGCTTCTATTTCCAATGTTCCACTTGTGAGTAGGAAGATCTTCAACTGGTTCATGAGCTTTGGTTTATTTGACTGTATTGTTGTCTCAAACAGGCTTCCTGTAACCCATGTTTGTATTGGGCTTTTATTTTGAGGCTTAATCTTTAGAATAATTTTGACCATTCTTAGGAAGCTTTTAACTGAGTTTGAAGAAGCCCTACTTCATACTTTGTGTGCAGCTTTTAAAGCACTTTTTCTGGTTTTTATTAATAATAGAATTTTAAAAATGGAATACAACAATATGTTGGTTGAAGAGATAGTTTATGTAGAAAAATGAAAATGCAAGCAGCAGAATAATAGATGTGCTCCTCAAGTGCATATGTTACGTGGATGTAATGAGTTGTGCTGTCTTGAATGTTGCTTCCAAAAAATTGTGAGCCATGTGATGAAGTATAGAGCCAAAGGTAGATAATGAAAGTTTATGATCATGTTGCAGGATCTGCTAGGGACCAGGTATAGTTTAGTACTTAATGAGTTGAAGCATCATGTTACTGCTCCAAAATGTTAGTCAGAACACTTTCCCTTTCCTCAGCTGAAATGAAAGTTTTGTTTAAAAGCTTCAGCAGTTTTAAATTTAACATTAAATTGAGCAGCATTTTATGAAGAAATGTGATTAATTTCTTCTCTTTAAGCAGACTTTGAGCAGAACATTTGGATGGTACTTTCCACCCAACTTTCCATCCTTCTGTTTTACCTTGTATATCTTGTCCCTTCTTGACGAGCCTAAAGTTGGTTGATATCAAGTCTGTGTGGATGACTCTTGAAATGCTTCAGTGCTTGTAGCAAGACCTCCAGTAGACTTAGATAACAATCTTTTCTATAAAAGCTACTTTTATTTTGCAGAAATAAATCTATTATTCACAAGCTGGTAGATTTTGGTTTTGTGGGTAGTTTTTTCTGAAAGATGGTGTCTGTCCCTCTAAACTGTACTGGTTCTGTCCTACTTATCCTGCTATTAATTCTATCCTGCTATCCATTTTTGTAGCTGCTTCTGAGACTCCCTGGCTTATGTGAACACGATAATGAGAAAAGTGAATGGTTAGGAACTGAAACACACATTGTAGGTGGAGAAGTGTGCTGTGACTGAAACAGTTAAGTCTATGTGCTCAATATAGTCTCAAAACTTGTTTAGGTTGTCAAATTTTTCTCCAGAAACTACCACCACATTGAGTCAAACCACAATTTCTCCTAAACCTGTATCCTGCTCTTTAACAGACATTGATCAATAGCATTTGTCTTGGGGAGAGCATTAACAGGAAAACTCAACCATGATACTATTTGAACAGTCTGCTGCTCAGAAATTTTCTGAGCTGAAGATGATAAACTATTAAATACACAGATGTCTTGAATATCCTTCTCATTAATTAGAATTTGCTAGCATCTATGAAAACATAAACTTCACATCTTACCTGTTGGTGTTTAAGATAAAAAGAGTTTTTAATTAAAAGTTCATCCTTATGATTTAATTTGGCATTCTAATAATATGAGGAAAAAAATAATCATTCTGTGTTTATTTCCTCTGGTCTTACAGACTGTAGATGTCTCTTGCTTTGCATCAAGCTCTTCTTTTTGAGCTTGAAGAACATTAGCATACACATATTTAATCCCACCCCCTTAGGAAGCATTTCCATAGTTGAGGTCAGCCTAGTGTCCTTCTTATATCCCTCTTTTAACTTTTTGAGATACAAAGAACAAAATGCAGATGTACCATGAACTTCTGTCTTGGTATAATAATGCCTTTTGTGCTGCTTTTATTCTGTCCTCAGTGGTTTGATATCCTGGTAGTTTCTAAATATTCAAGGATAGTTCAAGAAAACTCTTAAAACTGCGGCATGTATTTTGTCTACTGTGTTCATGGTTGATTCAGAGACTCGCATTATATATGTAAATTTACAAAAATGTTTTTTTATGTGCATTGCTTTATGCCTTTACATATATATTTTTCATGTGCTTTCTTAAAGGGTAGTTAGAATTTGTGAAGTTACATGACCTCTTCACATCTAGTTTTCATTTTTTTTCTTGAACATCTTATATAATCAATGAACTTTGTCACTTTACCAACCACATTATTTCAAGACTGTGTAGTTGAGCTACACAGATGGCAGAACTGATGCCTAAATGACTTCTCTTGAATGGCAAAATGGACATTTTGGAGTTAATTCCTATTTCCTTTAATTCTAAACAGTTGCTGCTCTGGAAGAATGGCTTTTCCTCATCTCATGCAGTTGTTTTTTTATCAAGCACCTTTGGTGTTGAACATTGGTAAATCTTGTTGAAAATTCAGGTAGACTATGTCAAATAGGTTGCTAACAAACCTATTTATCCACCGAAAAGCAGATAAAGTTTATTAAATTACTTGGATCCTGAGATAGTTCTTCACAAAACTAATGGTTTGGGTTATTTTTGTTCTCCCTCTCCCCATGTTTGTCAGTTTCTTTGTCATTTTGAGGTGTGGGAATGAGAGAGGCGATTCACAGCTGAGTTAAGACAAGATTTTTGCTTTTGTTGTGTTTGAAAAATATATTGATTTGTAGGCATTTAGAAAAATAGCTACTACAGATCTCCTGGTTTGTGATTTTTACATTCAGTTTGCAGAATGCTTATATGATTTCCTTATTTGCCCATGACTTCATCTTTTTGGAGGATGTCTTCTTTTGGTAATCTCATTTACAGGCTCTTTTGTCATTGTGGTCATTCTGAAAAGCTGTTTTTTAAATGACAGATATTCATTTTCTTAGATACAGTTATGTGAAACATTATAATCAAAGGTCTGAAGTTCTGTGTTGTAGAACGGGAGAAGATCTCCCAATATTCCTTGTTGAAAAATTGTAATACTGAGAATTATATTGTGAGTACTAATTTAATACAAGTAAGTATTTATGCTGTTTCACCAGGAGACCATCTCACATTAAACATAATTTTAGTGTACTTTCCAAAAGTTTTTGTGCTTTCAAATAAGCTAAGGTTAATAATGCAAATATTTGTACATTTTCAGGAAAAAAGACCCTTTTAGGCAGTTGACCTTTGCTAAAAGCATGGCCAAGACTGGAATACTTATGGAAGAATTTTACTTTAGAAGTACACTGGAGACATGAGCATCTAAATTCAAATGGGATTGCTGAACATATTTTCCATGCATTATCCTTGTCCACTGAGGTGATGTTCAAAATGTCAGGAGACTTCCTTCTTTCTGTGTGAAGAATGAGACAGCACTTCTGTGGGTCAGCAAGCATTAGAATACCCTGGTCTGAAGTTGTCATCTGAGAATTGGGCAGTGTTACAGTTTTTTCTCTTGCTTAGTTAAATGTGTTAAATTAAAAATATTTATTCTTTACAATGTTACCCGTGTGTCTTTGCAGAGAAGATTTTGTCCCTTCTGCTGTCCTTGAGTCGGTGCATTGCTGTGGGGCAGAGCCTGCTGGAGCTGCATTAACCACATGAGAGCCTGCACAGGAAATGGAAACTTTCTTGCATGCGCTGCAAGAGAAATTGTGACATGATTGTGCAGGTGGCACTGCTGGTGGGAAGTTCTGCCTCTCTGCAGGGAGAATGTCCCTTCTCTGCTCTGCTCCTGAACAGGGTTGGTTAGGGAGGAAGGTGGGATAATCGGTCTTCAAGCGGACATGATCAATTCGGGATTTAAAAACGTGTAGCCAGCCACTTTTAGTTACACTGTTGGCCAAAGCAAAGGATAACTTTGTTTATTTCACGTTGCCTTTCGGCTTGGTTTCTTTTCAGCTTTCTTTTGATCAGCTGTGCAGCACGGCAGCATCAGAAGGTGTAAGTCCTCCAGGCTTAACTTGTTATCCAAGCAGTTTCTTTGTTCTTTGCTTCAGTACACGGGCAGATGAGCCTCTGGTGCTACACAAGTCCCCTTTAACCGGGAGTAGCTGTATGTGCAGCAGGAGTGGTGTTTGCTGTCACCCTTCCTGCCCAGCCTTCTGTTCTCACCAGGCTTGTGTGCCTGGAGCAGGGAGCGAGCAGCACTGGACTGTGCCATAGCAGTGGCTCTTGCCACAAGTGGCTCTTGGCTCTTGCTGCTGAAGATTTAATTGCCTACTTCTCCTTACTTTTGTTCCTGTTGACTGGCCATTTGTGGTTCCTTTTTAGGAGAATATTTGTTTACTGAGCTGGATGTTTTGGCTGACAGTTTTTAAATGTGAAAAAAATACCAACAAGGCATCTGCCTCAAAACTGGGATTGTGCTGAAAAGGCAAAAGGAAAAAGTTCTGTGGAAAGAAAAAGGGATGAAAAGGGAGATGAAGTTCTTCAGGCAGGGTGGAGGAAGAGTCTTTTGTATTATCTTCAGCATGTGGCTCTCTTCATCTGGTTTCTTTTTTTTCTTTACAGGATGGCAAAATGTATCATTAGATTGAACTAGGAATTTGTTTGAAGCCTGAAGGTACCCAGAGTGTGGGGGTTTTTGGGGTCTTTGATGTTCATTAGGGAGTAGTTCTGTGCCAGGTAATGTTTACTTTGCCTTTTTTAGTTTCCTTTGCAAACTGCAGTTGTACTGTTTCATACTTCCTCCTGTAACTGTTGATGTTTCTTATTTAGCTTTTCTGTCCCAGACTACCTCCTAGGCTTTAGAAAATTTGGTTATCTGACTTCTGTGGGATTAAATTTAATACAACAAAAAATGGAGATGATGTGGTTTTGGGTTTTTTTTCCTTTGTATTAGTGGGTTTTTTGTTTTGTTTGTTTTTTACAAAGGACTGTAATTTTTTTTCACAGCATGTTAGTACTAAAGTTTAATGTAATAGGTTATCCCCATGTGGTCATTAAAGTCAGTATTTAAAATATTACAGTCTTAATGTCATGCTTTGTGCTTGCTTTTTATATTTTTCTTATGATAGACAGTAAATGGTACTTTAATTTTATTTTCTGTTCTGAATATTTCATTGTTTTTCAGATAATTTTAGATAAATGTTTGGTTTTTAAGGTTAATGGAAACTCTTCACAATCTTAAGAGTTGACTTCATAAAATTAACAGAACTTTACATTTGGTGTCATATTTAAACTAAAGTACTGTTTAGAAAGACAAAGAGTAGTTATGTCCTGCGAGTCATTACTTACAGCAAATGGAAACTGTTTTTGCTTTGTTTCCTCAGTCGCTATACATTTAGTTCTCTCCACTCCTCTTTTTACTGTGTTTTCTCAGTCTCAATACATTTAGTTCTCTCCACCCCTCACGTTGTAAACTCTGTCTGAAATCATGTCGGTGATCTGGTACTACAGCCAGGTGTCACAGGTATTTACTAATCAGATTAAGAGAAACTGAAATAGAGAAAGGAACTTGCACGGAAGGTCAGAGTATTGTGACAGCAGCAATGAAACGTCTGCGTGGTTTGTGTAGGAAGCTGCCGGGTTTCAGCTTGAGGCCAGGAGCCCAGTAGATGCCTGCACCAAGGTTACTCTGAGTGACTGATAGGAGGATTGCTCTTTGAGGGCTGATGAATAAGCTGGATTCCTATCTCTGTAATCGTGTTATGACCCAGGCTGGCCTGAACTGGTCACAGGGCACCACTGCAGCAGCTGAGCCCTGGTGTTGCTTTCAGCCAGGGAAGCCGAGATGTTGCAGGTTGCCTAAGAGAAGTCTGAGGAGGCAACCTGCAACCTTCTGGGTATTCTCACTAGCCTTTGAGATGTGTACTTCGTCTGTTTTGTAGTGAATAGCATTTACTGATTGTTACAACATTTCATTAAATGGTATTGTGGGAAACATACCTGAAAAGTATTATCTAATTCATGAAAGTTACCACTTGCATGATAAAGTTGAATGAATGGTGAATTAAATGATAAATGGAATTGTAAATTAATTTTAATTCTAAGATCAAAAGCAAACTGCAGCCATTGAAACTAAAAAAAAAAAAAAAGTTGCCAAATATATTGGGTGCTTCTTGGAATAAGAGCTAGCCCTGTCCAATATGAAGGCAGCTTCTGGTGTCTTCTCACAGGAACTACCTTGCAACCTGTCTGTATTGCTCTGCCCACAGCTACCAAAACCTTGCCTCATAAACCAAATGCGCTAAATAACACATCCACTTAGCAGAGAAGTTATTTAATGTTGAATTTGAGAATGTCCTTATCCAAATTGTGGTAACAACAATTGTCAAATATGGCTGTGGATTAGAGAATAGAGAATAGAATGGTGAAAGATTGATCAAAACAGCACACAGTGCTGATAGTGCAATGTTTTGTATAAGAGTCTCTAATGTGAAATTGCCTGAAAGTATTTACTAAGATCTAGTTTGACTGTTAGTGTACTTAAAGGACATTTAAATCAGTTTTTCAGAGATATTGCATGTGTATCAAGTTTGACAATTTTGAGGGAACCAGACTTTGAGTAGAGTTGGATACAATGAGTGGGTGCTGATGTCCAGATTGCTGAGTATGTACAGGAGTTTCTGATGCATGTCATGTGATGGTACTTAGGTTGGGTCAAAAACCCCCTGGGAATTCAAACAGCTGCAGAAAATCCCCAATTTGTCTAAGCACAGTTTCTGAGTTTCTTAACCTGTCATACCACTTAATGTCTTGGATCATCCAGCTGAAGTGGGAACCTGTGCTTCTGATAGCCCCTTGAATAATCAAAAGGATGTAATAGGTAGCTGGGGTGTTTGGTGGCAGACCTGTCTTTGGTAACTTGCTACATGGTGGAATTAAGAATTCAGTACTATTTTGTTACCTTAAAATCACAATCAACTCCAACCATGGTAAAATGGAGTGCAAATTTAAAACATTGATCATGACTTTTTGAATGGTAACACACAGTGCAAATATTTCTGAATGAAGTAGGAAAAAAATGGGAGAATGGTGTTTTATCAAGTTGCATCTGACTTCACTTAGAGCTTTTCTCCCCTTCCTCTCCCCTCTCTCTCACTGAGTCAGCTGGAGAACTGCCTGTCCTGAATTCTTTCTTTCATCATACCTCCTGCTGCACCTGGTAAAAAGCACAACCAGCCTTGATGCAGTGTTTTTGTGTATGACTAATCTTATCCTTGAAGCCATGGGTGGAAAAGATGGAGAGGTCTAGACTTAAAATCTTCTTCAATATTTTCTTTCTTTCTTGCAGCTGAAAATATGGGTCAAGGTGTATTGCAGACTAGCATGTTGTATTTGACAGGCTGATTAATGAATGTGTTTGCCTGAGAGTGTGGTAAAATTTTCTGCCCCTTTTTGTGACTTACTAAAGATGTTATTCTGCAGCATCTGAGTTACCTTTTTTTTGATGGCACAGACTGTGACTTTATACACCAGCAATCATATTTTATACAGTGTATTGAATGGGATAAGTATGTATCATTACAGGCATTGAATTGTGTGTAGCCACAATGAGGTCTGCAGTTTTTGTGGTAACTGGCATCCAACTTTTTCCTTATAATAACAGTAAGCAGTAACCCATACCTGCTTATCAAGTGTAAACAGGGCGTAGAATTAATATTTGAGAAAAACTAACTGAAAACCCCATTACTTACATGTGTAATTGTTCTTCTGTCAGAATAAGGTGTATTCAGTTGTTCTTACCACAACTGCAATAAAATCATCATCTTTGAAAAAGAATTGCTCATTCAAGAATAATCATACTCTAAAGGTACTGCTAATGTATAATGTTACACAATTCAGTGGGAATAGTTAAATTGTATACTAATAGACATATTATTGTGAGTATTCCTTATTTGCTGTGATTTGTGATGAATGAGTTGTAGCAAGACCTGTTAAAATTACTCATGTTTACTGATGCCAGTGTTAAGTGGAAAGTTTCTGTTCTTAGTTCAGTGGTACAGTAACTACACCAGTGATGACTTAGGTGGTGTTAAGACCACACAGATGTGTTATTCTTTTGAGAGCACTCGAGATAGCTCAGAGGATATTATTTACAGGCAAAGCAAAATCGTGGACAGCTTGTTTTTCATTCCTTTCCAGCAGCAGTTTAGATTGATTGTGCTGCAAGCTGGCAATTATGTTTCATCTTTGGAGGCCCTAAAAGATACCTTTAAGGTGCATATATCTTATAGTGTCTCTCTAGGTACTTTTTGAAAACAGAGCTTCTCCTGACAAGTGAGTTGCTTGGAAACTGCTGGATGATTTGGAAAGTGTATTTTCTGGTTGTAATGCTCCTTGGTAGTGTATGGTACAGATACAGTGAAGGCCTGTAAATTAGGTGACTGCAAAAATTGCACAGTGCTGTTAATAGAAACTTGTAAAAACATGGTCTAAGCTATTCTGGGTTTGTTCCAGGCTGGGAGCATGCACGGGGGTATCTATTAATAGTTCCGCTTCATTTTATTTGTTAAGATGCTGTATATTGGTTATATATCTTAAGATTTGTAAAACAAAACAAGACAACTGACATTGCATGCTCTATAGACATTCATACATTGGTAATAATTTATTGGTTCTTCAAGACTTGGTTTTTTTTATTTATATTGATGAGTCATTTTTGCAGAGGTTATTTTGATTCCTTGTGTTACAAGAAATAATTTAAAAACTGCTGCTTCTGCTAATAAAGAGCAAAAAGCTTTATACTGACTCAAGGCATAAACAGAATAGAGGTTTCAACTGAGCATGCGACTGTTCAGGCATAACAAAATCAAAGCAGCTGGTTGAATAGCTTGGAGGTTTTTGTTTGTGCCAACCTTGCCAAGACATCTGTGTTCTATAAGACATTAAGGGGAGAAGTTGATTTCAAATAGTTGTATGTTTTTGATGGCCTGGCATTTGAATACAGGGTTTGTGTAAGTTAGTCAAAAATGCAGCATGCCATGTACGGTGTCTTCCACTGCAATCTTTCTGGAATTCAAAGTGTTTTAGTAAGAGCCTGTTTTAATTTGAAGTGTCAATTTTATATCAGCTGTTCTCTTACCAAGCAGAGAGGTATTTAGATTCATTGCAACAGTTGAACCAGCATTGAGTTTTGCCTTGTGAAAACTAGGGGGAAAATCTTTGCTTTTGGGGTTTTAGATTAGCTGTTATATCACTCAGCTTTGACACTCTGAGATGCACAAGTTATTTGGCTTTTAGCTATGAATTTCAGAATTTATTGCCAGAAGAATACTGTATGGTAGCTATGACTGAATCTTTGGAATATCCTTTTTGAGGTAGACCATTACTTCCAGCTAATTGGTTAAGAATGTTTTTTCTTTAAGTTTCACAAAGCTTGGAGTGTAACTGAGGTTTTATTTTTCCCAAAGAGTCTCGAAATATCCAATACACACATTGTAATCTAACACTCATCCTAATTCCAGGGGTCTGTGATACCACACTTAATTTAAAATTACACTTGCAGGATTCAGAAGATGCTGCTTCATGTATCATGGAAAATGATTGCTTTCTTTTAAGACTGAGGATTCTCTGAATTCTTTGAGCTCAGGTGAAGTCATTGCCACTTTGTTATAGGAATAGTACTTTATTTTGGCTAGGATACTGAATTTATAAAGTTAAATGCTGGTATGAATGGTTTAGTTCTTAAACTCAGAGAGCAATTGAGAAGAAGAGCTAAGATGCTACTAATTGTGTGTAATGTTTGTTAGTTTTAATTTTAAAGTCCCATATGTAACAGCATGCATACATTTGTTGCACCAGGTAAATGTGTTATTACCCAAGTGACCATGAAGTTTTACCATGTTGTTAAGTGAAGGCACCTCAAGGTAGTAACAAACATTACTCAATTTAATGTAACAAACAATCTGAAAAAAATCTCTGGAATTTAAATGTCTTATGTATTCAAAGAAGTCTTACTTAACTATTAGCAGCATGAAACATGCAAGTGTGAACTATTTGTTTGTGGAACTCATAATTACAGGGCAAAACCTAAGTCATTGTTTTTCATAGTTTCACAGACAAAGTTTCAGAACAGGAGCACCTGTTCCTGCAGGGCCAGGCCTGGCGAGTGGCTGAAGGTGCTGTCTCTGCATGAACCTGAGCAGGGCAGTCCTACCTCTCTTCCAGCCCTGGGCTGCACATTCTGCTGTGCCTGATGCAGAAATGCACGTGGAAGGCACAGCAGCAGAGCTTGGGTTGTTTACTGGGAAACCATTTCTGGAATAAAATCTGAAAAATCTGTTTCTGCATTTAGTACTGCAAATCTGTCTCTGCAATTAGTACTGCCTATAGTAGAACCTTGAGAACAATTCCTTTTTGTTTTTTAACAGCATGGGTTTTAGGTTTGTATTATATCATATTAATTAGTGGTCAGTTTATCTATGAATTCACTCAATTGTTTTGTTAGACTATGAGTATATTATATGTTCTTTGGTTGGTTTTCAGTTATCTGCTGAAAAAAACATGTTAAAATGTGTCACTCTTCTATTAGTTTTTGGGTAGGTAGTGGATTTCTTTGGTTTTTTTGGAAGGATGTGAAGTTTTCTTGAGATCTCAGCCAGAACAGCTGCAGATAAATGTGGTTTGCAAGCTGTTTGCAAGACACAGATTGAGTGACAGACAGAAAGAGACAATGGGGAAAATGGAGAATTGAGAAAAAAACCCATGGAATTCTTCAAGTGAAAGTGGGAGGAGGAAAAGACTAGGTGGAAGAAAGATTGGGCATAGGATAGGTGAGCTTAGACAAACACAGTAAGGATTCAGAAAAAAAGAGGAGCCCAGAGAACTTTTAACATCAGGCAGAGAAAAGGACACAGTGTTACGTGAGTTGACTGTAGATCTTTCAAGTCAGTAAGTTAAAGCAAATGTAGTCAAAAGGGGATTTATTTTTAACAGCACACAGCAAGGCAGCCTTTGACAAACCAGAACACTTTCAGAGGTGCATGTAATGCAGCTTCTTGGAGCCAAGGCCTGAACTTGGTGAGGGTGAGGTTTTCTGGTTTTGCAGTGGGTTTTATGTAGTTTTGGGGGGTTTGTTAAAGTTTATTTATTTAATCCAGTCCTTGACAAATTCACTGATCTCTGGGATACAAATGAAGAATGTGTGTTATCTTGAATAGTTCTGCTGAGAAATGTGTGCCTTGATTTCATCTAAAATATCTGTGCTGGCTTGTATGTACACCTTCAGCTTTGCTTTTACTTTTTAGGGAGGAGTGACCTTACAGTTTTCCACTTTTAACCTGTCGTCTCCTGCTGTCTTCCACATTTGACCATATCTGGCTCTGGCTTTCTGGGTTCTTTTGCTTGTAGACTTAAAGGAATCTTTTTTGACTTCATGTTGCCTCTTATCCTTGCTAGGGACTCCCTGTGAATGTGCTCAGATGTTACATATATCTTTCATGCTGTCAGTACAAACTTGAAAAGAGTGCTCTCTGTCATGCTAGCAAGTGCTGTCTTGTTGTACTCCTCCTCTGTGTAGGAAAACATTTTCATTTCTTTCATCTGTTGCCTCTATCAGATCAGAGACTTTGTCTGACACTTGCAGAGTTCTTACCCCAAAGGAGTTTGGCTTCTGTTTGGGCAGCTTGGTAGTATAAGTAAGAACACTCCTGCCTTTGCTATGATATAACTTTTTTTTTTCTTTTTCATTTATAGATTATATTATCCATGGAGAAGTTGTCATTAATTGGTCAAGTCCTTATTGCTGTAGAAATTAATTTATTTTCTTCATTTTTTAAAGGAGATAGGAAATGGCACGTACAGCCTATCAAGTTTCTGATGATTTACAAACTTTCAAATAGATCTTTATTAAAAAATAACCTTCTTTTGTATGGTATAAATTTGTTAATGTTGGAAAAGGCCACTAAGGTCATCAAGTCCAACTGCCAACCCAGCACCACCACCATGTTCACCACTAAACTATGTTCTCGAGTGCTACCTCAATATGTTTTTTGAACACTTTCAGAGATGGTGACCCCACCAGTTCACTGGGCAGTCTGTTCCAAATGACATCTCCTTAACTCCTTGAGTATCTGAGGTACAAGGTGTACAATCTAGAGAGGCACAGTCCTTTCTAGTTTTACTCTGAAATCCAGGGGATAAATTAGTCTGTGTGGTAAAAGGCTCATCTCTAAAACCACAAAAAGACCCTATGAAATGGTGGCAGATGGGGAAATGGAACATCCCAACCTGGTTCTTCCCAGGTCTGCCACAGGAAGGTGATCATTTCCATGAGACTTGTTGTGGGATGGAGGGGAAGACCATCTATAAATTCTTCAGGATGTCTTATGGAATATTTAGAGGAAGGGCAAAAGGCAGGGTCTGTGATTCTGTAAAAAAGGATTCGAGGTGATTTGGAGTAGAAGAAAGCATAGGAGAGCACAATGGGGGAATAAAGGGGCTAGTCATGTATTTCTGGGTGAGGGGGCTCTCTTCTAAATATATTTGTATATATGGAGTACTGACTGCCAGTGTCAGCCCACAGTCCTGACTGAAGTGGGACTGTTGGGTGTTAGGGGCTCCTGTGTCCAGTCAGCTGGAGAGTGTGCCCTGTGTGGAGGTGTCAGTGTGCACCAGCAAGCAGGACTGCTATTGGCCTGGAGAGTGGCTCAGAGGCTTGGAGCCAGGTATTGAAGTAGCCATAAATCTGAGGGGGACAGAGAACAGAAGTCTGCCAGTTGGCTGATTGAGGGACTCACAGGTCTAAGCCGACTCCTGCAGCCATGATAAGATCTCAGGTCTGGTGGAGGGTTTGTGTGTGGTGTCTGTGCACGAGGCACGTTGCACGGCAGTGATGTACTTTTGTCCATTGGCAGCTGTAGTGGAGCCCAGCATGAGGAGCCCTTTGTGCTCTCTCTGTCTGCTGGAATTACACACTCAACCTCTGTCCTGGCCAGAACAGGAACATGGAACCTCACCCTTACTGAGCTATGGGAATCAGCAACGCATGAGCCACTTGGAGGAGTTTCTGTGTATGGTTGTCTTTTTCCTCTGCTGTCTTTTTCTCTTATGGTACAAGGTGGACTCTGTATATATCTAACATGTCCATTAGGCTCTTTACAGATTTCACTTCAAAATATGTGTTTTGGTAAATTGCATGTCTAAGGATAGCAAATAATCACTGAGATATAGCAAGTATCTTCAGATTTTCTTCTTTTTTTGTGGAGCCCTCTGAATCCTGTTGTTAAGAGGGTCTCTTTCCTCTTCCTGCAGTAACTCAGTCACATCTGCCCTTTTCTGCACAACCTGTAACCCACAGTTCCCACTTTCAAGGAACAATAATGAATTGAATTTATAGAAATGAACATAAAATTTACAGAAGTGGAGGATGAGCAAACATAGTCATCTTAGTATTGACTTTTGACAATCAGACTCATCTGACAGTAAGAAGTCTTTGATAAGGGTCTCAATTTTCAATACTGCGGTGTTCTAATTTGGAGCATGAATGTTGCTTTGAATTAAATTTCCCCAATATTCCTCTTACCATTCTGTGTTTTATATCCTGGACCAGCTTCATAGAAGACAAAACTGGGTTAGTTTTGTATGAAAATAAACTGGAGGATGCACTATCAGGTATTACTGAGCATTCAGTGCACAGAGCAGTTTAGATCTGTTCTGGAGTAAACCTGCTATTGAAATGCATCTTATGTGGATAAGTTTTGTTTCATAGATCCTGTCCTACTGTTGGGCTCTACTTGTAGCTATAGATATATTTTCTATTTCATGGAGCAGCACAAATATGTGGGATGATTGGTTGGTTGTTTTTCCTCCTTTAAACAATAGCAAAGCTTCACCTAGGAGGAGTTCCCTTCTTTCTGATGTTCTCTAAGGGGTTTTGTTTTTGTGCACCATCCTGATGAGGCAGCTGCAGGTCACATATACTTCTTGAAAACATTCAGGATTGCAAATCAGTTCACCCTTCCTTATTATGGTGTGTATTTAAATGCTTTTTCCACCATGCTTCTTCTTTTTCTTCTGTTTGTATTATTCCCTCAGTGCTTATGACTTTGTCAGTTGAATGTCTGTAAAATAATCCTTTATTTATGGTCCTCAATCTCTGCCTTTCATCTTTTTATAACTGTTGTGAAATGTACTATACAATCACATCCACCATGGGAGCTGGTTAGCTGCAGTTGCCATCACCTTCTGTATTATGTGACTTTAACTATGATATTTCTGGTTTGTATATTATACAAACTCTATGTAACATTGGCATTAAATCAGTCTATTTCTAAATTCTGTAACTCTCCAATTTTGTGATTAACAAGTGTTGCCTTTATGATTATTCAGTATATAACTAGAATTTGAACATGTTCCAAATGTGAATGCTTAGAAAGTAGTTCTTTATTGAATCTTCTATTTATATTCCTCATGTGAAAGAGCTGGAGGTTTTCTTACTTTCCTCCTCGTATTCAGGCAGAATACAAATCAGCAATAGGATTTTTTTGCATCATTGCACACAGCTTCCTTTTCTACTGCTCCGTTCTATTTGTGTCCTGCCTTCAGCCCTGCTCGGATGCAGCCCTTAGCATTCTGTGCACTACTGGCTTGCAGGCAGGCAAACAATGCGACGTTCATGAAAGCTTTGAAAGACTGCAGTTGCCAGGTGTAGGATTTACTCTGTTCTAGCTGCGTGTTGGTAACTTCTAATAAGCCAAGACAAAAATAGAACCCTACAATATTCTCTTGTGAATTCACAAGGAAAGATTTATGGTCATGGGGATGTAAGTACCTTTGCTTGCTCAGCCCATAGCTGTCTCTAACCAAGGTGAGAAATGGATGCTTATGGAAAGAGTGTAGAAGCAGTTTGCAGTGATATTTCTCTTGGTATGCAGTTCCACTGCTTTTTGAACAGGGATATTTTCAGCTGGCTTGCATAAAAGCTCTTGTGATTAAACCATGACCACCTGATTTAGAGGTAGCATCATGACCATGTCTTTTACAATTTCTGTTTTCTCTACCCTCAATTTAATCAATTTAATTTTTTGTGATGACACAAACTGGAATTTTATTGTATTTTGCCTGGTGGATGTTCACAAAAATTTTTTTTGTGTATTTGTTCGTCAAAACATTCTGGGTCAGGGTAGGTACTTCTCAAATGCAGCATTATTCATTCTCATTGCAGTAAAGGGCTGAATTTACCATGGTAGGTTTCTCCAGTGTCTGATGTACCAAGATTCTTTCCAAAAAAGTATATGTATTAAAAAAAAAATCTATATTAAAAATGTTAATCTTAAAAGGCTAGGAGCTAACTTAATACAGTCAGTTCGTTTTTCTGTAAAGGATTATGGATTTTATTAAAACAAAATGGCTTTCTGGGAAAACTTTCTACTCTTAGTGTTTCAATTTAATGCATTAGTTCAGTACCTTTCCATTCACTGCATAAAGACTGGATGTCCTTGAGTCACATAAAGAAGTTCATTAACTTTCACTCTTGCTGTGTATAGGGCAAAAGTTAGAGTATCAGACAGCTGTCCTTGTAGAGACTACAATACGTCACGTTTTTCTTTTTCTATGACTATAAAACATTCTCCAATCTATGCATGAAGCAATCAGGTTCTGTTCTATTTTTACTTTAAAACATACTGTAAAATATGCAACAGAAATTTGAATGAATTATATATTTTGCTTTGAGTTTATTCATTTGATTTTGAATGGAGCGCATCAATTTGATTTGTAGAATGGGGGTAATGTCTAAGGGGTATGTACATTTAAAAACAAAAATATATGAAATGTTTCATTGGTGTGGTGATCATAATTGTTCAGTTAATTCCTTGCTACTTACTGTTAGACCTTTCAGAAAATCTTCCCCCTTCTGTGTGCAAATAGCTTTTGGGCATTTGCAATCTGATTCTCAGATCTGAAGAGGAAAAACTGTCCTAATTTTCTGCAGGACTTTTGTGGCCTTTTTTTCCACACTTTTTACTGAGGTTTGTCTGTACTTGGTATTGTGCATATATGGTTATGTACTGGTGAGTTCCTTCTTGTTACAGCTTACATAACAGAAATGCCATCAGTGAGAGGAGAAACGTTGTGATGGGCAGTCCAGAAGTTGATAAGAACCTAGGAGCTTTTCTGACATTGCCAGCAGTAGAGGACAAGGGCAGTAAAGGGTAGAGTGGTAGAGATACCTTCTCCAGTACGACCTCCCCATCTCCAGTAACATGCAGCTCAGGGTATGGAAGAACAAAGGTATTAAATTTGTATTTAATTTAAAGGCTGTACTGAATTTTTCTTCCATAACTTTACCCATTTTGTCTTCTATTTTTCAAAATATGTATAATTTTCAAATTCACAAGGAGTTCCAGAGCTTACCCTATATGGTGCAAAGCACTATACTTTTCCTTTTTTTTTATTTTTGAATTTGCTACCTGCTGGTTTGTTTAAAGTCCTTTGTCCTTTATGTTGGAACAGACTGTGTTCAGCCATTGACTATCAACCCCACTTTGCCATTTGGGATTTTTATAGGCCAGTGAGGCCAGGCAGGGTGCTTGGCTCTCTGTGCTGCCATGTGCTCCTCTCCAAAGATGAACCTTGTGCCTGCTGTGACTGCTCTACAGAGATCTGAAGGGCTGTACTTCCTGTCTTGGGTAAGAAGGAGGAATAGCTGAGACTTTTGAAGGAGCTGCTCTGTGAAAGAAAATTCAAGGTGAAGTATTTCTAGAAAAGCTACTGTCAATTTTCCACAACTTCTGTTGCACCCCTTAGTGTTTTCTTTCTGTTTAGTGCTCTGTTGAGGCCAGCATCTGGCCTCCAGAACTGAATTCTCCCTTATTAAATGTCACCTTTTTCTGTGCAAGAAGTGTGCTGAGAGAAAGTGCTGTCTGCTTGGAGTGATGTCTGGTGTAGTGGATAAATGGTCTTATAAAAGCAGCAGGAGGTATTTAAACCAGGTTACTAGACAGTTAATAATATAGAACGCTGGAAGTTACATAAAGTGCTTTTCAGATTTTGCTCCATTGATATTGTCAAGTGCAGTAACTCTGTAGCTGCAGACATAAAACTTCAGACCATTCTTCAGCCATGGTTTATACACTTGTGAAGATCATGAGAAATGGCATAAGAAACAGCAGTGAGTTACTATAGTTTAAATAGTTGACTGAGTTTCTGAAGGATAGAACCATTTTAAAATCAAGAGAAGCAATATAAAATTTAAACAGGAAATCTGTAGACAGAATCAGCCCTGCTTGGTGAAGAAGATGGAATTTACCCTCGGTGCATGGACATTTCTGCCTTCGGGCAGAGTTGTTTTCTAAGCATTGCAGTTTTACAGTCTCAAAGTGTATCTTCACAGATCAAAAGTAGGTGGATTGCAAGGAATGCAGCTCAGATGGAATGGATCTTAATGTAGTTGAAGTATGAAATATAACCTGTCTTCTCAGGACACATGGCAATCTTCATGGAGTCCCAGAGTGGGTAAGGCTGGAAGGGACATTGGGTCATTTGGTCCAATGCCCCTGCTCAAGCAGCATCATCCCAGAGCACGTGGCACAGGACTGGTCCAGAAGTTTCTTGAATATCTCCAGTGAGAGAGACTCCACACCCTCTCTGAGGAATCTGTACTGGAGAAATTCTTCCTTTTTTTCAGGTAGAACTTCCTGGACATCAGTTGCTGCCCATTGCCTCTTGTCTTATTGCTGAGCACCAATTAGCAGTGCCTGGTCCATCTTTTGACACCTCCCCTCAGATACTGATAGACATTGATGAGGTTGCTTCTCTGTCACCTCTTTGCAAGGCTGAACAGGCCCAGCTCCCTCAGCCTTTCCTCATAAGAGAGATTCTCCAGTCCTTATCAACTTTTTTCCTGCACTGGACTCATTCCAGGAGTGTCTGCCTTGTACTGAGGAGCCCAGAGCTGGAGACATCACTCCAGGTGAGGCCTTGCCAGGTGTGAGCAGAGGGGCAGGATCACCTCTCTCAACATGCTGGCACTGCTCTTCCTGATGCACCCTAGGATAATCTTGGCCTTCTTGGCCACAAGAACACACTGATCTGTGTGTACAAGTTTGTGCATCCTTGGAAGGGATTAGAGCCACCCAGTGTACAGTTGTGCATCCTCATTTGCAATGGCCAGAACCCACCAAAAAAGGCAATTTTAGTCTGATCTAATTCCTTGACTTTGTGATCACTAGTGTGCTTGTACAAAGAAGTTAATGGGAATGAGTGGTTGGAAGAGGAGAAACAGGAAAACTGTGTTTTTCAGGAGCTGTGAGGCTACTGATCACTCTAGCTCGCCACTAGAACCTGCAGGCAGTCCTGTTGTCCTGTTGCTTTCAGTCATAAAATACCTGCTGGAATGTGGAATGCTATTGATTTCAACCTTCATTTGCTTAACAATTTCATCTTTCCTGTCTAGTTTTTTGTTATATTGCTTACCATTTTTTCTATGCATTCATTTTGTGTTCCAAAAGTGAATCTTTTAACCATACACATACATTTGGTGTATATTGTAGGACGCCTAGTGTATTTTTTGATACTTGAAACAGTTGTTACTTCATAAGGAAAAGGAGAACAATCCATTTTCATTCATAAGCCTCCAATGAATTAAATTGCACTTGGAGCTATTAAATTTTTATCAAAAATACTATAAGGAAGCTGCAGAAATGTAAAAATGAAGAAAGTAGCTGTCTCACTAAAAGTAATCATGAAATGGTACTATATTTATTGGTGATAACATTGTGTCATGTCACATAGCATCAAAGTTTGAAGGTGTTTGTCAAGTGAACAAACTGTGGCATACACTGTAGCATAAATTCGGAAGTTTCTGTTGCATTCACAACTTCATCTTTGCAACTTTGTGAGAGCTACTGTGCTGTTACTTAATTTTAAAGTACTGCAGCCTGTTAATATATTATTTTTCTGGCATCTTATTCTCTCTAGTTTTTATGTAAAATTATTCCTTCATTGTGGAAACCTCTTGATTGTCTTTAAGACTGATGTTGATGGATATTGTCTGAGGTTAATTTTATTTAAGCACTAGCTGCATTCATTAGATTTAGCTAATACAATATTTAGAGCGGGCTGAAATGAATAAATTGTTTTTGTGAACCAAGCTAACTACCAGATAAATGCTATAATCTAATGGGGTTTAGTATCAGTCTTAATTTTGTGCTTTGAGGGGGAATGTATAGTTAAAAGGAAAAAAAAAAATTAGACTAAAATATGAATAACTTGTTTTCTGATTAAATATACTTAATTATGTAATTACTGCTCTTTTGGATGGATTTCAGATTATGGCATTACTTTGTCCTATGTTTAAATGTAACTTACATGTTCTAATTCCGTATTATACAAGCATGAAAAAACTACATGGTAAGAATCAAATTTGTCCATGCACTCTTGTTACCCTGTGGTAGCAATCCTGGTTTTCATTTGCTTTCCCACATTCCTTTCTCCATTCTGAAACATAAATTGTATTCCTTATTTTAGAGAAGCATATTGCCAACCTGTGTTTTTTTGAAGTGACATACATCCTTATCATAGAATCATAGAATGGTTTGGATTGGAAGAGACCTTAAAGATCATCCATTTCCAACTCCCTGCCCTGGGCAAGGACATCGTCCACTAAACCAGGCTACTCAAAGCCCCATCCAACCTGGCCTTGAAGACTCCCAGAGATGGAGCACCCATGACTTCTCTGGGCAGCCTGATTCAGTGCCTCACCACACTCATAGAAAACAATTTCTTCCTAACATCCAAACTAAGTCTACCCTCCTTCAGTTTAGAGCCATTCCCCCTTGACTTTATCACTCCATACCCTTATAAAAAGTCCCGCTCCTGGTCTCTTGTAGCTCCTTTAGGTACTTGAAGGTGCTATAAGGTCACCACAGAGCTTTCTCTTCTCCAGGCTGATTAGCCCCACCTCTCTCAACCTTCTTTTCTTAGACTGCTGTTTAGATAAAACAAACCAAAATAAACACAGCAGAGTTCGTTGCACAATTATATTCATTGTGGGTGTCTAGTACAAGTGTCAGCAAAAGTGTTTTATGCTTGAAGAAGAGAAGGATGATTGCGTGTGGTCTTCTCTACCTCCACTGAACATGAATCTTCTCCTTCAAGTCCTGCATGTATGGGGAAGTTGTGTTCTTTGACTAACTTTTGCTTTTGAATCTGTGAAATGTGAATGTTTTTTTCCTGAGTATTTTAAATAAAATTGTTGCTAGTGTAATTTAGCTATGTTTAGGATCTTGGCTATGAATTATGTCTGAAGCATGATATTATTAAAAAAAATTACATAATATTCTCCAAGGGCATCTGTTCTCTAATACAGTAATAAAATAGAAATAGCATGGGGCTCTTTTTGCAAAATACAATACTAGGTTAAAAAATTGCTGTGAAGTAAGTAGCAGATTTTGTTGCAAAGTACTCAGAATGTTTTCTAAAGTGCTGAAAATTGCTGTCAAATTCTTCTAAGTTTCGCTGTGGTTTTAAAACAATACCTTTAAAATCAGCACTGTATTTAAAGTGTCCTTGGTATGGAAGGGAAAGTTGTAAATTCTGTGTTGTCACAATGACTGACAGGTCATACACACAAATTGGGGAATTTAAGGTTACCTTTACACTTCAGGATTGTGGTGTTAAAATATCCTCTTCTTGCACACTTGATTGATTGCTGTCACTTATACACTTGTACATGAATCAGAAATTATTTTCTATGCTTAACCAGTTTGCAAGTGGTGATGTGTGCCAGGATCCCCAAAATAAACCCTACAGAGTATAATCAAACACAGATCTTTGCTTTAGGTTTGATATCCCTTCTCATTTCACTTTTTTTACTTGTATATTGAGGAAGCAGATTTTATTCTGGTTTAAAGCTGTATATAGAATTATTCTGGTAATTAAACATACATATAATTAAATCATATGTATTACACACATATCTGTGGCTTGGTTTTCTTCAGCCTATATAGCTTTTAGAGGTCTGTAGGTTTTCTGTACCACAATGAAGATGAAATATACATCTTCATTTTCTACTGTGCATTTATGCTATTTTTGCATGTTGATTGAAAGGCAATGTAGAAGAGAATAGAAGCTTTGAGATGAGGCTTTTATTAAAATACTGGACTTGACTATCCTGATTATTGTGTTTCCTTTTCTATAATTTTCCCACTAAATTATATATGATCAGAGAATGTATTTATATTAAAGAACACATCATGGACATTAAAAAATTAATGCTTCACATCTAAATTATACTCTTGTCGTTTTATTTTTCTTTTTTAAGTGGGTGTCTCCAATCCCCTCATTTATGCATTTTGTAAAGCTTTAGTTACAGGCTAAGCAGAATTAGAATTGGATTAAAAACTCAACTCCTACTATATTTAGTAAAACTTCTGATTTCTATTTTTAAATTTACCTTAACAACAGCAAAAAATTGAATGTATGCTTATTTTATAGATTGGTTCTAGGTGTGTTTTTATTTTTCTTTCTGTTATTATCCCATAGTGTCATTCTATGTTATACCCTGTGATGAAGATTGCTTATAAGATGATGGACTCTCTTAGCTGTTTACATGAATGTAGCTCTGAATTTCATAAGTGGTGGTGGTTGAAGGTTTAACATGATGTAAGATGAAATCTCACTGAGTCTGCCATCATTGCAGTCTCCATAAGCAGAGCAAAACTGGGCTGTAACAGCGTTCCATAATGTTGTACTAGTCTTCAAGGTCTGTGTTATACTGGAAATCCTATTTTTTTTTTTTTTGTTAACCTAATGAAACCCTTGAAAACTGCAGCCTCAAAAAAATAGACAAATTTTTTAATTTTTTTTTTGCATGAAACAGTGCATTAATATACTCACATTTTCTCTGAATGGAATAATTCTGAAATTGAATATTGCAGTCATCCATCAATGTATGCATTTAAATATTTCTTCAGGAGTTAGGAGGAAGAGCATGAGTTTCTGTTCTTAAGTAAGAGATCATGCCTGTTCCTTCACCTTAGCCAGGGCAATTTATTTTTTTTCTTAAGAGGATTTCTAATAGTAGCAGTAATGGCTGGTAGAAGGTCCCAACAATGCCACTCAGGGTTGGAGTTTATGGAGCCATGAGATGTGAGTGTGCTGTGTACCTGTAACACCATGGAGAGACTGCATTTTTTCCTGGGTGTCACTTTTGACTTTGACTCTGTAGCATTCACAGAAACTGCGAATACAATATTTGAAGAATTTTGCTGTCAGTAAGGATAACTAGTCCTGATCAAGTGCATCTTCCCTCCCTGAGCAGAAAATGCCTGTGAGT
Organism: Taeniopygia guttata; assembly: GCF_048771995.1. Taxonomy (NCBI): domain Eukaryota; kingdom Metazoa; phylum Chordata; class Aves; order Passeriformes; family Estrildidae; genus Taeniopygia; species Taeniopygia guttata. The sequence goes on along the minus strand of NC_133026.1, from coordinate 142,558,309 downwards.
TACTGGGATAACAGCTTAAATGCAGAGCCTAGTGCAAAATATTTTGGGGCTTTAGAAAAAGAAGGAAAAGAGTTAACAGAGGACAAAAATATTTTGTAGTATTTAACTCTGGTGCTGTAACTGAAGAGCTCTCTTGTTAGTGAAATTTACAATCTGGTATAGTGAGGGGAGCAATTTTATAGAGACTTCTCTACTTTTTTCCAGTTCAAGTTGCTAAGAACCATATTATTAATAACCCTATATGTGTTAGCACATCTACTGAATGTGGTTGTGTTTATGTTGTTTGTATGTCATCTTCTCCACACTTTGTTTCTTTTTGAAAGAACTTACCTCAAACATTCACTGTCTTCTGATGAGTTTATTGTTTGATTGTTCTCAAAAATAATCTTGTTCTAGTTTTGGGGTCTGTTAGTGTTTAGGCATGTCTCTTGCATATAACCTTTTCAGGTTAGATTTTTGTTAAACAAAAATGTCACTTTGTAATGTCTTGGGTGTTTTAAACAACAAGAAGCTTCAATGAATTATGCTGGGGAAAAAAGTCATTTTGTAGAGTAGTATTTGGTAGCCAATACTCACACCCAAATTAATGTAAAAAGTATAAGGAGAGGTTTGCAAGAATGCAGGGATAGAATAGGCTTTTATTAGTTTAGACTCATTCCCTTTGTGCTTTTAAAACAGTACTTAATAGATTACTGACGTGGACAAGAAGAATCAAGTCACAGGGAAAAAGACTGATGATGTGCCATGACTTACTAGCAGCACTTGTTATTTTTAAACACAGGATCATTTGTGATGTAGGCAGATTCTTGAGTGATGTTCTGTGCAGCCACTTGCTAGTGCTATGCAGCCTTAATGCTGGCAAAAGCCATGTGTGCAACCTGGGAATTTGGGACAGTGGCATATTCGGGGACCGAGCTGGGAGCCTGGCTGTGGGTGTGCTGAGTTCTGAGCTGAAGCTGTATTTTGTCCCAACAGTCATGCCTATGTGTTTATCCAGCAGCTGGGGTAAGAAACTACAGTAAAGTTGTGCTGCAGTGACATTTAAGCTGTGGAGGTTTTTTCACTGGTTTTGCTGTTCTAGGTTTCTGCACTATTCAGCTTCACTGCTGCTGATTGAAGAAGTGGGTTTGTATGAAGTGAATGGTAGCTGTTCCAGCAGCTGTAGCTAGCTCAAGGTGTGTTGTTGCCGGTGTAAAGATAAGAATATTGTCACTAAGTAGTTATGGATGCCCCATTTTGTCCAGAGAAGCTGTGGATGCTCTATCCCTGGAAGGTTCTAATGCCAGGTTGGATGGGGCTTTGAGCAACTTGCTCTAGGGAAAGGTGTCCCTTCCCATGTCAGGAGCATTGGAACTAGATGATGTTTTCCAATCCAAACCATTCTCTGATATTTTTCACCAAGATTAGCTTCTACCCAGTAAAGCTGGTTTAGAGCCTGTGGGAGAAACTGTCAATTAGTTATAGTGTCACTTAGGATAGTTTCAAGTGTTGTCACTAATTGTGGGCTTTTCAGCATCTCCTACACAAAAATTAGAGAATAAATCTGATCAGTGTCATCAACATTCCTGGAAACAAATTCCTTAGCTTATTTTTCAGATATCTCTAAATGTACCTTGTGCACAAAGTAAGTTAGACTCAGAAGTATTGATATAACTCAACTGAGAACTAAAAGGAAGAAATTGCCAAAAATATTGTTAAGCTTTCCCAGGTGTGTCAGAACTTGCACAAAATCCAACATCCACATCGTGGTCGTTAGAAAAAATGTGATGCTACTTCATTTTATGCAGAAGTGATCATGCATAGATATTGATAGTGTCTACATTCTTGCTCTTGCAGAAAAGGCTGCTGGGTAGAAGTCTGGTTGCAAAGAAGGATCCAGTTGTAAAACAAATTACAATTAGCAATACTGTGCTTTTACAAGCAATAGTGACTGTGCTCCCATTTGAGTAATACTTGGAGAATAATTAAGTGGCTAACATTTTTGTAGTTAAGAGCCCACACAAATGAGCTGGCTCATCTATTGTGACCTTTACAGCACTGGAGGTTGGTGATTTTTGTCACATATGGGGAGTTTGGAGAGGCTGTTGAGTTGCATCAGACCATGTAGCTAAGAGTAGACATGAGGAAAGTTCAACTGATGGAATCTATGTTAAATTTTGACATTACCTGAAAAAATACTTTTAGGAAAATGTATTTACTCAGTTTGATCACTGAATAATTTTTTTCATCAGGTTGTGCTTAAAACACTTGAAGCTTGCAATTTGCAGAGTAAAGACAAGATTTTAAAAATAATGTTATTTTAATTGGTCTTCTTTTTTGGAGCAGCTAGGAAATGGTGGTGTATGAAAAGATAATGGCATCAGTTATTACAGTGATAAGTGCTTGTTGATGTGTTGTTTTGGTTTGCTTCTTCTCATTGGGACCCTTTGGGGTTTTCTTAAGTAATTCAGCACAAGTTCAAGCTAGACCTTTGTATATCTACCTTTTACATAAAGAGGTCTCTAGAAAACTCTTAACACTTGAACACTTCTATTTTGTCGTGTAGACATGTGCTGAGACCAACAATTGGAAACAATTTTAATTCTGGTGACTGGCAGAACAGTATAAATTGAGTGGAGAGGGAAGGACAGGAAGGGTGATTTGAATCACTTCTCTGTGTTTAGAATTAAGTGGGTTTGGAAGCCTGCTTATTTCTGAGTGAGTGAGCTACATGAGACCAGCACTTGATACTAATCTTCTCTTTTGGTTATATTTCACTGTGGCAATTATAGGGATTTGTGTAGTTGCAATTTCAGTGGCATGCAATAACTTACTAGCTGTCTAGTCTGTGTTTATTGTATATCCAATAAAGTCTGGACTTTATTGTGAGGAAAGCTGATACTGCTGCTGCACAGCCATAACTTTGTAAGGTGCTATTACTCTACTTCATTCCATGGGTCCTGTGACTGGGACTCGAGCAGAGGGCAATCATGTTTTATAGTATAGCCAGCAGTAACTTCTGTGCCAAGGTTAGAGAAGTGTGTAATTTGGTAAGTGAAAGATTTACTACTTTTAGTCCCTTGAGGCTGATAAATCATCCATGTGTGTTTCATGAAATAATTATTCTTGTGTCTAACAATACAGGCACATGACTACCAACCATTCATTACACTCATTTATGTGTATAACATCAAATAGTTTTATATTTCACATGGATTACTTTTTTAATATAAGAAAATAATTTCTTAAAATACAAGGAGGGAGGGGGTTTTATGTTGAGTTCATGTGTGTGCTCTAATTGCATTCAAGGTTTTTTCATGGGTATATCTTGTGCAAAATGTTGTAATGATTTAAAATATTTCTTCTCTGGAATATTATTTTTTGTGGGCAGGTTCTGGTAATGGTAGGATATGGAATCTTTTAGGGTAAACCTTCTACAAATGGTGTGAATTTCTAAACTTCCTCTGATATAAGCATGAGTGGTTTGTTCCAGTTGGAAAATATATCTCCTTTGGATAATAATCTACTTGGGGATTAATAATATTCTATAATATGTGCTGACATGTTAATGTGATAGTCGATGTCTTGAGCTGCTTTTTTCTTTTGTTGTTGTTAGGCTGAAACAAATTAGTGGAGTTTTTTACCCCTCTTCAAATTGTAAAGGTTTGAGAGGTACACAAAATGTATTTGATGTTTGAGTACTCTGGTGGGCTCAATGGGCAGTAGCATCCTTTGTGCAAATGTGTGCCTCTGGCTTGGTGCTGATTTCTAGAAAAGCTAAATTTAATGTGTGTGCAAAGCACTTTTGTGGTTGGTTTCTGGATATTAGTTTTGTGTTAATAGAGAAATAAAGGTTTATGTGTTTTTGAAACCATGATTTTCATGTGTATTAGCAATAAGCACCTCAAATATTCATAAGTATGGTTTATAGTATGTAGACTTCTGTGTACAAACACATCAGGACAAATATAGAATCACAGAATGGTTTGTATTGCAAGGGACCTTAAAGTTCATCTAGTTCCAACCTCCCTGCCAGGAGCAGGGACACTTGCTAATACACTCTAATATAAGTATTTATGCACATACATGCCCATAAATATATACATATCTATACAGAATAAAAATATACAAGGTTTTAAAGAAACAATTGGTGGTTTATCTAAATGTGAATCTGTCAGTTTTTACCATCTCAGAGACAGATGGCAAACCAGAATCTACCACTTTCCACACTGTAATGTAGTATAATTTCTGGTTTAAAATTTAGAGACTATTAAATGGAAATACCTTTCACCTGAGAAGAGATCAGGCTCTTGAGAGTTGAGGAGAGGCAAAGCAATGTCTGTCAGTGTGAGCAGCGGTGGAATATGCATAGCAGAGAGGATTGGTGTGAGTTAGGGGATGTCACCATATACCTCTCCTGACTTGGCCCTGATCTGTGTGCTGTGGCAGGTTGGTAAAAATGCAGCTACCCAGTGATCTACATCAATTAAATAATCCACTGGGAGAACTCACCTTGTCTTCAGCCCAAAATTAATCTGTTTTTATATCTTCAGGTGGACAAATTTTCCATTCACTGGTATGAATAGCTACCTGTGAATGCACATCTTAGGAGGGAAGAGGTGCCTTCTCTGAATGTGAAATGGTAGCTGTAAGTGCAAATGTCTGTCAGTGTGTACTGCACTGATGATGGAAGGTGGGCTAAAAGGAGCTTTAATGGGACTGTTGGCAGCACAGCAGCTTCTGAGCTGGGTCATGGTGTAGCCTAGGAGTGCTCTGGAGTGAGGCAGCAGAGACACTACTTGCTTCAGCAATGCAGATTTGAACCAGGTTGGTGGCTTGAAATGGCAGGCTAGGTTCAAAGCAGCCATATTTTAACAGAGAGGAGAAATTATATCTGGAGTAACTATGTGGAGAATTCCACACTGATTAGTTAGAAGAGCTGATGTTGTACGATTAGATTTTCTTCTTGAGCATAAGCTACAATATAAGTGAATGCAGTAACCTGAAACCTCAACAAAGCCAGAGAATCTGCTGAGAATGAGGAGCAAGGGGCATTCCTTGCTTCATTTTATTTAAGCAGATTAAATATGGTAGTTGCAATTTGTTCTTTCTCATTTTTTCCCTTCAGTTCTCCTTTTTTTTTTTTGTGAAAACTGATTTTGCCTTATTTTGAGCTTGCCTCCAGAATGAGCATTTTCCAGAACAAAACTTTGTTCAGCTAATAAGGTAGTGAGTCTGTGGTTTCGGTACCTTTAAATGATTCATCTTTCCAAAATGCATGAGAGGATAAGAAAATGTTATTCTGTGGAACTTATAAAAGCCTTTTGCAAGATGGTATCATGGAAATGAAGAAAGAAGCATTTGTCAGGAGTGGGTGGTAGTAAGGAAGACTTCATAGGTAGGAAGGAGTGCCACTGAATACCCAGAGATTGTCACAGAAGCCCCTTGGCTCTCTAAGACAGTTTTCAATAATATAAATGTATGCCACTTTTAATGGATGATCAGATTTTGTGTCTTCTGCGATAGGCAGTTAAAGTATTTAGTATTCTAAATACTCAAATGAAAATTAATGGATACTGCAAAATCTTGTTTTAACCTAACTAGGCAAAGCAGGGCTGTTCCTGTCTAACATGCTGAGAAGGTAATATTACTCTGGATTAATAATTGAATTGAGCATTGAGTGCAACTCAATCCCTTTGCAACACAGTGCAGTTAAAAATTATAAGGAAAAGACATCTAAGAGAAATGTAATATATTTGGAAACAATCTGTCTCCAGTTATATAAAATAAACAAAACAAAAACAAGCAACCAAAAAAACCTCAACACCCAAAAGCACCTAAGCAATCCTAGATGACAGGTTTTGTGTATTTGGTATGTAAGTGTGTTTTATTTATAGTTTTGGACTATGAAGAAGTAGTTCAAGTAAAAATTGTATTTGCAAGTATAAAATACAAAATTGGCCTGTGATGTCATTTTCACTTAGATCATTGGCTCCTTCAGGCTGTGAATGTCATCCTTGTGTATTGCTTTACTCAGTGATTCCTCTTTTAAAATAATGAATGTTCCCTTTCCTCCTGCTCTCACATTAGTGATTACATCTAATTCAATAGCAAATCCAATTTGGAAAATTCTTCTAGTCTGCTTGTCATAGTCTTTTAGATTGATAACTTCAGGAAAAGGTTTGCTGGGGTTTTTGTATTTGTTTCTTTCTCCTGAGTGTCCAGTTTACTTCAATACTAGACCTTGGCACAAAGTTTTATCTCTCAATCTTATAAATGTTAACCATAGTCTTTCTTTCAAAATATTGGTTTCAAATTGTTATCCTGTGTTCAAACTCTCAGTAGACAAGTGAGTCATTATTTTTTTCTGGTCATTGAAGATGGAGAGAACTTCAGTAGAAATGTATGGTAGCAACTGCTTGACATAGCAGGCAGGCAGGAGCAAAAGCTTTTGACAGCATTTGCAGAAGAATCAAAGAGAAGCACTTGCTGTGCACTGTCTTGGAAAGGAACACCGAGTTCCCAATATTTTATTACAATTAAAAATGGTAACTTTTCCTGGCAAAATGTAAGTCAAGTCAAACCCACTATTTTAGTGGGGAGCAAAAGAAGTAACAATGCTTGCAATTCTTAATGTTTTAATCCATTGTTCTGCTGTAAATGGAGAAAAAAAACCCAGAGATAAATAGCCTCAGAAGGCATTTTTACAGCTTTTGTGGTTCCAAATGTTCTAGTTTTTGCTGCCACAGCAGTGGTTGTATGATTTGAAAAAATGGTTGTTTCCAGTTAAGGAACAGAAACATTCAATTTTATTTTGTTACAGATTATCATGTATTGTTCAGCTATAACATTTTGCATGGTTAAAATTGGGCTACTCAAAACAGAACCATTCTATGTTAATTGGTTTCTCTCTGTATGGATTCCTACTGTAAGTGTTCACACTCAGGAACACTCCATGTTTGGAACTTACTGATGAGAAGAAGCCTCACGTTTACCTGTCTCCAGTGCTTAACGCTGTTGTTGACCTGCAGCTCGTGATGTGGTTTTTCTGGATCTTCTTAATGACTAGTGGAATATTCTTCAATTATAGAATCCTAGAATGGTGTGGGTTGGAAGGAAAACTAAATATCATCTAGTTCCTACACCCCTGCCATGGGCAGAGGCACCTTCCAGTGGACCAGGTTGCTCAAAGCCTCATCCAACCTGGCCTTGAACACTTCTAGGGATGGAGTAACCACAAGTTCTCTGGGTAACCTATGCCAGCCCCTCAGACCCTCACAGTAAATAATCTCCACCTAATATCTAATTTCAACCTACTCTCAGTTTCAGGCCATTCACCCTTCTCCTATCACTCTATGGCCTTGTAAAAACTCCCTCTCCAGCTGTCTTGCAGACCCCATTTTCCAGGTACTGGAAGGTGCTGTGAGGTTTTCTAAGGCTTTCACTGCCAAAACCATCTCAGTTTTGACAGTGAAAGCTCTGCTTATGGGGTGTTTTCACTCAGTGTTGCTGGTGATGTCCCTGTGTGAGGAAGTAGGAGTAGCTGACATTGTGCTTTGTTCTGCCAGTCTTCAAACCCACAGGAGCTCCACAGTTTAAACTTTTTGGATAACAGGGCTGTGCAAATATCCCTGCAATGTGAATGGTGTGGTCTCTACCAGGTCCCATGCTCAGTTGTGCTGCTGTCCTGACAGTGGTTCTGAGTAGAAGTTCTCCAACCTCCAGTGATTTGAAAGTGAATATAATATGGCAAACACTGCCATACTGTTTGCCATCCTGCAAACACTGATCTAATGCTACCTAGGTGATGGGAAATTGCCTGTGATCTAAATGGGGAAAAAATATAGCAAGCTATACGTTTTAACATTTCTGTGTATGATTGGAAATCTAATCCTCAATGCATCATTGTTTAATAACATTTTCTACTAGATCTTGGAACTATTGCAGAAAATCTGAAATTCTTAAAGATGTAATCTTGAAAATGCATATTTGATGATGATGATTATTATTATTCAGTGACATTATCTTGCACAAAAGCAGATATTACTCCTTTATTTTGATTTACTACTTTTCATCTGCTGTACTTTTAGAGTTATGTTGTAGAATTTGGTGCAGGGGGTTAGTGTGGTAGTCTGTGTATAAACACTATTACTGTGGGAGAATGACAGATGTTAACAAGCAATTTAGGTTGTAGCAGAAAATGTAGAAGCATCTGCTATTTCTTGTTTTGGGTTTTTTTTCCACAACATAATGCAATTGAATAAATTCTTTGTCCTTTGCAAAGCTAAAAGTGTTTTTCTTCTAGCGCTGTCAGTACTGTTCTACTCTGTTGTCAGAGCATTTTCAGTTCAGCTCTTTAATTCATCCTGAAGGGGTTGAATGACCCCAGACCTTCCCACAGTCTGAATCAGTTGTACCTGAAGCTTTTTCCAGCCTGTGAAACTACTTATTTTGTGGGTTTCTTTTTAGTTGTTAAAGTATATGCTAGCAATCAATGAAGTAAATATTTAAAGTTTGTTTCCTTCTTGCTGTTGTAGGCATTGGATCAAGACAGAACTGCACTACAGAAGGTGAAAAAATCTGTGAAAGCAATATACAGTTCGGGGCAAGGTAAGACATTTTTTTCAGTTTTACACAAGAACCAAAGCATTTAATTTCAAGTTTGAGATGTCTTGCAATTCCTCTTGTTGAAATGTATAGCATAAGAAATGCTTATCTGTTTAGAAGTGTTGTTATTGGACATGAAATGAGTACACAGAAGCTTAGTAGGTTTAAAAGAGAAAGAGCTGATTTTATTTTTGATTTTGCAATATATAGAATTCTAAAAGTGACAGTGGATTGGAGGATGAAATTGCTACCTCTCCAACCACACTGGTTAAACTACACAGTCTATCAATTTTCTCTTTTTGCAAAAAAGAATGTAAAACAATTATTATTTACATGAACAGTGCATGAGAACTCTAGTAGAAATATGTAAACATCAAAAGGTACAAAAAACTTCTAAAAAAACTTTAAAACTTTCCAAAACTTATAAAAGAAAATGTAACACTTTAAAAAAATCAAAACAATATAGGAGTGCTTGGATTTAAGAATTTTTTTCTTTTCTTCTGATTATACATCAGATTAATATGCTCTCCAGTTATTTTACCCTCATCTTCCTTCTCAATGGCCGCTATAAAAAAAAAGAGAATCCCATGGATAAATTTTCCTGCTGCCATAATATTTCAAGCATTTACCTTTAACTAGAACAATGACAAAAAAAAAAAGTGTTCTCAACTGAATTTTTAGAAAGTACTTATAAGTGAAATAAGATTTAGAACTTATTTAAAAGTTTAAAAAGTAAATTAAAAAAAAATCTGGTTTTGTTTTGTCAGCATGTGCTTTCCCTTCATAATGTGTTTCTCTTCTTCCTTAAAATCAAAATTACGTATTGCTCTTCTTACCTAAAATAGTATAGTTATATAATTGTTTTGCTTGCTTGAGGACATTGTTGATGTTTTACTGGGACTGTAGTAGTTACTTTGATGGGAGGTTATTTGGTAAGAATATGAATTTATGAATTGATAATCAGTTTGAATGCAGTAACAAATGGTGAACAAACACATCAATATACAGATTTGGTTTTAAAAATGCTACAACTCTAATGCTTCTACCTCTTCTTCTCTTAAGTTCTAAAAACTGTGCCAAAGGCAGATAGGGTAACAGAGCTGTGCACTTGCCAATAATCTTCTGGATGTAAATACATGAGTTTAGAAAATCCCAGTTCCAATTTCCTAACAATAATAATAATCAGTTTAGCAAATATTTGTCTAAAAAAGAGCACTCAAAAGTAGCTCTTTAGTTTCTGTGTTTATGGAAGTGTCTGGGATTTTTAATATCTTGTAGATTGTTAACTATTCTCATTTGCCAATCACTGATGTTGGTTTGCTAGCACCATGCTTTAATTAGGTATATTTTCAGTTGTTGATAAATGTTTCCCAGTAGACTGTGAAGCCTGACGTAAAGTGAGAATGGTATTTGATGCAAGTGTACTTAGTTTTATGTTCATAGAAGTATTCAGATGCTCCAATAAGTTTTTCTATTTGGGAGTACTTACTTAAACAAAGTTTTGAAAACTGAAGTTCAAAACTGATGAAAAGTGTAGAACATGTTAAAGGTATTACAGCCTGTTTTGAAACTGTAGTATAAATAGCTACCATTTGAATCTTGTGGTAAAAATATTGTTGTCAAGGCCTATAAGTAAGGCAGTACTATATGATGAATTAGTTGCATTGAATAAAAGCAATAGAAGGTGAATTAATGGCTTTGATTGGGTGCTCTGCACTTAAAAAGGAGCAGAGATGGGTTTTTAATTTTTATTTTTTTTTTTACATTTTAATTTTTTTTTATCAAGCCTTATTTCAAAGTTACAAGTTAGTAGGAATTCTTTTGGCTCAAGAAAGCTTTATGCATAATCCTCTGGCTCCCTCTTCAGAATGCTGCTGTCATAGACTCTGCTACAGTGAAAAGCTGTGTGCAGGAGGCAATTTATGCAGTGACTGATAAACTGGGATTAGTAAAGCCAAGACCAAAAACATGTAATACATGTGAAGCCTTATCGAAATAAATGTGAAGTGAATCAAAACTCAAACACATTTTGGGTGCTTGTACAAGGAAAATTGTTGAACCAGTTATATCCTTGTGCTTCAGTGATGAAAATGGATTTCGTTGATATTTAGGTAAAGCATTCCAGAAACAGCTATAAAAGGAATTGGGGTTTATCAGTTCAGGAAAGTACCATGTGGCTATTTTTATATTTCAAAAGAAAGTCCCTAACTAGATTTTGAGAACCCAAAATTGGACTTTTGTTTTACAAATTTAATTGCTTGCTAGAGGTGAAGACCATGTTTAATTTACTAGAGTAAGAGAAGGTTTTTTAGTACTCCTGTACTTCATAATCTCCTTTGAGAACTCCAGCTGAACTGGTGAGAAAGAGTTATTCAGGGACAATAGAAATTCTTTTTTCAGTTCAGTAATCCAATTCTTAACTCTACTAAAAGCCATAGCTAGGGTTTTTTTGGTTGTAGTGGTTTTGGTTTGTTGGGGTGTTTTTTGGGTTTTTTTTGTTTCTTTGGGGTTTTTTTGTTTGTTTGTTTCTTTGTTTTTTTTTTTGGGGGAGGTTTGTTTTGTTTGGGTTGAGTGGTTTTTTGGTGTTTGGTTGGTTGTTATTGTTTTTGATTGGTTTGGGTCTTTTTTTTGTTTGGTTGGGTTTTTTTCTTTCCTGAGTAACATTTGAATAGTGACAGTGACACAGTGCAGTATCTCATACAGAATGCTTCAGAAAGGCTGAACCTTGTGGTGTGTTGGTTTGTTCCTTTCCAGTGATGAATTATGAACCACAAGGGTCTCTGGTCTGTTACAAAGAGCTTTAACATCACCCAAATACTTTCTGCTCTTTCTGTACTTCCCTCACCCGTTTGTCATATTTACAGTTAGAGCTACTCCTGTGGAAATGAAAACATACCAATACAAGAGTATAGAAAACTCTTAGAAATGTCCCTTCCCTAGTTTCATTTTTGAAGGTGTTGGATAGGAAAGGACTGTTTATGGAATCCAGTGAGACAAACAAACAGACACCTCCTTCTCACCACTTGCTCCCTGCCTGGCTTGCTGCCTTCTGGCATGATTGATTGTGTCTGTAACCAGGAACCCTTCTTATGGCAGGGGTGCTGAACTTATGGAGAATCTGTTCTGACTTCCTTTCCTCTAAGATTTGGATTGAATTGTTACAGCAGTAGATGGCACAATTATTTTTGCTGTAGATTTTTCAATCGCTCTTTTTCATTATTTCCCTGGGATAACTCCCAAATATAATCAAAAGAGTTTACACAATGGAGAAATAAAAACATAAAATCCATACAAGACCAAAGGTACTGAGATGGATCAGCAGTCCACATGGTCTCCCACAGTGTTCAACGGCAGATGCTTGAGGAACAAGAAAAATGGTTCAAAGAGTATTTTAAGTACTTTGTTTAGCACTTTCTCAGCTCACACTGACATGAAGACCAGGAATTACCATAAGTCAGAAATGATATTGTGATGTTTGATGCTTCTTAATGGACTTCTGCAACTTATTTTGTCAAGGAATTTGAATTAATGTAAATCTTTATCATTCACAGTCTTGCATCAATCTAGTTAAATTCTCCTGTGCAAAGTTTCCCAGTGCATCTTTATATTCTTCGGTTCTTAAGTCACTTGAGAAAGAGAGTGTCCCTGCCCATGTCTCACAGCATTGGCCTCAAACCCATCAAAATGACTCATCTGATATGAAATTGAGGGAACTTTGCATGTTCTGGACAAAAATGTGTGCAAGAGACTTTGAAATGCCAAAGCTTGTTAGAGTAGAGCCAGAAGAGTTTTTGGTGGATGCATCCAAACTTTGTTCTGTGGACCATTCTGTCTCTTTAAAATAGGCTTGAGTTGTTTCCATTATTACTCACAGTAATAATGTGAAACTTGTATATCTTAGATCTTCTGAACTCAGCAACTCTAAGGGGATTTGATTTTTTTTTTGTTGTTCCCTTTTTTTTTTTTTACAGAAACTGTCACATTTAATTATCCTCACTTGCTCTTTCTTTTTCCAAAAATGGAAGCATATACTTCCTTTTCTAAAATAGAGAAGAGGGGGAGTGAATTTTGAGCAACAGGGACAGGAACTGCACACAATATTAAGGGTTTAAGTCCACTGTGGCAATATTTTGATATTGCTCTATTGCATGCTGTGTTTCTTCATAATTTCTGTTGTGCAGCTTTGTTTTGCTTGGTACTGAATGTCAAGGTGATAGAACTCCAGAACCTTTCCTTGTAATGTCTAGTAATGCAATAATTTCCTTCAAGTTAGAAGTGTTTTCCCTCATGTGCTGCACTGCCTCTAGTGCACAAATCCATGCATTGGCCATTAAACATGAAATTCCTTGAACTTGGGAACTGCCCTGGTGGGAGCCTCTTGCTGTGGACTGCACAGTTAGTGGGTGTATGTAGAGACTTCTGGTTCACTGGTGACCTCCCTCTGGTGAGAAAATTAACACTTCTTTCTTTCCTTTCCTCCACATACTTTTTTAGCTGGCTTTTCTTCCTTGTGAGGCTCATCCCTCTATGTCTGCTTAGTTCCTTTCAGTGTTTATGTGAGGGAGAGGACTTATTGGAAAATCAATAATTTAATGTGGACTTCCTTTCCCTATATGCTTTCTGATGTCCTGGAGATGGGAGTTTTTTGATGCAAAATTTTCTTAAATAAAACCTGCGTTTCTTGTTCAGCATTTTGTATTCATCTACATGTCCACCAATTCTATTCTGTACTGTAGTTCCTACAAATAGCCTGGGGAATATATAAGCAATATTGCTGCTGGTGCATACTTGAATTCTTAGTTCTCTCTGGAGCTTACTAAAAATAGCTGTTATATTTGCTTTTCTTTGTTCCTGTAGTGTTAAGGCTGATATAAATAAGAGGCTTCACTTTGCACCTGTGTAGTTTGCCCATTTTATTCTTTTGTACATGGATCTAAGTGACTTGCCATTGCTCATGTTATCAGATTTTAAGACCTCAACTGTTAGATTTGCTATAAATCCTCTGAAGCAGAGGAGAAAGAAAATTCTTCCATGAGAACTTCTTCAAGCGTGTCAGTGGTGAACAGAAATGCAAAAAGAAGTCATTTACTTTTCTGGGCTGGGTTATCTCTCATTGCTCTTGTACTGTGATGATCTAGAGAAATTTGCAGACTCAGTGAGATGTTTCTTGCTCTGAAATATGGAAAGAGGCTTTTATTACTTTTCCCTTGAGCAATCTTATTCCAGAAAGCATTATTGTTATCAAGTTCAGACAATTGTATGGTGGTCAAATAATTTTTCTATTAGTTTTTCATTATATTTCAGCTTTGTGAAGAATGAAATGGGAAAGGGTTTTTTTAAAATTTCAAATAATTTCTGCCATCCTTTTTAACCTTGCCAGCTTTCTTGCTTTTCTAAAGCCTTTCTGAGTCATCCTTCATTCATAAATACATCTTGGCTCTGACCTTGGTTATTTTTCCTCCGGCTATCCATGGAACAAAGCTGTTTTAGAAAAAACTTAAAAATAGTTTAAAGTTGATCAAAATTCTGAAATATGATTTTAATTTTTGTTAACTTAACCACATATGCCCAGATATGCAGAATTAATTCTCTTTAATTTAGACATTCTTCAGGTTTGTTTGGGCATAATCAATGACAAAAATAATGTTCTTCTGTAAACTATTGTGCTTGTGTTCTTCAGTGTTTTCAGGGTAATATGTTTGAACAAAACTGTTGTAGAGGAAGGCCATTTTAAGCCTTTAATTTCTGGACCATATAAAGGCTATTCTTTAACCTCTTACCACAGTATTTGTACTTCTGTACCCTTACTTAATATGCACAAGTAGACAGAAATCTCACTAGGCTCAGAGGCATATGCTAAAATATGCTTTGATAATTTTTGAGTGGGAAATAAACATAGTATTTAATGAAAGCTGTGGGTTCTAGTGAAAGAGTACAAATTCTGGGAGTCTCATTTAGGTATTTTCTATTCATCCTGGGAAAAGTTTCCCACAGGGTCACTTTAGGCATGGATCACTGCAGGTGACTGCCTAGGAGTGCAGTGCAAGGTGGGATTCAGCCCTGGGAGGCTTCTGGAAGAGCTGCTGTGCAGCAAAAGCTGCTGCAAAGCTGCCATGGCTGCCACCCCTTCCTGAGCTGCTTGGATCTGCATATCCAGAGGCATTCCTGTTATTTACTCTTAATATTTCCTCAAAAGACATGTTAGAGATCAGACATAAGGGATGCCACAGCATTATTATGCACTGGGAGCTGCGAGGGTTTTATCAAGCCAAAGGTAAATTCTGCGCTGAATGCTGCCCAGAGTTGAAGGTGTGGGTTGTGGAGAAGATGCACAGCTTTCAGCTCAGAAAATGCCACGGCTGTATCCAGGCCAGCATGCTGCTTTATAACATTTGCCACGCTCTGGTGGCATTCTCAGCATGGGCTCAGGTGCTGCTGGCCTTGCCAGGTCCCACTGGGAAGGGAATGATGAGTGAGGCCCCTTTGAAGGGAGCTGCGTTCATCAGTGGGTGCAGAGCCCTTCCTCAGTTTTCAGTCATTCTGGCACGCCTCAGGGAGCTGCTGAAGGAGCAGGATGTTTGGCTGGGGAAGTTGTTCTATTTTCATCACAGTGCTGAGCATTGCTTACAATATTGAAAAGACATGATTCAGTTCTGGAAGACAAATCTTATTCCCTGTATGTATGCTGTCAGTGATCACGTCTCACTCTTAGGGTTATTAAAGTCTCGTGTGAGGACTTGTATCTAAGAAAGTAAATATTGTCGTGCCTGTTACAGCTTTCTGTATGCAAAGGACATTCTGTTAGGACACTAGGAAGTAATTTCTGAGTGCATGAGGCACCTACAGTGAGATTAAAGAATGCTCTTTGCTCTAAGCATGTCTGGTTTCACATTCCATATTTTAGCGCAGGCTACGTTGCAGATTTAATTTTTCAGCTATGTGCATTTACGGTCAAGTAGGGAATTGCCTTACCTCTTCAGTAGAAAATATTTAATCTCCTTTTGCAAGATTTACATTGATACTTGTGTAGAAATTGGAAATTTCTTATTCTTACAGAGTACTTGCATTTTGTATGCCTTTGTGTGGCAATTACAGAAATAATTACGGGAGTATTCCTATTACTTCACCATCAAAACTTCATTTCTAGATTGAGGTGATTTGTAGTCTGGGATTCTTGAGAATTTCCTCTATATTGTTCTAGAATAATGATCTGTTTCCTGCTTCCTCTTTCTGAGTGGGAATATCTTTTGCCCTTCTATAGATAAAGGAAACAAACTTCTTCAGCTCCTTTTCACTCTCTTTATGAAATAATTTTTAAAAATGCTCAATGAAACAATGCAGTGCTTAAAATCAAAATGCTGGGAAATACTGTGGTGGAAAAAGCAAGGACAGGGATTCCATGATCCAGCAGGGCTCTTTCTGGCCTTCCATTATCCTTGCTTTTCCTTCAGCACAGCTGGATATGCTATGCCTGAGCTTTACTCACTCAGGACTTAAACTAAAGCTCCTTCACAGATAAAGTCCTATATTTGTGCAAAAGCTTTTACATCAAAACAAAATGCATATTTTATTGTTATGTAGTGTTTTCCTTGAGTTCAGTGCTAAGCTATTTGATTAAAACTGTATGCTTTTGGAACAGTTTTCTTAAAAACATATGGCTTGAATTGCAACTCTATATTAACATAAGATTAAATACTTGGCCTCTTGAAAACTTCATTATTAATGTCTGATTTTTAGAATGTGACTGGTGTGATGTGTGAGCTTTGGGGCTTGGTATTGGTAAATAAGGATTGTACTTTTTTTTTTAATAGGTTTTGACATTTTTTTGTTGGAGCTTTGCTGCACTGTTGTTTGAGTATCTGCAGTACCTTAGAAGAGTTAACTGTTTAATTCTTCCTCAGCTGTTTTTTAAAGTCCAAATAGATTTATGCATTGTGAGGCATTATTCATGAGACATTAGTCATGAGAAATTGTTTGCAACTTACATATTTTTTTTTCCTTCTCTCTTTTGAGTCATAACTTTTAATTCAGATGCTCTCAGGCAATATCATAACTTGGCTTAAAAAAAAATTAGAGAATCTGGGGGAAAAGAAACCATAATACCTCCTGGCAGCTGTTCTCTCTTTCCCTTCCTCTCTTTCATTGCACAGAACTTGTGCTGTAGCTCTGTGGTTTTGTTTTGTGGTTTGCAGAAAAAAGCCCACATAGTAAGTCTAGGCAATTCATTTAACTGAAATATCAATTTAATTAATACTAATAATATCCTCTAAGACAGATAACGATGATAAAGCTTTTCCCAAAGGGCTGCAGAGGTAAATTTTTTATTTAAAGATACTAAAATGGAAGTAACAAAAAAAATGAAAACACATGCCAGAAAGGAAACAAAATAGAAGCAGGAAAGACATTTCAGATTCAACAGTTTCTAGTTCATTCTTGAGTCAGGGATTTTTCTCACTTTCACTGGCTTCAACTGCATTGTCTTGGTTCTGACCTATGTGCAGTTTGCTATTAAATACATTGGAAAGAGTCTTTGGCTGTGTACCAATACACATTCTGTTATCTGGGATAACTCAGTGTACAAAGCAGGCAAAAAGGGAACCTTTGTAAGTTGTTTCTTCTTTTGAACTTACAGTCAGATTCAGACTTGGACTCCTTACTTTTCTATCTGATACTTTTGACTTTTTTGTTCTGTAAAAATGTCCAACATTTCAAAAGAAAAGTTCATGTATGCATGAAAGTTCCTGTAGTGTGCTGCTAAAAATTCCAGTGTTGTTTACAAAACAATCTTATGTTGTTTCACTGATGTATTATTGATGTTATTACTCTGTCAATAGCTACAGAGTTTTTTCATCTCTGTATTACGTGTTTCAGCTTGCTAATTTAAAATGCATATATATGACTATTGCTAAATAGTTCCTTTTAATCTTAAAATTCTTTTAATTTTCAGTAGATGTGTTGACCTGTTGCTTTTCTCAAAGTACTGTTTGTTAGTTATTGAGTTGTAATAAGCTTAAAATTATAATTGACTGGCTACAAAAAAACTGATTTTTGATTTTTCTTTGCAGATCATGTTCAAAATGAAGAAAACTATGCACAAGTACTAGATAAATTTGGAAGTAATTTTTTAAGTCGGGATAATCCAGATCTTGGCACGGCTTTTGTAAAATTTTCCACACTTACTAAAGAATTATCAACCCTGTTGAAGAACCTGGTGAGGAGTTTCAAACTTTCTTAGCTTTTAACTTGTTTCAAAATAAAGTATAATACAAGAACAGCATGATCACGATGACTAAGGATAATTTTTAACATGCTTGCAGTTTTTTTGCAAAACAAATTCAACAGTCTCTTCAGAGAGGATCTCTAAAGGGTGTTATGACACACTCTGTGTTTGATTCTTAAATGGCAGTTAAGAAGGTAAATACAAATGTTGAGACATCCCTAAAGTCATCATTCACAAGTGATTGATGGTGATGGACTTTAATTTTAAATCATCCCTTAACATGAAGTCTTTCTTGTTAAAAATACAATATCACTATTTATGGCTGTTTTGTTTTACCACAAAAGGAGATACATTCACTTTTTGGAAAAAAAAATAATAATTTGAGTATGTTTAAATGGTATAAACGGTCCACTCTCCCTGTTATATAT